>NW_005842246.1:1243550-1263141 GCF_000455745.1 Alligator sinensis
GATGCAGGGGGAGGAAGAGGAGGAGGATAGAGCAGGAGAAAGAAGAGGAGAGCCAAATTGGACAAAGTAAGAAATTACATGCTATGAAGTTCAGAAAAAAGAAGGTGGACAAAGAGAGAGAGTGGGAGGGAGGCATGCTGATGAAAAGGTCATTGGAGCTAATGTGGTCTGTGTCTAATGGAGAGAGGAGAGGGGAGGGGGGAAGAGGAAAGGTGTGGGAGAGAGGAAAGGGGAACTTTTATTAAATTTTAATGCAATAAAACAACTTGCAAAGACTCTAGGGATGTGAAGAGTGGGAGGATTAGAGGCCACAGCATCAAACAGCACCATAGAAAACTAGTAAAGTGGTAGATACATGAAATTTAAATGGACAAGCATGACTTTATGTATTGCACCTATAAATGTTAGAGCGTGTTATCAAGGAAGAGGTGGGATAAGATTATGCCAATATTGAGTGTGGTAAAAGCAGACATAATATGTTTGCAGGAGTGTTTTGTAAAGAGATGGGATGGCAGGTGGGGTCGGATGCAAAAAAGGTGGCTGGAGTCATGATTTTGCTTAAGAGTGAGGAAGTGGAAGTGCAGCAAGTGCAAGTGAGTGTGGAAGGGAGATGGCAATGGATGGTAGTGCAGTTTGAAAAGAAAATGTTAGAGATTTTTAATATATACGCATCAGCTGAAAGAGAAGGAGGGATCATCCTGTTTAAGAAATTAGAGGTATATGTAGGTGGAGGTTAGCAAGTTCTGGTGTGGGGTTTCAATTGAATTATTCAGGTGGGGGACAGGAGAGGAGAGAAATGGGAAGGGGGGCTTGACATTTCATCAAAAGTACTGATTAATAGAAGGGGAAAGGATGGCATACATTTTTTTTCAGTGAAATTATGGAAAAGAAGCAAGGAACCAAAAGCAGTGAGAACTGGAGAAGGAATCCAAATAGAAGAGTGTGTGAAGGTGTTGGATACAGCAGTGGAGTTTTATAAAGAGCTGTACAAAAGAAGAGGAGTGGATGGAAGAAAAACAAAGGTGTTCCTTGAGGGGATAAAGGAAGGAATAAAAAATGAAATGAAATAAAAATTGTAGAAGTTAAGTATGAGAGAGTTGGAGGACTGCTTAAAAGCTTGCAAGGGAGGGAAGGCTCCAGAAAGAGAGAGACTTCCAGTGCAAGTCTATGAAAAAGTTTGGCAATGACTGTGGACATATATAATAGAGACATACTGGGAAATAATGGGGGGTAGGGAGATAGGAGAGGATTTTGCAGAAGGTGTGGTAATTTTGATATTCAAGAAGGGAAAGGAATATGTGTTGGGCAACCGGAGGCCATTAACTGTTTTAAATATAGATTACAAATTGATGGTAAAAGTATTGGCCAAAAGAATGTGCAACTGTTTAGCAGGTGTGATACAAGAACAAACATGTGCCCTTCCTGAGGAGAATATACTAGACCCTATGGTTAAGGAGAGATGTCATATCGGATATAATAGAGAGGAAAAGAAACATGGTAATAATGAATTTAGACCTGGAAAAAGATAGAGTTGAACATGATTTCATGTTTAAAGTATTATAGAGTAGGGCTGTGCGAAATTTTGCCGCCAGTTTTGTTTCGCTGCTGTTTTGACTCGTTTTGAGGCTGAGACAGCAAAATTGAAACGAAACAGTTATGGTCGTAACAGCTTCAAAACAAAACAAGGCAGGTCGAAACTATTCGCTGTTTCGATGCTGTTTCAAAGTTTTGCCCATAAGGTATAATGGGGAAGGTTGAAACAGCCTATAATTTTGTCATTTCTAGCCTGATTTGGATTAAACTTGCAGGATGATAGCCCCTTCTGAGAGCATGAAGTCTGCCAAGGTTCAAGGAGATAGGTGCAGGGGATTTGGAGAAACTGCACCCCAAAGTCTTGAAAGCGAAACTCATGTCACTTGTATGTGTTAAGCCACAGCAGGATCAAAACTGCAGGCATGCTAGCCCCTGTGGAGGCCACAAAGCCTGCCAAGTTTCACAGAGATAGGTGCAAAGGTTTGGGGGAAACTGTACCTCAAACTGAGGACAAGCAAAACTCATGACATGGGTGACACTGTGTGTGTTAAGGTGCAGCAGGGTGAAAGCTGCAGACCTGCTAGTCCCTGCTGAGGCCACAAAGCCTGCCAGCTGTTAAGGAGATGGGTGCAGGGAGGTTCTGGGGCCCTGCATCCCTAGCTGCTCACAAGCAAAGCTCGTGACATGGGTGCTTGTGCAACTGCTGCCTCTCATCAGGCAGCAGGACTGAAGAACCCTCATCACTTGCCACCACAGACCTGGGGGTAATAATAGACCACAGTATGAACATGAGCCGGCAGTGCTATGCTGTAGCCAGCAGGGACAACAATACCCTGGCATGCATCAATTGATGCATCTCCAGCAAAACCAGGCCCCTGCACCAAGCAGGAAAGACAACTGGGGGTCAGGAGACCCCAGCAAGGTGACTGTCTAGTCTCCTCTTGAAGATTTCCAGGGTAGGTGATCGCACCACCTCTGGAGGGAGCTTATTCCACAGTCTGGACACCCACGTTGTGAAGTAGTTTTTCCTAATGTTGAGCCTGAAATGAGCGTATCCTCTTGTAGCTAGTCCTTATTTGGCTGCTAAGTGCTATTTGCTCCAGTTTTCTCCTTACAGTAACAGGACCCTAGCTACACTTAATTTTAGGGCTAGACTCTAGAAAATATAATTTGAAAGAATTTGGTTTGGTTAGTCTGGGGAGGAATAGACAGAAGAAAGATACAATAAAGGTCTCCACTTATTTAAAGGGTCCTGCAAAGATGAAAGTAATAAATTACTTTGCACAGGGTTAAGACAAAGAATATATAGAAATTAGGGAGATTTAAGTTAAACATGAGGAAAAACTTTCAAAATATAGGATTAGATTAGAGTAGATTATGTAGGACAGAATAGATACATATTAGGCTTGGTTTAAGCGTAGTTGAGCCTACCTTGGGAGAGGCGGATGGAACAAATGACATCTTTAGGTTTTTTCAGCCCTACTTTCTGCTAACGTTCCAAACTCTGCATGCAGCTGGTTTATATAGCTACATGGGATCTGCTGGTGCCCTGTTACTGTAAGCCTCCCTTCCACTTCACTTCTGCTCTTTGTCACATATACTTTTACCTTGATTGATATGCCCTTTGGGGCAGAGATCATATCTGCCTATGGATTTAAGTAGTGCTTAGCACTACTACAATCTAAATAACAATAAACACCACTGTTGCTTAACTAAAATACAGTTTGGTTTAACCACTGTGCCATTGTACTGCCACATTCTACTGGGTGTTCCTGTCAGTATTAGTTATGATGTGTGAATAAAAACGATTGTTAACAATTTTAACCAATTGTTTTGAAGGACACTTTGTTTAAAAAGTCAGAGATGTGCTCTCATTAATATCAGTAACGAGGACATAAGTAGTTTAGTTTATCTGCTGTATTTCTGATACAGAGCTTGACTTCCAGTAATGCTATCTGCTAATGCTCTGCAGGCCAACAGAGAAGAGCTTCTTCCTTCTGTGTTTTGACTTAGTTTAAGGCTTAGGGTAACTAGACCAGTGTGGGCTAGCCTTTTTGGCAGGTCTGGCACAAACTACAGTCCATACTTAATTTTCCCCTAGTGCTACTATGATCCCTTTTTCCTGAATTATCTGCTGCTCCACTTTCTGCTCCTTGTCCTGTCTTCCTGCCTAATCTGCTGTTTTGCTTTCTGATCTCTGCTTTGTGCTTCGTGCCCTATATAATACTCTTTCCTTATTCCTATAGCATGTGATATGTTGGTACCCATGCTAACAGTGAAGCAGAGAAGAAGAATGCTTTATGGACTTAAAGGGCAATACCTTCTCAACAGCTTATAGCTTGCAGTAATTGAAATCATCATTGCATTATTTGATCCAGTCTTTGACTAGCATCAAGTTATAGATGCAGATTGAAATTTAATGAATATTTGTGAAATACTCAGATACTATGGTGATGGGAACCACAGAAAAGCCTAATCTGAGAATTTGTTGTTAAATTAGCAAAGGTGCCATTAGTGTCATAGAAACAGCTTCTATCACCCCGAAAACATGATGAATTCATTTTCCTTTGGCAATTGCAAAATCATTTTTGCTTTCCCCTTCTCATACTGTACTAGTATCATTTTAATCAAGTGTATGTAAAATACCGATCTAAATCTTGCTGTGCAGTGAAGCTGATTACTGGTTACAAGTAAAACGTGAGTAGGGAAAAGTGAAGCTAATTTTGCTACTGCCACAGGAGAATATATCCACTTTGTCTTAATGCGGCAGCACATAGGGTCACTAAGCACAGTGCTTTCTTCTGATAATCAAATCAGGACTGATCATATGAGCTAAATGAGTTGGAAGCTAGGGCACAGCTATGTTATAATCAAAACAGTCTTAAAATAGTACTTTTGAAAAGGAAACCCTAGTTTTTGTGTTGTTCTGGACATATGTGTTGCTGCTTAAAATACATATTTTTGAGTCACCAGAATCTCTTTAATAGGAATGTTTATTAAAACTGTTACCTCAGTCAGCCTCTCAACATGTCCATTCATTTTAGCAGCATACTTTTAGTACCACTGACTTTGTTCACTGATGTGCTTGTCTTCTGGTATTACTTATCTTTTCGTATTTTAATTTTAGTCGGTGTACATATCCCAAATATTTAGAGGAGGCAAGTCCTTAATGTCATCCTGTCCTCTGGTAAAAGAAGAATAATTTAATATTCTTCTTTTGTTTATTCATTGATCACTCCTTTAGCTATCTCTAAATGCTTCTTCTGATTAAAAATCGGCTTGGGTTTGTAACAAATTTCTATTGGTCATTCTGTTGAGCAATTTTTTTCTGCGCTGGCAGGGCTAAATGATGATATTTATTTTGGCACAGATTTTCAATATTTACCCTCTCTTCTGTGTAAATACACAGAGAGCTGTTGCTAAGGAAGATCCCATTCTTTTCATCTGCATGTGTTCAGAAAATGTCGGTTCCCAGCCAGTGGAAATACCATTAGGAGATGTTTGCTGAAGTAATTGATAGGAGCAGAATTCTCTTTGTGAAGTGTTAGTATGCAGTTCTGGTAGACCAGACATGCACAATGGCTAACGGGTTAGAAATCACAGTTGTGAGATTTTCTTGTCCAGGTGCTAAGATTTATTATGGAAGTTGAGGCAAGGAGTTCGTGAGTCCTTAGAATTATGGTTGCATGGATTGCACTCGAGTGTCTCTATAGGGCCTGAATGTTGCATTTGTATCTGCTCAGTGATCCACAACAGCATCGGGTCTTCTGTCTTTAGGAATCTTAATTAAGAGAGTTCATCATACAAGATGTGTAGCGGGGTCAGGGGCACTGGAAGCAGAACCTGTTAGTACAGCAAAAAACAAGGTGGCATTCATTTGTTGAGTTTCGCATGGCATTTACGTTGAGAAGGTGGCATTTTCGAGGGGTTTAAGAACTGGGCAAGGGGCTAGAAACTCCTGAATTTTAATCCTTGCTTTGTCATACAGTTTTTTTGTAGAATTGTGTAGGCCACTTCACCTTTCAGTTACCCTAACTATATCAGAGTAAAACAGGGATAATACCACCTTCATATAGATGTAAGGGTGAATTACTTTATATTTATCCAGCTCTTTAAAGATAAAAAGTGCATATAATAGCTCTTTATTACTACTGAGCTGTCCTGCATCTTTCTTTATCCACCATGATTTGTTTAATGAGTACAGTGATTCTTTTGTATGTCTGTAAACAATTCACAGAAAATAAATTAATGCCCGGTGAAGAACAAATGAAACATGGAAGTAAATTTCCTGTCTGTAGTGAGGGCACATTTGTTTATGGTGATATACATCAGAGAAAAGAGAGAGATTTTCTTTTAATGCTTTTTCTTTTCCAAATAAGCAAATACAGCTGGCATCTGCATTTTCACTGAAGTCTTTTGACTTTTGACAATTGTGGGATTTATGGTTTTTTGTGGATGTAGATAGAACACTATAAAGCCATATTGTTCCAGCTATTTTTTTTCAGACCAGCAAATATTGCCCATCTTCAATCCTGGCTTTCAATTGTATTTGCCTGATACCTCTGTCTCTGTGCGGCTGCTGTGTCTGACTGCATGATGGCTCTTTTCACAGGACTGGCACTCCTCCCCTATTGCTTTTAATAAATAGGTTTTCTTGCAAACCCTTAGTAAGTGTGGCTTTGCTGCTTCATTCTCACCATAAATCTAGCCTTGGCATGTTTTATTTCAGTCTTAGGGTGGCAAGTTCTGAAACTTGCTGGAATGCAAGTTTAACACGCTTGTTTAGAGTAGTTGGTGGACAAACTTGCATTTCAATAGTAAATAATGTTAATTCGAAACTCTGCTAGGAATACTGATTGGTTGACTTCTTTTTCTCATGATACCATTGGTTCCTTTGAATTCTAAGGGCCTGATCCATTGAATTAAGTGACAAGTCTATCTTTTATACTTTAATGGGCTTCATTCAAGGTACACGTGAAATATAACATTCATGACATTGATTTTAAGATGAATTGATGTTTTTCTAGAGGTGTGCTGGGAAGGGGTACAATACTTTTTGGATATCTGTGTCAAAGCTTCATGATGGAATTTCCTGCCCAGTGGTGGGAGCCCAAGACCCAACAAAGAGGCTGTTGAAAGCCAAACAGGATGTTGGTGAGCAGTAAGCAGCTTTTTTAAGTTTGGCTTTGGTGATTGGTGGCCAGATGGAGAACAGGTAGTCACAGATCTAGGAACGGGGCAAGGGGTATGTGGCCTTCTATTTTGGCTGTGCTGTGCATAAGCAGTGAGCTATGAGTGTGGGGTTTGGCTGGAGCCCCTGCTTTCATGCAGCTACAGAGCCCAAGGGATTGCGGGGAGGGGGGGACACTCGGGGGGGTGGGGGGAAAGAAAATGAGACGTATGCAATACAGCTGAAGTGTGGTGCAACTATTCTACTGCACCCTGTCTGGATACACCCCTGGGAACAGGCTTAAAGAGGGTGATAGGATGGAGAGAACTATTGGAGACCTGAATTTCTCTGCAAGTGAAGGTTTGAATAGCATGGCATTTGTGACTTTGTTTCTATTTGGTCACCTGTCTTGCAATGATAGTGATCTAATGAGATGATTTTTGATTATGAACAACAAACACTTCCAAGCTTTATCTCAGGATCCTACCCTGCTTTTAAATGTAATAGGCATGTTTCTTGTATTTTCTTATTTGTATATGCAGTAATAACTTGGAAATTGTGGATCAAAGATGACATGGCTTATTGGAAAGTTTCTCTATTGCTGCCAACATTTTTCTGTTGCTGTCCTAAGTAATTGGAAGACTTTACAGTATGAGAAAAGCCAGGGACAGGCACATGATTGAAAGCTGATCAAAGAATACCTATTAAAATTGGCTGATAAAGACGACATGAGTGACATGTTATGTTAGACAGAAATAGCTTTGAAAAACCCTGGTTGGAGTTTTCTATCTTTTTAACAGAGTGATAATGTAGTAATAATGTTACGGTGGTATTCCTGTGATAAATAGCAAAGGATCCAGTCCTGCAAATCCTTACTCAAGCAACTTGATCTTGCAGTTAAAATGGGGTGGGGGGAGGAGGGATGTGCTGCATATTTTGGCTTACTACTAGGAAATTATGAATCCACTCAGATAAAATTAATGGTTAGCTTGGTCAACTTGAAAGTCAAAACACAACACAACACAAATGTTTAACATTTCAGAACAATATTAAATTTAAAGCACTGAGCTCTTTATAGGTGGAATGCCTAGTATTCCTCCAGAAAACTACAGCATTTCCCTAAGAATTTTTCGTCTGGTGGGAACCAGGAAATAAGAAAAATTTCCCAAGATTTTAGTTTTGATTGTAATATCTGTGTTATTACTACATGCTTAACTGAATTAAACTCCATGGCATAGCACAACTAGGGGTGGGAAATAGGCTACTAGCCCTGGAAACCAATTTAAAATGGGGTGCAAGCTTGGTGGTCACTGCCACTTTCAGCTTGGCCACTGCCATTCCCACTGCCCTGGCTGTTTCTGTAACCCAGGGCACAAAAACTGTTTCTTAAGGTTCTGCTCCATGCTTTTAGATGTTCTCCTTTTCTATGTAGAATTGAGTTGCCCAGGATAGCTCATAGGTTATTGAGGAAATGGATCAAGAGTAGTGGCAAAATGGTCCTTTTTTGTATGGTCATGGTGAATAATTCAGACTACAGAAACAAGGAGAGGGGGCCCTGGCAATCAATATATGATATTTGAAAATAAGGTTTTCCCCCTATCACACACCTAACTAATTGTGTAATGCTGTATATTGGCATGTGCATATGAGGGGCTTCTTACTAACTTCCTCAGGCAATCAATTTATGCCCTGAAGCCCAAGATTCAATGAACCTTCTTATTTGTAGCTAAGTGAACAAAAACATTATTAGTTCTCATAAAATATATTGAGCCATCGTACTTGACTCTCTGACTTCCAATATAGAAGCATTTATGTAAACAAATTTAGTTATATCAGAATCAGGTTTTTTAAAAAAAGTGGGAACACTTGTAACAGAAAGAAAAAATGCTGATGTGATTGGTATTTCATACTCTCCAAACCAAACACATTTTGTGGTGTTTCTGCAGATCTAGCTGTCTGACACTAAGGGCACTTTTACATGTGCTCCAGGGGTGGCGAAGGCGGCATTTTAATTATCTTGGCTGAGTACAGACAATCAGAAAGTGCAAGGCTAATTAATTCAGTCTTTGCAAGTCAGTCTAAGCTGCAGAGATTAAACTGAGAAACAACTGGACAAACATTCAGTTTTGATTCAGGAAATGCAGCCACATGCCTGTAGTGGCTCAGGCCAGAAGCCAGGGGGCACTAGAACATGGCTCTTTGGTACATAGCCAGCATGGGCTGTGTGTTCTTCCTGCTGCCCCCAAGGTCTCTGGGATTTGCAGTGCAGATTCACAGCAGTAGAACTCTGCAGGGTTTTTAATCACTTCTTCCTGCTTCCAGATGCCTCTGAGATTTGTAGTACACAGTCACAGCCAGCGCTAAGTTTTTAGCAGGGCAGGGCAGGGCAGGGCAGGGCAGCTCTGTATTCAGGGGAAGGGAAGTTTAACCCCCCTCCCTTGCCCCAGACCCCAGCTGAGGTTTGCCTGGGAGGGGTGGGCACTCCCTGCCCCCCTGCCCCTAACCCTTCTTTGCTGGAGCAGACAGCACAGCCCAGGGCTGGAAAGCATGCTGGGATGTTTCAGGACTGTGATTTAATTTGAACCTGGAAGGGGCCTGGGACAGAAATTTCATAAAATGATTTGATCCAAATCAGTTATGTCTGATACTACATTCAACCAGGTATATCTTAAACCAGTTTCAGCCATTTTAAAACTAGGGGCTTGCAATGAACTTCTGTTCTGTTACAGTGAACATCCGTTCTTCACTTGCAGTGAACTTCTGTTCTGTTACAGGTTTAAACCAGTTTCTGATTACTTAAACCAATTTATGTGTAACTTCTGTCCCATGTGTTCATATCCATTATTTTTCTTCTTATCCTCTGCTCCCCTATTATTTATTCCTACTTTTTCTCTTCCTACCCCCTTGATTTGCACTTGTCTTCCCCCTCCCCCCAATATCAGGTTTCCTTGTCCCTTCCACAGGGGTCTCTGGAATGTAACAAACTCTTGAAATGATATATTCATATGATGGGCATATTACTACTGAGGCAAGCACTAAAACTGCTTTAGCTGTTAGGTTTTATAGAGTAACTGCTGAATTCCCAGTAAACAGTTTCACCCATGTGGCTCAAATGGAAGGATTCCAAGGTCTGGCAGATAGGAGAGATTGCAAAATATTATAGACCTTAGATCAGGAAATCTTTCCTTGATTACTAGGGAGCTATCTAATATAGAGGTCTAGAAGAGTAACTATGCCCTTTGTGGCTTCCCAGGTCTATGACATAGCATATAACGATTCTAGTCCAACCACCCTTTTAGGAGAAAATCATGAATTGTCATAGGCAGAGGAAGAAAAAAAATGTGTGGGGCTGAGCATGTGCGCACTTTCCCCACAGGAAAGTCTGCAGGGGAAGGGGGCAGGGGAAAGGGTTGAAGGCGGGACAGGAGCAGTATTGCCTGGCACCTTGCCGTGCCAGCCCTGGCTGCACCAGCTCCAGCTGCCTCCCTGCCTTGGCCCTGGCTGTGCTGACCCTGGCCCAGGCTGTCTCCTGGCCCCAGCTGCACTGGACCTGGCTGCACCAGCCCTGGCTGCCTCCCAGCTCCAGCCACACCAGCCCCGGCTGCCTCCCAGCCCCAGCTGCACCAGCCCTGACTGCCTCTTTGCCCCAGCCCTGGCTGTGCACCGCCTGGGGGGGCGGGGGCTGGAGTGCAGCCAGCCTTGGCTCGAATCCCTGCGCCCACCCGCCTGGTCCCTACAAAGCTGGGGTGGGGTGGGGCAAGGCGTGGGCTCCCACTGACACTGATCTGTGTAGGGCAGGGCAAGCTACCACTGTGGACTGGGGCAGCACTGGGCTCTTCCCGGAGGAGGGGAGCATGCTATGCTCCAGGTGGGTAGCGGTGGCTCTGGGATTAGTGTCAGGTGCGCTACCAGAAATCTTGGGGTGGCTGCAGCCCCCTCCCAGTGCTGCTGCCACCTGCTCCACGCATAGTCCTGCCCCACCCTCACTAGGAAGAGCCTGGTCCCAGCCCACAGTGGCAGCCTGCCCTGCCCCACGCAGATCTGGGGGCACATGCCCCCCATGCCTCCCAGGGTGCACATAGCAGCAAGAGCTACACCCCGCAGATGAGCCGCTTGGGGCTCAGTCCCAGCCTGAGTACCTGCCCCTCCCCCAGCCCTAACCTCACTCCCCCTCTCACCACTGCCTTCACGCCCCTCACCACCCCTGCTGCAGCTGCAGGAAGCCCGCAGCTGGCTACCTTGTTCCCCTACCATTCTCCTGCATTTGGGGTGGGGCTAATCCTGCTTAGCCCCGCCCCCTTCCAATGCCTTTGTCAATTGTTGGCTAATCCTCTGACCAGGATTTAGTCCCACAGATTTAATGCCTAATTGGGAGCCTTCTCTACAATGATCATATATCATCAGATGTAAGGGTTGTTTTCAAGTACCTGCTTGCAAACTGCTCCCCAAGGGGTATCAAGACCCATCCTATGGTCCTTGTTCATTCTTTGTGCCTCTTTATGTGCGACAAAGGTTCTTAGTGCTTAACACAAAGTTCAGTCTCTTCAAGCCTCAGCTCAAGAAATTTTCTCTTCAAGGCTTTCAGTGGGTTGTTGCCCTGTGCACCTCAGAGCATCCTTCATGTCTCTATTTTCAGTTCTTAGATTCTTGGCAGTTCTGATCAGCACCTGCTAATGCTTCTGAGGTTCATGGTTTCCTTATGAGCGTGCAATGCCCAGAAGATGCTGTGACTGCAGCTTGTGTAGACTTGCCTGAGATAGCATTAAATTAACTAATGGGGGTACTGCTAATAGTGTAGTCATTAAATCACAAAACTTGATGTAGTGTACAAGCCCTACTTCTGGGGTAGGTTTGTGGCCTACAATGAGTTTCATGAGGCAGCAACTGCACTGCTAGCGGTACCTGAGCTAGCTACGTGTAAGGTTAGTTTTGTGACTGTAGTGTAAATATAACCTTAATTTGCAGAGAGGTGTGAAATCTTGTACTGTAAAATGATTATCTGGAAGAAACCTTTTGTTTTTTAACACTCATTAGTTAGAAATCTTTGTGTGTGATCACACAACTAGTCTATGTGTCCTTTTATGGAGTGGCAAATTGAAAGGAATTGTTTTTAAGCTCTGTTAAATTTATTGCTGCTGCCTAGAGTTGTTCATGTTCTACACTAAATGAAGTAAACAGAGTGAGTTCACCTATTCAGACCTAATATTTGACAACTTGCATGGGCTTGCAAACACTGTTCTGCAATTTCCGTCACTTTGTATGAAAATGCTGATTAGCAGTGTAGAAAAAGCTTAGTTGTCCTCTAGGAACGTCTCCTTAATCAATGTTGTCATTGCCGATTGCATTAAAGCTCAGAGATTGTGGACCACAGCACACCTGATGGCTAGATTCCAAATCACAGGCACCGTAATTTGCAATTAGTTTCTGAACATGCCAGGTGAGGAGGTTGGCCCCAGAGAGCTGTTTTTCTAAGACAGCAAAAAGTTATTCAGCAAATTAGTCCAATATATTGATTTTTTCTTTAAAGGGGTGCTAGACATAAAATAAATGTCTTTTATTCCACCTATGCAGGATGGCTATTATAGCTCGAGATAAAAACAATATTAATAAAAGAGACAGTTATTACCATTTCAACTGCCAAAAGCAAGAAGGGGTAAATATCACCCTGTTCATTTTACAACACATCAGTTTTTCTCTGGAGTGTCAGTACACAGAAATGAATAAATCCACACAAAATTTAAAATTGGTATCCTTTTTGCTGTTATATATAATATAAAGAGAGGCACAGCCCCCAGCCCTTTATTGATAATGGATGGATAGACTTTGTGTAGTCTTTTAGTCATGATTTTGTAGAGCGGACTTTTCCATTCTGGGTTACATCAGTAGGTATTTTGCACCCTAATTCTTCAGTATCAGTGTAACCAAAAGGTAGGTAGCAGTTCCTTCTGTTAAAATTACATGCAATGAATTTCAAATGAACCCAAGGGACTTGGGCACAATGAGTTTCAATAGGACTTGACAACTAATTTCTTTAGCCCTGTTTGAAAATTATTGCCATTACATGCTATAATGAAGGAAAGTGGAAAACAACACAAAACAATTGTAAAACTGCCAACGGGTCCAAACCTATTTATGGGAAAGGAATTAAAGGTATCAAAGAGGAGGATCAGGAAAAGTGTGGATCCTTTACTAAATGCAGGAGGCAACCTAGTGGCAGAGGATGCAGAAAAGGCTGAAGTACTCAATGCTAGGGCTGTGCGAAATTCTGCCAGGTGTTTCGTTTTGAAGCTGTTTTGGTGTGTTTCAAGCTCAAAACAGTGAAATTAAAATGAAACAAAAGCCTTTGAAACAGCTTCTAAATGAAACAACCGGTGAATTTCACACAGCCCTAGCACTGAGTACTTCAGCCTTTTCTGCGTCCTCTGCCACTGGGTTCAAAACAAAAGTTTTGAAATGTTTTGAAGCCAGGCTTACTTGGCTTCAGTGCCGGTCCCAAGCAGTAGCAGCAGCCTCCTCTCATCTGGTGCAGATCTGGGGGCCGCGCCCCCTGTGGGAGGATTCTGGCACAGCGCCCAGCCCTTCCAGCAGTGCAGGGGGTGGGGGGGAGGTAGGTCAGCATGCCAGAGGACAGCATGCTGTCGCTGCCGGCTGGGACCAGCAGCTGCCTCAATCTTCCTGGCACTGGGTGTGGGCTGTGCCCAGCACCAGTCCTAGGCAGCAGCAGCAGCCTCCAGTGATCCGGCAGGCAGATCAGAGGCCAGCACTCCTGGGAAGAGTCTGGCACAGCCCCACAGCCCTCCTGGGAGTGCAGGCAGGCCCCCAATCTGCCTGCTGGATGACAGGAGGGTGCTTCTTCTGGCTGGGACCAGCACTGGGTGCAGCCGGCACCCAGCACCGGAAAGATTAGTGCTGCCACTGGCCCCAGGCAGCAGAACAAGCCTCCTGTCATCTAGCAGGCAGATCAGAGGCCCGCATTCCCGGAAGGAGGCCGGCACAGCCTCCAGACTCCTCCCAGGGGTGTGGGCCCTCGATTTGCCTGCTGGAAGACAGGAGGCTGGTTCTGCTGCCTGGGGCCAGCAGCAGCACCAATCTTCTTGGTGCCAGGTGTGGGCTGTGCCTAGCGCCGGTCCCAGGTGGCAGTAACAGCCTCCTGTGATCTGGCAGGCAGATCAACAGGTTGCAGGCCAGCCCTGTCACTAAGGCACTGGCCTGAGGCACATTTTGAGCTCTGGGGCACACAAGTAGGGAGCCTGAGGGCACATCAGGCCCCTGTATCCCCTTGGGCAGCTTGCAGCCTAGCTGTGACACCCTGCCTGCACCCCAGTGCCACTGCCTGGCATGACAGTGTCATAGAGCTGCCAGACCCATGCTGTCCAGGCTTGCAGAGTGTTGCAGGCTGCTGCCGGGCCTGCCAGTGCACAGGCCTAGCTGCAGGCAGCTTCTGGCCGCTGGGACTAGTTTCAGCTGCCACAGCCCACCCCAGCAGCCTGCCCTGAGCCTGCTGGTGCTGTGGGGCATTTCCTCAGCCACATGGCTGTCACTTCCATGCTGTGCCCCTGCACTGGCCACTGCAGGCAGCTGCCCAGATCTGGCATCACAGAAACAGCCAAACAGGGGTCCAGAGAGCCAACATGGGACCCCTGATGATGTTATCCTCACACCCCCCCACCCATGTCCACGCCCACCACCAGGGGCCTTAACTGCTCCATGGAGGAGACTGACAATCTCATGGTGCTGTGGGGTGGAGGTGGAGTTGCAGCAGGAGTTCACACAGGGCAGGCACTTCAATATTCATGTCTATGAGGGGCTGTCAGACTGGATGTGGGAGTGTGGGCATGATCGACTGGAGTGACAGTGCCACATAAAGGTCAAGGGCTTGGGGGCACAGTGCGTCACCATGACAGATCACAATTGTCAGTTGGGGAGTGCCTGCAAGTCCATGCCCTTTATGTGGCAACTGACAGCCATCCTTGCACCATGGAACCTAGGCTGCAGCCATGCTGTCTACAGCAGCATGGGCTGCCTGCCTGAGCCCCCACCTCGGTCTGGTACACACAGTGACATATCACTGGGGGAGGGCCTGTTGGACCTGCAGCAATCCATTCCACCAAGCTCCATGGCTGCAGCCTCTACCAGCAACTCAGGGAGCCTGGGGCCAGTGCCTGTCCTGACAGCTATGCAGCCTGAACCTCAGCCATGAGGTGCAGCTGGCCATGTCAGTGCTGGCAGCCAGCAGTGCCAGCTCCACTTCCCCAAGCTGTGCCCCACTGTCCAAGGACACTGCCTGGAGCTGTATGTCATCAACAGCCAGGACCCAGTGGAGCTGCTGGCCATGCCAGCCCTGGCCATGTGGTAAGGTTTCCACTTCCTTGCCCAGTCCAGCCACACTCTCCTGGCCCCGGGTTCCCCTCCCACAGAATGCAGGGAGGTGAGAGACAGTGCAAAACTTTATTGAGCAGCCCGTGCTCCCACAGCTAGGCAGGCATGGGACTCACACACTGAGAAATGTGTTGATTGATGCTGTCAGCAATGTCTTCTCAGAAGCAGGGGCAGGGATGTGTAGTGCAGCCACAAGTAGCCCTCAAGGCAGCAGCAGAGATTCCAGGGCAGCTTGCGCTTACCTCCCACACTGTCAAAGCTCAGGGTCTCATGCCAGGGGTGCAGGTGTGCCCAGGGAATCATGGCCATCATCATGATCAGGATGTAGTGCGCTAGGCAACCCTTGATCAGTGCAAACAGCTCCTTGCACACTTCCCATGACATGCGCAGAAGAGGCACACTCAGGACACAGTGCTAGGCGGTGGGGGAGCTGGCCCCAGATTGCCTCCCTGGAGAGGTCCCTTGTGGGCAGGGCAGGGACACAGGCAGCTCCTTGTTTCAGTCATCCAGGAGCCTTGCACCCCACCCCACCCCAAGCCTGGGTGCTGTGGGCTGGGTGGCAGCACAGAAGAATGGCTGGCCTGCAGGAGGAGATGGGGGGAGTGGGATCTGGAGCCGGGGGAGCGGGATCTGGAGCATCAGCAGCAGGTACTGCCAGGAGCCTGGCCTGTCCTGCTCTGGGAACAGGGCAGGGGATGCAGGCTGCCAGCGGCCAGCACCCAGTGGCCTGCCTGCCCCTGGGGAGTGAGCAGGGTTGCCCCTGCCCTGGGTCCCCCACCACCCAGCCCCGCTGCCTGGGCCCAGGGCTGCCACTCACCCTGGCTCTATGCAGATGTGGAGCTGGAGCTTCCTGCAGCAGGGCCAGGACCACAAACCAGCCCTGCTTTCTCTGGGCATCAGCTGCTGGAGGGGGAGCTACCCATTTCAGGGTACTACTGGCCACCATTGCCCCTGGGCAAGCCCCCTGCCTGCTGGGCTCACTGCATTGTCCACACCCTTGGGGAACAGCCAGAGGCTGGGGTGCTGGTGCCTGTCCCTGGGCTCTGCCCCTTAGTTGCCTCCATCCCATCGCCCCCCACCCCAAGTTGCCACAAACAAAGCACATTTTGTAAATAGCTTGCAGAAGAAAGAGGGTATTTTATTGTTGGTGGGTGGGATATGTGATGGAGAGGCTCTGTTTGTTGGGAAGGGAGGGGTCCTCTGTTTTGGAGGGAGTGGGGGTCTGTTTGATTTGAGGGGAATAAACACTTGTTCTTCTGAGACATGTCAGCAATGAATGTGGTTCTGAGGGTGGATGTGGGGGGTCAGTGGGCAGCTGTCGAGGTGGGCTACAGTGGGGAGTGCTGGAGGAGATGCTCAGCCAGTGCCTCTCACACCTGGTGCACTGCCCCTGCTGGCAGGTGTGTGCATCACTTACAGCTGTCGCCGCCGAGAGCCGCGGCGCGGGGTTCGGGGGCCTTCGGAGCCCTAGTCGGCGGGCGGGTACTTGTGACGCTTGGAGTGGAATCAGGTACTGACACGTTTTGATTGAACAAAAAGGTTGTTTACTTACACTGCTCATACAGTGCAGGCCAGAAGCTTGCTTTGATTACGGTTGTAAACAAACTTGGGTCGGGCAGAAATTACAAAGTTGGTTTGGTCGGTCTGCAAAGTGTTCGGGGTGTTCGGGCTGGCAGTCGTCTTACGTCTCAGGTGGGGGTGTGCTAGGCCCCCTTGGGTCGGTGACGGGGAGTCCTTAGTGGTTGATCAGGCCGCTAAGTTCGCTCTGAAACATGCGTGGAGTTTGCTAGGCTTCACAGTGTACTCAGAGTTCTCCACGAGGTGTGTGTGGAGTTCTCCAACTTGGGCGGAAACTGCTTCAACCTGTTATACGGCTAGCAAGCCAATCGCTAGTCGCCACGTAGGAATAATTTAAAACTGGCCAATAATAATGTGAATTTGCATATGAGTGGCGGGAACTTTTTTCTGAACTGTAATTTTCCACTACTGTAGCGTTTGGTTACTGGGTTCAGGCACAGCGGAATTTTCCTCCATGACCTAGTTACTGCCACCAGAATGATTGACAGCAAAACTATGCCATATGTATCGAACCCATGGAATTTTCCTCTGGGCTATACCAATTCTCCTCTGGGCTATACCAATTCTCCTCTGTGCTATAGGCATCTAATTAATGGGTTCTGACAACAGCATCTGCATCAGGGCTGGCAGGGTAGAATTTCAGAAGATGTGGGCATCATGGGCATTGCCTGCCCAGCTATCACTCATGTGCATGAAGCTACCACAGTGGTCCATGATGGTTTGCAACAACACCATGGAGTGAAAGCCCCTCCAGCTATAGTAGGGGTAGTCCCCATGGGGTGCGCAGGTGATAGGGATGTGGGTCCTATCAAGTGCCCTGATGCACTGGGGGACGCCCAGGGCATAGAATCCTGCCACCACTGCCAGGGGGTTGTGCATGCAGAGCACTGTGGGTCCCAGCACATCCTAAAAGGCACCACACACCTCCTGGCTGGCCTCGCCCACCCCAAAGAAATGACTCACATAGTGAAGGTTGGTTGGCATAGCATGGTGAGGGCCGGCTGCATGTCTTCAGGGAGGGGTGGCCCTGTGCTGGTGTCCTGCCAGGTGTGGCTGGAGCTGCTCCAGGAGGTCCTAGAAGGTGGCCTGGGTCAGTCTCAAGCCACTGCTCATTATCCCAGGTCTGCTGGATGATGTGCATCCACCAGTCTTGGCTGGCATGGTGAGCCCAGAGGTGGTAGGGTTAGTGGCCCAGGAGGGTAAGTGTGGCCTCAGTGGTGGCATCCAGCAGCATGCCATTGGCACCCCTGCTGGGGTCTGTCCAGGTGGATGGAATCTGGGTGGCAGTGGCTCTGGGATGGTGCACTACAGCTAGGCAGGCAGTTATTGCATGTGGTGGAGCCAGGCGGGCCCAGACAGCCATGGGTCAGCTGCTGGTTGGTGCAGCAGGCCAGCAGGGCCCACACCATGGCCAGCAGGAGCCTAAGGCATTGATTATTGTGGCCAGGGGCAGGGGCCTGGAGTAGCCATGGTGCCGAGAGGCAGAGGTGACAGGGAGAGAGCTGCCACGTGCTGTCCCTGTACCATGCATGCTGCTTCTGGCTGGGGATGTGGTTGGCTAGGGAGCAGAAGGCAGGGCTGGCTTTTCAAGAGGGCTGCTGGCAGCTGCAGCTGGACCCTGGAGCTCCCCCACTCCCTCCCCTGGTGGCAGCAGGGGTCCACTGTAGGGCTGCAAGAAGTGGCACCAGTTTGGTGCTAAGAGCAGCAAATCTGCAGCCACGTCCATACATGTGTACATGACTGCCCATGAGCATTTACTCGCAAGCAGTTTAGTTGCAAGTAAACTCATCTCAGATCAAATGCATGTGTAGATGTGCCCAGAGAGACCTCAACAAATTGGAAGATTGGACCAAAATAAATCTCATGAGGTTCAGTAAGGGCAAGTGCAAAGTCCTGCACTTAGTATGGAACAATCCCATGCACTGGTACAGGATGGGGATTAACTGGCTCTGCAGAAAAGGACCTGGGGTTACAGTGGACAGTAAGCTGAGTGTGAACCAACAGTGTTCCCCTGTTGTTAAGAAGGTAAATGGCATACTGGACTGCATTAGTACGAGCATTGCCAGCAGATAAAGAGAAGTGATTCCCCTCAATTCAGGATTGGAGATGCCACATTTGGAATACTGTGTCCCGTTTTGCCACATTTGGAATACTGTGTCCCATCTACTACCCCCTCAGTAGAAAGGATGTGGACAAATTGGAGAGAGTCCAGCAGAAGGCAATGAAAATGGTTAGGGAGCCATGGCACATGACTTATGAGGAGAGGCTGAGGAAACTGGGCTTATTTAATTTAGAGAGGAGAAGACTGAGGGGGCAATTAATAGGAGCCTTCAGCTACCTGAAGGGTGGTTCCAAAGGGGGTGGAGACTGTTCTCAGTGGTGACAGATGACAGAACAAGGAGCAATAGTCTCAAGTTACAGGAAGGAAAGTTTAGGTTAGATATTAGGAAACACTTTCTCACTAGGAGGGTAGTAAAACACTGGAACAGGTTACCCAGAGAGGTTGTGATATCTCCATTCTTGGAGATTTTTTAACCCGCTTAGACAAAGCCTTTGCTGGGATGATCTAGCTGGGGATGGTTCTGCTTTAAGCAAAGGGTTGGGCTAAATATGGTCCCTTGCAACCCTAATCTTATATGGTTCTCTGATAAATTCAAGAAGAACATTAGCTGTGTGGCCTGCCAGCGATGACATTCATATACTGAAGTTCAGCTTCTGCAACTTTTTGAAGGGCTTAGAATTACACGTGCAGGAGACTGGTAATGAAAATATAGAGCTTTTCAATTTAGGCTACCACCATGGGCGGATCCAGGATTTTTTAATGGGACATAAGGAGCAGTGCTTAGTGCTACTGAGCTAGCTGCTTCTCCCCCCACCCCTTCCTCCCCCAGCTCTCAGATTAGGGTGGGCTGCTACTGGAGATTGCTGCTT
>NW_005842246.1:1263151-1298067 GCF_000455745.1 Alligator sinensis
GCCCCCCAACTAGGGTGGGCTGGGCAGTCCATAGTATAGAAATAGCAACTTGGCACTTTTTTGAAGTCCCCAAACCATGTAATAATCTCACTCCCCCTTCTCACTTTCCCCCTCCTCTGTTTCTGCTGCACCTGAAGTTCACTGTTTCTCCTCCCTGGGTGGGAACAACTGGGAGACTTGGGCAGCGAGGAGGAACCTGCCTGTTACTGCTGTTGTCTTTGGCTGAGCCCTGCCTTTGTGCAACCTGGCTGGAATGGGGCAGGAGTAGCTCTGGAGCTCCTTTCACCCTCAGGCAGTGGGGGACACTGAGGAATGATGATGAGTGCATTCAGGTGCTACCTGTGGACAGCAAGAGAATGACTGCTAGGAGCTGCAACTTAGTAGCAATTCTGTCTTCCCTCAACCAACAATCTTGTTCCTTGAAGCAGAATATTACTAGCAGTGAGCAGAGTTGCAAGTATAATGTGACTCCTGAGTGGCAGAGACATTGAGCAGTATCACTGGCTGCACTGGCAGCATGACTGCTTTTTATTTTTTTTTTGGTGCCCTGGTCACACCCCTTTCCCCTTTATGCTATCGTGAGTATTTGCATAATCCCAGAAATCTGCAAACAATCAGTGTGTCTCTAAATAGTTTCCAGGATGCTCATAGGAATACTTTGCAGACTTGCTTCAAAAGTGCCTTGATAACACAAGTCTTGTCTATCAATCCAGCAAAAAATTCCCATTCTTGCTAACCTCCACTTATTTCCACTGGTGCTAGCTGTTGGGGATAGGAGATGAACTTTGTGGTTTATCATGATCAGATCAAGTTGATAGTTCTGTATGTGGTTGTGCGCCATATCCTGGACATGCTAAGTATTCTGGAGCCTTGGGCTAAATACAGACAGTCAAAAAGCCTGAGGCTGACTCGATTCAATCTCTGCAGG
Organism: Alligator sinensis; assembly: GCF_000455745.1. Lineage (NCBI taxonomy): Eukaryota > Metazoa > Chordata > Crocodylia > Alligatoridae > Alligator > Alligator sinensis. Next base: position 1,264,080 of record NW_005842246.1, read on the forward strand.
TTAGCCTAAACTGCATAGATTGAAGCAATAAGCAAGTGTGCAGAGATTCACTTTTGATTCCAGAAATTTAGCCACATACCTGCAGGGGCTCAGGACAGAAGCGGGGGCTGTAGCAGACAGCTTGGGCCAAGGCTAGCCTTCCTGCCCTGTGAGGGGAGTTTGGGGGGGAGGAGCAAAGCTTCCTGGAATACTGGGGGACTGTGAGTTAACTTGAAACTGGAGGGGATCTGGGACAGAAGTTCAATAAACCAATTTAACTTAAATCAGTTAAGTCTGATAAGATGTTGTGGTAGCAAGGATCATGCTGCCCACTCTAAAGATGTTCCAGGGACCCAGGGAAGGGGCCCCAAAGATTGTGGGGAGTGACGGAGAGGCTGCTTCGAGCACGGCCCCTTACCTTGCGACAGACAAGGAGGGAGAGGAAAAGACATAGGAAGATCAAAGACGTTGAGATTCATTAGTTCCTGTCAGTTCCAGTTGGCTGGGCACATGATGGAGAGCAGTTTAAAAATGCATCCAGTAACAACTGTGGGGAAGAGAGAGAGAAGTGGAGAGAGTCGAAAGGAGTAAAGATCAAACTAAGGTAGAGGCTATGCTCTGAGAGGGGTAAAGGAGAAGAGCAGGGGACTCTCTCCTTTTGAGGCTTGGAGGAGTCTCTATACTTACCAAAACAGCAAAGGAGAAGGACTCAGTCAATAAGACTCGGTGGATTAGCAGTTGTTCAACTCGGGGATCTGCAAAGCCAAAAGATAACTAATAGTGAGTGGTGGAGTTGCAAGACCAAGGTTCCCATGAGGAACTGGGGGACCCATGGTCCTGCAACCTACCTGAATCAAAATTGAGGATAATATATATGAGAATAAAGACAGAGAGCAACAGCCAGCAGCTTAGGCCTAGCAGCGACACTTAGAAAAAAAAACACAGCAGTGTGTGCAGAAAGATCTTAGTCAGCCAAAGGTCAGCAGCAATTTAGGCCAGCAAGCCTTCCCCCGGTTCCCCTCCCCCCCCCCTTTTTTGTTGTTGTTGTTGTTAATACAAAGTCATGGCAGATGAGATAGGGTGGATGTGCTAGGTAACACCTTAATTAGAAGATCTCCTGTGACCTGGGTGCTCTCACACACCGTATTATTTGGACAGTATGCAAGTAAGTGATTTTATCAGATTCACTCATATGCTTACATCCACCCATCCAGGTTTATCTTAAACCAGTGTTGGACATTTTGAAAGTGGTTTATTTATGCTGAACTTTTGTTGTGTTGCAGGTTTGAACTGGTTTCTCGTTGCTTATACTGGTTTCTGTATAATTTCTGTCCCTAGCCTTGGAGATTAGTGCAGTGTTACTCATTTCAACCCCTGTGGCCAAAGAGAAATGACTGACAGGCTCAAGTATGCAGTTGTATTCTGTATGCGAGTCACTATGCACTATTTTGCTGAAAGTGCAACAGTTTTATATTTGTGACACCAAAGGAGAGTAAGGTTGTGTAAGTTAACAAAACTTAACAAACAGAAAAGGTGTTTGCTGGGACCTGGAAGAAGCAGACACTTAGCACTGACTGAAAGGTCAATACAGATCTTAGACAGGTATTTAACCTGGTAGGATCTGAATGTGAGAACTGTTAAAATGCCAGTGAACAATAGAAAACATTTTAGCAATCACTGTGCTTGAATATGCTCTCATCATTTATGTACTGAACTGTTACATAGATAGACTAGAATTACAATTGGGAACCTAGCAATTGTGAAAGCTAGCTTCTTATTAGCCTCAAGCAAAAATTTGGATTGCATCTTTCCACATGTGTTATTTGCATTTTTCATACAATTATTGTTGCTTAAGAGGTCTAGAAAAGAATTGAAAAGTTTGGATGCTTATCATGTATAGCAGACTGATCTGGAGATCTGTCAGGAGATTTTCTGGCTCAAATGTTAACACATGATTTCCATTATTTCTTAGTATGTGTGACAAAAATAGAACCCCAGAAGGGAGCTAACCTGGGAAAGAGGATGAGCAGAGCCATCGTGAGACTGTGCTGAGCCAAGGGAGCAGCAGGCGTGGAGCTGTGGCCGGATAAAGCACTGCAGCAGAAGAAAAAAAGAAACAAAAAACAGCTGATTCAGGAGGAGCTGGGATCGGCTCCTGTGCCAGCATGGGCACACTTTATGGCCGCGTGCTGGCACTGATTTGCTGGCCGGCCCACGGAACCGGGGATAAAAATCCCACTGAATGAGAAGCCCAGGGGACAGGAAGCGGGCTCTCCTGTGGGCACTCAGCAGCCCAGCATAGAGCCATGTCCCACAGGGGGAAAGTGGTGGCAGACCCGAGAGGGGATTTTGGGAAATATTTCAAGCCTAGAAGGGCAACATTACTTACCTGAAACAAAGCTGTGGATTCCTGATGTCTCCCAGACAGATTGGGCTTACCAGGAACCTGCAGAAAGAAGGAGAGACAGCTGTCCACACCACAGCAATGACAGGCAAGGAGAATTGAAACTGACATTGGGAATCAATATAACCCGGAGTCAGGAAGAGGCAAGGTCAGCCCCACTGAGGCAAAAGCTGAGTGAGGTGAATTGATGTCCATACACGGTATATCTTTTTTAAATGGCCAAGACGTGTGTACCAAAATCATGATCAGACCCAGAAGACTGGGATTCAACATCATTGGTTGGCATTAGGTGGGGTGTATGGGAGGCGGAGCCCCAAAATGGGAAGATCGATAGGAAGATTGGAGGAGGGGGCCAGGAGGGATGGAACATACATCTTCCTCCCTACTAAATACATTTACCCCAGCAAAGTCACAGCAGGTGAGAACCACTGAGGAACCTCTGGAACCCGACTCGATAATTGACCATCTTTCCTGTGGACAACGGCGCTATCTGATAAGCCAGTACACACCAGATGCTCTGGTGAATGGCACGGCTGCTTACAGTATGGGTCAGGCTGTTTTTAATGTCAGAAAGATTATTGTCTAGTTTTCTTGGAGATTTAGGTCAGTTCTCATTTCTGTCAGAACCTGTTTTCTGTCTATGTCATATTGATTTTACTTATTTCCTGTGGAGGTTACATACAGCAGAAATTGCATATGGGCAGAGATCAGGAGTAGTCAACATTCTTAGGAAAAGACATGTAGGTTTGAGCTGAAATTGCCCTGAAATGAACTACTACTTGTTTTGGCTAATCAGTACCTGTCTGCAGCATATGGCAGGAGTTGTTGTATTCAGATGCATGACTTTACAGGAACTGCTATAGAAACACTCTCCCTTGTGTAAGAATGGAAGTGTAGGCCACCAGATTTCTAGTAGCAAGGGACAGTAGGTTAAAAAAGGATTGCTAAATAGGAAAATTCATCTTTATTTATTTTAACATTTCTAGTTCGTATTGAAGTATTTCCAGAATGCTTGATAGCATATTAATCAGACTTGGGTATAAAGCAGTTGTAATGATAACAGTTACAATTTAGAGATGCTCTCTAATTGAGAAGAGTTGGGAATTGGGAGATGATCCCTCAGTTAGGTAGCAGCAGTTAGTTACAGACAGAGAGGCCAAACATCTGCACAGGTTACCTACTGCTCCACAATAAAGCTCAGTGTTCCATTCTTCTCATTGTTACCAAATCTGCCCATTACTTTGGGGTGTGCTCATTTATTAGGGATAGTTTCTAGGGTCTTGGTGATTCTGTCAATGTGCTGCTTGTGTTACTATACGGAGCTGTATTTCTCCCTTCTGCAAGCCCTCACCCCCAGTGGAGCTATCTTGCAGGACTCAGTCTCAATGGGACTGGGTTCCTCCAGTCACCAAATCAGTCATACACACAAACACACACAAATTAACGTGACACGCCTGACCTGGCCGGGCTGATCAGCATGGACAGGCTGATACCCTCATATGCCAAGAATCAGTTCATAAGAGCAACGATAAAATGCAGTCAGACACAAGCACACAGGTAAACAGAATCCCTCTGAATCCGGCTGGGTGTCCAGCTGACACCCTCATGGGCCAGCATTCAGTTCATAAGGGCACGTCTGAGTCAAACTGGGTCAATCAGCCTGTACAAGCTGATCCCCTTATGTGTTTCAAACTCAGCACGTCCCAATCTTTGGCCTCTTGATGAGCAGACCCCACAATAATTTGGGCTTCACAGGGATCTTTAGCATAGGTAAAAGAAGCGTTGCTGCAGAGCACGGGAGGAAAGAGAAGCAGAGAAGGAAAAATATACCCAATTACTACCAGTTTGACTATAAAAGTTATTTATTGCTAAGCATATGAAATATATAATAGTACTAGTAGTAATAGACATGCAAAAGAAAAACAAACACCAACAATGACAATACTACCCTGGTTTCACTAAGTATTTGGGGAAACTTAGCTCAAGCTTAACTGATACAGTTCAGGTTCAGAAGTTTATGCCTAGAAAGAAGACAGAGAACGCTGGGATCTCACCTAGTCCACGGTACTCAGGCTGCAAAGCTGACAGGCACAGTCCGTAGCACAATCCTTGAAGAGAGAGATGATCTGTTCTTCCAGCGTCCCAAGAACGACAGGGGATGGTGTCAGCACAGGGGTTTTCTTCTTCTCCTTCTTTCCTCCTGCTTCTACTTCTTTTCCTTCCTTTTCCTCTTCTAGCAGCACACACACTTACAGATTTTTATACCCTCAGTTCAGCTGCTTCGAAGCACCCTCAGTAGTGTAAATCATTGTCTTTTCTATTGACAAGGGGTTATCTGGTTTGGACCATCTCAGGAAACTGATTGATAATCAGGAAACACTTAAGATTAGGGAGTAACCCAAATACTTGGGAGCCAGCTTGAGATTCCTATGGGTGGCAGATATACTGATGGGATATCTCATGGTTTCTTCAGGAACAATAGATAGCTTGCAGCATCAGGATTTTGGATTTTTACTTGTTGTGCACAAGCCTCAGCTTAGCATGACTTTTCCAGCTCTTACTATAGTCTTTTAACAGACTTAAGACAATTATTGGGGTGCTCATAACCTTTTGTGGAGAGGACTCCCACCAGTCATCTCGGGAAAGATATGACAACACCTGGGATTAGGGCTCCAGCAGGCTGGATGCTGTGATGAACCCTTAACCATTGTTCAAATGTTGCCCATACCCCCTCTGACTCGGTCTCTTGCCTCAGCATTCCCTAACCCAGCAACCGAGTTTTAGTCAATCAAGTTTAAATAGGCCTCCCATAGTGGGACCGGGGAATGTACGGCCCGAGATGCCTATTAAACTTAGAGCTCTGTGCGTGTGTCTGGGGGGGGAAAAGTCCTAGCAAATCCAGATTAGAACTGGTCTGATAAATGCTGAGCTGGGTGTGTGTGAACATGGGTTGATTAACATTGGAAGCACAGATTCCCCATCATGCAGCGCTCTCCTGCTTCTCTGGTCCCAGAATTCACTGCAGCCTCTGCTTCAGGCTTTCTGTTTTCCATCTCTCATGTAAATGAGACCTAGGGCAGTTGATTCACTCGTCACCCTTATCTGGTGAGGGTCTTAGGTGCGTCTCTCACTGCATCTTAATCAGTTTCGTTTAGGTAGAGGAGGGGAGGGGGGTGAGTCCTTTGTGAGTCAGACAGACTGCATCCTGTACCAGGGTTCCCCAAGAATACAGAGCTGAGACGTAACATCATTCACATATGCCTGTGTTTACTGAACCTGGTGATCGTTATACTAGTGATTCTCCATCAGGGTGCTGTGTCACTGTAGAGTGACATATGATACTTTTAAAAGTACCACAGGGTGCTGCACAATATTAGCATTGCTCAGTGTTAAATGCCTATACAGTATAAACCCAGAGATTTCAAACAGGAATCCATCGTGTTCAAAACATTCTGACAGTTGTGGTCTTTCTGAGTTCTTTGCAAAAGAAGAATTGCTCTATTATTTTTTTTTTAGTCAAAAAAATGAGGGAAGGCTAGGAGCTGTCATTTTCTGAGGGGTGTCTTGAGTTTAAACTATAGCTGCTCGGGAAAAGGGAAAACTCAGAATCACTATTATGCCAGAGTTCTGGGACTGATTCATAACTGGACAGCAGCCCAACAGTGCAAGTAGTTCAAGAATCCCATCTGGCAGCAGGGAATTACTAGATATGTTGGCATGTTGTTTTGCCCAATTAAGAGATAATCAGGTGCTAGGAAGACTTAGCTGGCTAGAAGGGAATCTTATAGCTAGTATCACTTATAGCAAGGGTGTAATCTCTCTTAGTCTTGGAAATCAAAATAAGCCACACACAATATATGAAATCCCATCCTGCTTTTTGTTCTTTGCTACATTCCCTCCCATTATTTCAATAAATAATTTTAAAGGAGAGCATAGCAAGTTCTGGTTGCTGACAGGTGGCAGCAGAGTGTGAGCTCCTGGTGTACTAGCGATAGGGGCTTTTATGGCTGGAGAGTTTTTTATTTTTATTATTTTTTCTTTTTTTAGTTGTAGAGTTGCATCCTCCATCAGATATGAACGCGTTGCCTGAAATAAAGAGTCATTAGCTGGGATGACTCTCAATAAACTGCTTATGTTGGAATGAACTACTTGCTTATGCAAGTTAGTTTGACAAAAGGACAAAAGAAAGAATATAATTAGTAATTATTCCCATGATGTTTTTCCTAGCTCCAATAAAAAAGAATTAGATAATTTTAAAGCCACCTTGTGTACCTATCTAATCACTTAGACCAGCTGATGAAATAAAAGCCTTCATCCCTTGGCCCTGTGCAAATTATTCTTGTTAATTATTTTTTAATTATCCTTCCATCACTGCTCCTGGTGCCACTGTCATAATTTCCACATCAATGGACACCAACATGACATACCTAGAAACTTATCACAGAGAAGGGCTGCCATCTCTATGCAGATGCAGGAGGAGAAACAAAAGGTGTAATCCGAGCTAGTTGCACTCTGAGCAATCTTTCAGTGGACGATTCTCAATTTACTTTCATTAATTATCCCTTATTGGCACATGTGCGTGCACACACAAGAAACCTAATTAGTTCAGGTTTCACATTACCTAGTTAATATCAAAGTAGTTCCAGGATGCCTGACAGCATATTAATCAGATCCGTGTTTAAACAGATGGGTAAATTGTATCTCACCCTAGTCCAAACAATGAAGAATACATCCCTAGGGCATAAGCAGAGGTTGCAGATTGCAATAATCCTGCAGTTGCTTTCTAGAGAGTAGAAAGGATAGGTTCATTTGTACTATAGGAAAGAGAAAAAAAATGAAACATTATGCTATTGAATTATGAACAAAAAGAGGAAACAGTATTCAGAGATTATAGCTCCTCTTACACCCAAGTGTAAAGCATGGTAAATTATTCTGCTGGGAGAGGGAGTTCCTGACTGATGAGTGCCACAAAAAATTTCATAATGTTTACATAATATTTATATTTGTCCAGGTATTTGCATAAAAGTGAAGATTTACATGAATGTATTTGACACTTTCCATTTAGGTTAATATTCTTATGAGCAAATTGTTGTCTTCAGAAACAGTGGCATTGTGAATAATGTCAAAGCAGACTATGGCTTTTAGGTTTTCCTTTCAAATGCTTTTTTTATAGTACTATCCCAACTTGAGATACTAATAGAGCCTGCTTTTGCAGTCCTGTACCCACTGGTCCTCTCCCTTATGTGACGGCACACAGAAATCTGCAGAGTCATCTCAGCTTTCATGTTTCAAATAGGTAGTTCTTTGGGTTTTTTTAATTTGGGCAAGGTAGCTTTAAAATGTAAACCAATAGAGACCTGTTGTTAGGGTTGAAAAATGTACAAAGCATTTTCATAAATGTCACAATTCTCCCTACAAGCAGCTTTTCAAGACCAAGAAAGCCATGTTTTGGAAGCCCATGAGATCAAGTTGTATGAGTAATACCACCAAGCACCAGGACTCTTTCCTAGCTGGCTGCCTATGGCTAAGATGGCATCTGTGAACAGCCAGAGTGATTTCTGGTCACAAGAAGAGGCAGCGTAATAGCATGATGTTAAGTAGACTAGGCACTTCTAGAATTTCCTCTTAATCTAACACTGATTTTCTCTATAGCCTTTGTTCAATCAAGTTATTTTTTTCTGGCTTGGTTCTTCCATTTGTAAGGATACCCTAACAAGCATCTGAATGCAGACATCATCCTTGTGTGTCTGGGAGCCTAGGGTTAGGGACAGACATTACACATCAACCAGTTTAAGTGATCGGAAACCAGTTTAAATCTGTAACAGAACAGAATTCAGTGCACATGAACCTCTTTCAAAATGGCTGAACCTGGTTTAAGATAAACCTCATTAAATATAATATCAGACTTAACTGATTTAGTCAACATCAGTTCACTTCATTATTGGTTGAGCCTATGCAATTTAGAGAAACCTGCAGAGATTGAATTGATTCAATCTTCAGCTTTTTGACTGTTTGTACTTAGCCTAGATGATAATCTAACATTTTTTTTGGACAAAGTTTGGCAACCTGGCAAAGTTTAAAATGACCTGGACTTCCCTTCTGCTTTAGGAGGCTGGAAGGCAAAATTATCATTCTTTTCTCTAAATCCACAACACACATTTCATAGGCGAGTCTGTTCATTGAAAATGTATTGCAAAGGATCCTTTCATTCATCCCCTCTAAAAGTTCCTCAGATCAGCCCTGGTGCCAGAGGAATGTGATCTTGGTTAGAAGTAGGCATGGAAAATATGTTTAAGATTTAAAGGTTTGACAAATACTAAAATCATTTCTGAGAACAGTGTAGCAACTAGAAATGTCCCAGGGAGCAAATGCTTTCTATGATGAGTAGGAAAGAGGGGAACAAGAATTTCTGCATCTTTGCTTTACATGGAGGTTAAATTAAATACATCACTTAATTCTAAAACTGTGAACTGATCTAGTTTGTCCTGAATTTCAGGCTAAGAGGCCTGAAAAAATAGAGGTGCGTGTAGTACAGATGTCCAGGACAAGAGAGACAAGGCAGTGAAATGTGTGTTAAGCAAGCAAGCCATGAAAGTATAACAAGTTAGAGGTGATTTAGACCCCCAATTAGGGTCTGTGCTTTGTGAAGCCTTTGAAACAAATTGGAATGAAGGCAGCTGTGAAAATTAATTTAGCTAATGAATGTTTCTCAAGTTTCTGGTATGCCAGAGGTTCTTCCCAGGTATGGTTTAAAACCAGGTCTGATTCAGATTTGTGACTACAGTCTTTTAAGCCCAATTAACTGTCTCTCAGAATTATATCAGAATGTAATTAATTTTGATATCTTCTGAATCTGATTGTGTCCAAAACAAAAAAAATGTAAGGTGCCAGGCACACGTGAAATCTCAACAGGCAAATGAAAGAAATTGAAGCAACAGAATAACTCTGGAACTTTCTACTTACTCTGAATTTATTCAGCCAAATTTATTTCTGGGATCACTGCCCACTGCAGTCAGTGTAATTACATCACAAGGTAAATTTAACCCACAAACCATATTCAGGTGAACAGACTCTAATAAAGATAAAAAAAAAATCCATTATGACAAGGTCTTGGCAGAAAAATCCAGTATATAATAAAAAGGTCAAAGGATACTGAAATGAATGGAGAGACATGCTGCAGAATATTAGCTTTATAAAGTCAGTAAAGGATAGAAGTACTGGTATCAGACAGGTATGACAAAGAGCAACAAAATGTTTAGTGATAGTTTACTGTGGGTATAATGGCATACTTGGAAGAGCAGATATTTCAGCTACAATTGCTCCTGAGTGTTGGTGATGCTTAAATTAAATGCCAGTGTGTCATGTTGATTGCATCATGTTGACTGAAACTTTTAAAGATGATCTGTCAGTCAAGAAGATGAAGGCCATGTGGTTATAACACCGAGCTGGGACTTCAGCAGCACGTGTTCATAATTTCATAGTAGCTAGGGTCAGGAGGGACCTGAACAGATCATCTAGCCTGACCCCCTGCCACAGGCAGGAATGAATGCTGGGCTCACAAGACCCAGACAGGTGATCATCCAACCTCCTCTTGAATTTGCCCAAGGTAGGGGCGAGGACCACTTCCCTGGGAAGCTGGTTCCAGATTTTGGTCACCCTAACTGTAAAATATTGCTTTCTGATCTCCAACCTAAACCTATTCTCCATCAGCTTATTACCATTATTCCTCATCACCCCAGGTGGTGCTGGGGAGAAAAGAGCTCTGCCTATTTGCTGTTGACCCCTCTTGATGAGCTTGTTGGCAGCCACCAGGTCCCCCCTCAGCCTCCTCTTGCTGAGGCTGAACAGGTTCAGGTCCTTCTGTCTCTCCTCGTAGGGCCTGTCCTGCTGCCCTCTCACCAAGTGGGTGGCCCTCCTCTGAACCCTCTCCAGGCTGGCCACATCTCTTTTGAAGTGCAGCGCCCAGTACTCGACACAGTACTCCAACTGTGGCCTGACCAAAGTCGCATAGAGGGGGAGTATCACCTCTCTGGACCGGCTTGACATGCACCTTTGGATGCACGACAAGGTATGGCTGGCCTTGCTGGCTGCGGTCTGGCATTGGTGGCTCGTGTTCATCTTGGAATTAATAATGACTCCGAGATCCCTTTCCACCTTTGTGCTTTCAAGAAGGGAACTCCCCAGCCTGTACGTATGATGTGGATTCCTTCTCCCAAGGTTCAGCACCCTGCATTTGTCTACGTTGAACCCCATCCTATTCTCATCTGCCCACTTTTGTAGTCTGTCTAAATCTAGTTGCAGCCTCTCTCTCCCTTCAAGTGTGTCCAGCTTGCCCCACATCTTAGTGTCATCAGCAAACTTGGACAATAGATTAGATATATAGATTTATAAAGGACTATAGAAATACTAAATACTGACATGCATATTTTTCTGTTTAAATACAATAAGCAGCACTATTGGCTTTTAAAATAACACGTAATTTTGTTGCTTGTCCTTCCTTTGCTGGTTTGGGGAAGTATCCCTTTGTCATCACTTTACCATTCACATTTTTCTTTCCCTTCCCAAGCAAGGAGTGGCTGAAAGGGGGCTGTCTGACCTGTGTCTACACAGCATCATTCAACTTGTCTATCTGTCATCTTGTCCATCTATTGCTCCATCATAGCACCTGTCCTTTTCCTCACCTATGCCATTTGCTCCCATCATTGTTACTGTTATCTCCCTTCTACAAACTTCCATCTGCTTTACCTAGTTCTCCTTTCCCCATGCAAACCTCCTTCTTTGCATTGGCACAGATTCTGCAACTGTAGCCTACTGTTTGGTCTCATCCCTATCTATGATAACATTTTTTCCAACTTTGGTCGTTCTGAAATCCTACTACTGCAGTTACCACCTCTATTGGAACATACAGCTATCCTTTCTTTTACATAGGCCTCTCTTTCTCTCTCACTGTCCTGGATCAGCCTGTGATGGACATGTCCTGTTCCACAGTCCACCCCTCTTTCCCCCCTTCCTCTTTCCATGCTTCTCCCTCATTTGATTAGTCCTGCATCTGACTCATAGTTAGTTTCATAGGGTCAGAAGGGACCTGAGGAGATAATCTAGTCTGACCCCCTGCCGTGGCAGGAAAGAGTACTGGGGTCAAACGCCCTCAGCAAGGTGTTCGTCCAGCCTTTTTTTAAAGACCCCCAGGGTAGGAGCCAGCACCACTTCTTTTGGAAGTTGGTTCCAGATCCTAGCTGCCCTGACAGTGAAATAGCACTTCCTAATGTCTAGCCTGAAACTACTCTCTGCTAGCTTATGTTGATTGTTTCTTGTAACTCCCAGGAGTGCTTGGGGGAACAGGGACTCTTCCATTGCCTGCTGGTCCCCCTTGACTAGTTTGTAGACTGCCACTAGATCCCCTCTCAGCCTTCTCTTTTGGAGGCTGAACAGGTTCAGGTCCCTTAGCCTCTCCTCATAGGGCCTGCCCTGCTGCCCCCTGATCATGCGGGTGGCCCTTCTTTGGACCCTCTCCATATTGGCCACATCCCTCCTGAAGTGTGGTGCCCAGAACTGGACGCAGTACTCCAACTTTGGCCTGACCAGTGTCACAAAGAGGGGGAGGATCACTTCCTTGGACCTGTTTGAGATGCATCTGTGGATGCACGACAAGCTATGGTTGTCCTTCCTGACTGCGTCCCCACTTCATCGGCCCATGTTCATTGTGGCATCAATGACGACTCCAAGATCCTTTTCTGTCTCAACACTGGTGAGAAGGGAGTTCCCCAGCCTGTAGGCGTGCTGATTGTTCCTCCTCCCCAGGTACATTACCCTGCACTTGTCAGTGTTGAACCCCATCCTGTTCTTATCGGCCCACCCCTGTAACCTGTCTAGATCTGCTTGCAGCCTGTTCCTTCCTACTAGCATACCCGCTTCACCCCACATCTTGGTGCCATCTGTGAATTTGAACAGGGTGCTTTCTACTCCCTTGCCCACGTCACTGATGAAGATGTTGAATAGTGCGGGCCCGAGGACCGAGCCCTGGGGGACCCCACTGCCCACATCCCTCCAGGTAGAATAAGACCCATCCACCACCACCCTCTGGGTGCAGCCCTCCAGCCAGTTAGTGACCCATCTGACCATGTAGGCATCAACACCACTGTCTCCTAGTTTCTTACTGAGAATGGGGTAAGAAACAGTGTCGAAGGCCTTCCTGAAGTCCAGAAAGACCATATCTACTGCGACACCTGCATCCACGGACTCGGTGACCTGGTCATAGAAGGCCACCAGGTTGGTTTGACAAGACCTGCCCCTAATGAACCCATGCTAGTTGCCCCTGAGCATAACCTCCCCTGCCAGCCCTTTCTGGACATGTGCCAGGATAATTATTTCGGAAAGCTTCCCCAGGACCGAGGTAAGACTCACGGGCCTATAGTTTCCTGGATCCTCCTTCCTCCCTTTTTTGAAGATGGGACCACATTGGCTCTTTTCCAGTCCTTCAGCACATCGCACGAGTGCCATGAGTGCTCATAGAGCTGTGCCAGAAGTCCAGCAATGACCCCTGCTAGTTCCTTCAGCACTCTGGGGTAGAGATCATCAGGGCTTGCAGATTTAAATACATCTAGCCCCTCCAGAAGTTCCCTGAGAAGGTCCTCATTAACCCTAGGCCTGGGTGTGCCACCCACAGGACCCTTGGGGGGGGCCAGTGGGGGAAATATCCGGGTCCCTCCTCAGAAATACGGAGGCAAAGAAACTGAGAAAGTGAGATGACCAGATTTCCTAACATGTCCTGCAGAGGCCCCACGTTACCTGGCACCTTCTTTTGCCCCCCTATGTATTTGAAAAAGTGTTTGAAAAAGACTCCTTTCACTGTTCCCCTTCCAGGTTGCTGTAATTTACTCTGTATCCAACTCCTCCCTGTCAACCTTTCTTGTTCTGATTTCTACATCTGGCTCACTCCTATTCTCTTCATAATCTCTTATCCCTATCTGTGATTTCATCTCCTATGTTGATGCCCCATTTGATTTGTTTGGCTGTTTGATTTATTGCTTTCATTTTATACTGCATCTCTGGTTTAGCACTTCTGGTTATCAGAACGGGCCATTTGTTTGACTGGCCTTCAAGCATGAATTTCTCTGTTGATAAGTTCTTCTGACCATCACAAGTTTCTTTCAATATTGCCCATCAGCCTTCTCATTGTTAACCTGTCAATTCAGCCTTTCCATATTCAGTCCATCAGTGAAGATGCCTCGTCTTCTTGGAGCCCTCTCCTCTCTATCATTTCTTATGTTCATATGGTTTTCTCTACTGTTCTGTATCTTTCTCAACCCTTGACTTTTGTCCCTCTCAGTACCATGGCTTTGTGCCAGGTCCCAGTCCTTACTCATCCTAAAGTCCTTCATTCTGGCTCTTGCACTCTTGGTTCATTTCACATCAGAATTCGGTGTCCATGCAAATGCAGCTTTACTCCTTTTGGTTTCTGAGGAGTCTTGTTTAGATTTAGCTCAGATAAGGCATTACCATCTAGACATATTTTTTATTTGAAGACCTGAAGTGAATTGAGAATAAAAAGGAACATCTTGATTATAGGTCTGAGTGACAGGTTGAATGATGTTGTCTAAAGCAGCAGAAAAGGGAGGTATCAGGGTGGGAACATTTCAGTAGGAGGATTAAGATATCACTCATGTTGAGTTTGAGCTGATGTCTAGATTTTAACAAAGAGGCAGGCCAGGATTTCAGTTTGGATAGAAGAAAATAGATTTGGAGTACAGAGGTAGAAATGTGAGTCATCCACATAGAAATAGTAGTTGAATTTATTTTTTCAGATGAGATTGGCTGCAGAGAAGTTGAAGAGGAAGAAGAGAAGGGCACCAAGGGAAGAGCACTCTGGGATGCCCACAGAAAGCTGGAAGGAGATGAGGAAGATTCATAAAGGAGAGGTTAATAGCAAACTGAAAGAAGAATAGAGTCATGAAATCCAAGAAAGGGCAAGACTTCAAGAAGATCATGATCTAATTTGTCAAAGGCTCCTTGACATGTCAAGGAATACGAAAACTATTAGAACTTTGGCAAGAACAATTGAGTATAAAGGGTGGTAGCAGGATTTGAGATAATGAAGGATACATCTCCAGGGAAGGGATTCCAGGCAGGGATTGGAAACAATATGTTCACTGAGCTCAGAAAAAAGAAGGGAAATGAGGTATTATTTAGTTGCATGGGCAACTGGAAGAGGCTAAAAAGTATTTGAATTGAAAGGAGAAAGAGCCAGAGATTGAGAGAATACTGAGAAGATTAAGGGAGGGGAAAAATGGATATGAAGGAGATCAGGAGATAGGGCTGGGCCTGGGGCTGGCCCTGGGTCAAGTGGAGAGGTTAGAAGAGAAAAGAGATGCAAAACTTTCAGGTCTATGGCAGGACAGAGGTAGACAAGAAAGGCTTGGGGCAGGGTTGGGGAGAGGAGGGCAAAGCAAAGTAGATAAAGGGAAGAGGGATTCATGCTCTATTTTGTTATTTTTCTCTTGGAAGAAATCTGCAGGATCCTGTGCAGGAAAGCAGAGGAAGGAGATTCCTGAGGGTTTTGGTGATTTGTCAGGTGTTGAAAATGTGGTTGATATTGTGCTTGTGAGGTTTGGCTAAGCTGAAGAAGTCAAGTTGTTTAACTGTAAAGATGGAATGAACGAAAAGAGGACAGAATGTTCTGCTGCAAACTAGCCTACATGGAGTACTTTCCCTAGCACAACTACATTGCCTCTGGTATCCACTTAGAGCTAAATTGAGTATCCTTACGTTGCATTGTGCCATTTGCATTGTATAACCCCAAGTATTGCAGATTCTGCAAAAATCTTCTATGATTACAGACTTTCCTGACCAACAATTCAGGTTCTTCCCACTCTTGAGGGAATTAACATGCTTTTAAAAATGAGGACTGTACTATGTTTTGGTGAAAATCATCTCTTAGAAACTGCACAAGAATACCTTGTTTTAAAAACAGATACTGACTTTAAAAGCATTCTTCATAATTAAAAAACCCAAATATGCTGTAATCAGCAAGCAAATTTAAGTTAATGTTACAATGATCATTATTGGCACAGAAAAATGAATGTAAACATACCAGCTAACTTTTGCTCCTTATTATACTGAGATAAATTCAACATAACTCCCTTCATTTTTTAACTGACATCATAATATGTATGTATTATAATGTATTATTTCCAATAAAGAAACTGAAATTATTTTTACCCTAATTATTTTAGTAATTATCCAGTATATTTGTATTTGAATAAAGGGTTTTTTTTCCCTCCAAGCAACTCATCTTTGCTGTTTCTGTTGCTCTTTTAGGATAGTGTAACTGACAAACTTGTAATATAATACTAATTTGCACGGCAGGAGGCTATGCTGCCATAAGTAAAGAATTATGGTTTTTAGTGCGAGACTACAAGAAGAAAGCAACCTGGGAAAAGGAAAGAAATCACTTACTTAAAGCTTCTTAAACATGAAAAACTAGAAGAAAAAATTGCTGGCAAGTAAATTACTTTTTGTATAAAAGTTCTATTTTTCTTCAAGTTTGTTCTACTGTCAGTCTCTTTATTTCAGTGTAATTCCACAAAGTCTCTGCAGAATTATATACTGTCTTAGACCTTCAGAGCAGAATTACCAACACATAAATAGAACTCTAGTGAAAATAAAACATACTTTCAAACCAATGTACTGTACATAAAAACAAGAAGTCCATTAAGGCTCCAATTTAACAATGAATTTAAGTACATGTCTAATATACTGTCTGGGACCTTAAAAATGAGTTGCAAACAGATAAATGGAACTCTAGTTTAACTAAAATATATTTCTACACTAATGTACTATGTATAAAAGCAAACCAAAAAAAGCACATTATGGCCTGATTTGGCAAAAAATTTAAGCACAGGCCTAACTTTAAGCATCTGCTTGAAGCCATTAAGACTATTCATATGTTTAAAGATCTTGCTTAATAGGGCCTGCCTGCAAAATAAATATTTTCTTATTACTTGCGATTTGAAAATGAAGCAATAAGAAGGGGAGAGAGAGAGAGGCTCTTTATCTACAAACACAGCTGATAGGTCATCTCCTGCTTTCACCTACTCAGTTTCTGGTGTTAATTTAAATTTTCTTGCTACTTACAGTATACTTGGGGTTTTTTAATTATAAAGAATGCATTTAAAGTCAATATCTGTTTTTTAAATTTGAGTGCATATTGATCTACATGTATCTTAGACCATTTTCCACCATTTTAGATCAATTGATGTGTGCTGACCTTCTGTTCTGTTACAGATTTAGACCAGTTTCCAATCACTTAGACCAGTAAAAATATAATGTCTGTACCTGACTTATGACTTTTTCTTATGTGCGGTGTTAAATTACAAAAAAATATACAAGAGGCAAGGATTTCTTAGGGTGATATTTTTTTATTGGGCCTACTGTATAGTTGGGATACAGTTAGACAAATCTTTGAATGCAAGAAATTCTTCATCAGACCTAGTAGATTTTTCTTTCTGCTTAAAGACAAGTTGATAAAGATCTATTAGGACTTCTCTCAGAAGATTGCACCCTTCTATACCTCTCTTCCTTGAAGAGAGGGTCTCAGACCTGATGAAGAATGTTTTGAATTCCAAAGCTTAATGTGAGTCATTCACATAGAGATGTGTCTATCCCAGTGTAGAAGAGTAGGGGGAGTGGGAGGAGAAAAACCTTCCCCTTAGGATCTGAAAGTCAAGTGGCACCACCAGTAAAGGGGCAGGACCCAGGGGTGGTTGAAACAGGGCAACTGCAGAGCCTGCTCAGAGGCAGCAAACAGAAGAAGCCCCTAGACAGGTCTGGGAATGTGGAAAGAACTAAACCCTTACCTGCAGAGCGCTCTCAAGCAGAGGGGAGAAGTATACCAGCAGGAAAAGTCTGTGTTGCAGAGTGCCCCAGGTGAACAGAGAGATGGCTCAGCCCCCTTAAGGTTCTCACTGGGAAACAGAACCCCTGGAAAGGGAAAGCCCTTCTTGGAGACACTAAGATGGGGCTGGAACAGCCCAGGCTGTTTATAACCTCATGGGAGGAGTCACTTGATGTTAACTCAGCCCAGGTGTCTACCCTCAATACAGGACAGATGAGCTACAGCTGAGGACCAGAAACCAGTGTTGATAGGCTGGGAGTGCAGGTCAGAGAGCCCAAAAGGACACAAGCAGTGAGAGAAAAAGCCCTCTACCAGAAAGCAATGTAGGTCAGGGGTGAGGATTACCTCTGCCCATATATTTGTAATTTATTTTCTAATGGACTGAAGAGGTTTCCTGGGAGTCATCCAGGAAAGTACTGAGAGCTACTCCTAGCTGTGATGCCTTAACAGCAGGAGCCTGTACTTAAACACAGAGGACTGTGGTGGGGGTAGTGGAGTTGGAGAAGCCCCCTGTAAGGCCTGTGAGGCTCTGTTACAGGCCATAACTGATTATTTGGATTATTGGACACATCCCTGATGGTGGAGCCAGTTTTTCCTTCTCTGGGAGAGAATTCTTCAATTATTATCATCAAGTCGTGGCAGGAAGTGCCCCGAGGAGGTAGCATACCCCTTTAGGGGGATATGGCATTGGTCGAGCCATATACAAAGGAACTTGTCCATACGCAGCTATACCAGTTGGTTCAATAAAAGATACTTTGTATGTGGCTTGTGTTTCAGGTGGTGGTTCCCATTGTAATAGCATCTTACTCCCAATGAAGCTTAACTGCATCTTCTATTTCTCCTGAATTTATTTATTTATTTATTAGAACTAACAGCAACTTCTAAGGGTATGTGAAGAAATTACAGTTAGATTGGCCTGACTAGGGTTAGGTCAATCTAAGTGCCAATCTGTACAGATGTTTAGGGAGTTTAAAAATAGTAGGCCCTATCTAAATCAGTTCATCTGAGGTGGAGAACTAAGTTAGACTGGGAACAAATTAGCCTGATCTACAAAATGCCTGCACACATTCGGAGTACAGACGTGGGGCTGGGAAAGTCCAGTTGGTTGCCCTAGCTCTAGGGGCTGTGTCATTCACGATAGGGCTATTTTTAGCCCTATGACCCCTCTGTTCCCAGATAGACAACCCCCTACAGACCCACTAGTCCCCCCAATTCTGCCAGTCCACACCATGGACTCACTAGCTCTGCAATCCCATCTTCCTCTCCCCCAACCTGAGTTACTTACACTGGGTACTCAATGTGGCTCCCAGCGTTTGTGCACTGGTGAATGTGCACAAACCACTCCTGATCTACAATCAGGCAGCTTAAAGTAAACCACGTGACTGTAAACCAGGTGCAGTGAACATCTGCACATTGCCAAAGTGACTTTATCCAACCCCTAGCCTAATGTTTATTTGCTGTATATTCTGTGCTTTAGATGTCAAAAAGAGAAAAAATCAATATGAAAAACAACTTGTTTTATGATAACTAATCCCTAAACATTAAAAAGCTGGTGTCAATTTTTTAAGGGACTTTTAAAGAATATCTGCACAAAGTAGGGAAACTTACTTAAACTCTTGCTAGTTCTATTTAAAGTAAGCACATCAAGCATCCATAACTATATAAATCAAGTATATATAGCATTTCCTTGGACTGTCCTCTATTTGTTGTAGAAACAATTCTTGAATACCAAAAATGCTTAACCCTATGTAGAACTATTTGCAAATATTTATTAAATAAACTGAACAATGTGGACAGCAAACTCAAAAGAAGGGATTGGCTCATGAAATAATGCGTGCTTTGAGTTCCTTAGCCTGACACAAAAGAAGTTGCCATGCTATTCTGTCCAGTGTCTAAGTGCATTGTTTTTTATCTTTAAGGAAGCAGAATTCCTGGCTTTTACTCACTTGCATGCCAATGAAGTTGCTAACATCTCTATGCAAAATAGATGCACAGCGGCAGGTACCTTGGTGAATAGTTTACCTGAGACACCAGATGCTATAGGCTATCTTTGAAACATTGTGCTTTTTGTTTCTCAGAACACATTGCTCTTTAGGTGGTATGGGACCCAAAAGACTTGTTTTTAAATCTGCTTCTGTGCATGTCTAGGCCATGTACCTGAGACTAGAATCTGGCCTTTATTTCTGGTTTTTTATTTTATTATTGCACAGCATGATATTACTGTGTTCTTTTAGACTCGTTTGTATCAGTTCTATTGTTCAACCCAATTGTAACACAGAAGAGCTATCCTGAGCTTCTCGTGATTTGTGATATCATGAAACTATCATCCTTTATATGATCAGTGAGATAGTATTTTAGTTTTTTACTGTGGAACTCAATCAGAGGCAAGGTAACAACTCTTATATTTCTGTTGCACTTATTTATTTATTAGGTGTGGGGTATGTGGGTGGGTGTGGGGTTTGTGGGGGGCCTTAATGGGAGCCACCACATGCCCACCCTCCCCTCCATGGCGCACAGCCCCTGGCACTGGCATCAGCAGCCAACCAGGCCATGCCCACTGCAGCACAGCCCCCTGTACATAGTGAACAGGCTGGGTCTGACTCGGCCTGGCCCGGCCTGCCCCACTAGTGTGCCTTTGGATGGGACTGGGATGGCTCCTACCACCACCGACGCTAGTGGGACAGGCCAGACCAGGTTGGGCTGAGCCCGTTCTCTATGTACTGACCATGGTTCAGGCTATGCCATGCCATGCCACCGTGGGGCTGTGTTGCAGTGGACATGGCCCAGTTGGCTGCTGCTGCCAGCGCTGGGGGCTGTGCACCACTGGGGGGTGGGGGAGCAGGCATGTGGCAGCCCCTGCCAAACCCCACCAGAACCCCCCGCCCCAATCTACCCACAACCCCATAGAAAATGTACAGTCCCCGCCACCTCCACACTTACCAGGGACTGCTCCTGGGTCCAGGTCATGCTGCAGCCTTGCCCCACTCCTGTTTGCCCCAGCATGCTGAGGCAGTGAGCTAGGGTTGCAGGGGCACTATAGAGACACTCTGTCCAGATGCCAGAGCATCTCTCTGGAGGACTCAGCCTCCAGTTTCCTCAGGACACACTGCAGGACCATGCCCTGTGCTGCTTTTTTTTCATGGGTTTTGTTTTGATACCTGGATTTCCAGGTAGGGACAAATTGACCCTGCCCCGCTCCTCCCAGATCTTCAGCCAGGGGCAGCTAGAGGCTGGGGCCAGTACCTGTGCTGGACCCAGCAGTATAAAAAGGTGCTCTGTCAATCAGCTCAAGGCTACTTGCCCTCAACAGCTTCTGAGGCCCAGCCAGTTGGTATCTGGGGACACTAGCCCATTGTGCCAGCTAGATTGCTGAAGCAGCCCTAAGCTACAGTGGCTCCTGCACCCTCTCCCACTGCAGCAGTCTGGCAGTGGGGGTTGCTGATTGGCTGTGACCTGCTCCCACCTGCAACAGCATCTACCCCCTTGAACCGGCAGCTCCATGGCTGCATGCGTGCCAGAACCAGATGGGGACTTCACATCTGCCTGGGCTGTGGTACAGAGCTGTCTGCACTTCTGGGCCTGCTGCCAGTAGGCCTTGGCTTCACAGTTGGCCTTCCGGCAGCACTGCTGTCATATCTTTTAGTGTCCCTGCTCTGCCATCTGGACAGCTATTGCCCAGAAGAAGTGCTCCTTTTGGTGGCCTGCTTAGAACTGTTGAAGTGTGTCCTCCTGTCCCCAAATGGCCAGGAGATTAGCCACCTCATCTGCTCTCTGGGTTGGTCCCACTCTGGGGGAATTGTGTGTTGGGGGGCATGTGGGTGTGCTTTGGGGGCGTGGGGGTCAGGGGGACTGTGGGGATTAGGAGAATTGTTCAAGAGGAGTAGGACCCCTGCCTCTCTGCACAGTGCATAGCCCCCTGATAAGGCCCACAGCCCCACCCCAAGCTGCACAACCCCCACCCCTGCAAGGCCCACATCTCCCCCTGCATGGCCCACAGCCCACAGTCCTCCCACTGCAGCAGCAGCAGCAGCCATCTGGGAGCTGATGTCTGCTCCCAACAGAGACCCCTGATGCCAGACCGGCCTCACACTGGCAGTTGCACATGGCATCAGCCCAGCCCGTGCACCCTTGGACAGAATTGGGCCAGCCTCTGCAGTCACCCAGGGCTTCCAGCATGGCAGGCAGAAGTTGCATGCCCTTAGGCAAGGCCAGTTGCTGCCTCAATGTGCCCCATGCTCTGTTGGGCCAGGCTGGCTCCATGCAAGCAGGACCTAGCTGAGACCAAGGGTGTGTGGGCTCTGACTGAAGTGCTGGAAGCCCTGGATGACAACAGGAGCTGGCCCAGTTCTGAGGGCACATGGGCTGGGCTGGGCTGGGCTGGGCTGGCACCATGCACCATGTGCAGCCACTGGCCTGAGGTGGCCCTGCACCCCTGGGTATCTCCACCAGGAGCAAGCATCAGTGCCTGAATGGCTGCTGCTGTGGGGAGGGGGCTGTGGCCCATGTGGGTGGGTGGGGGACCCACTCCTCCTGAGCAGTCCCTCCAGCCCCACAGTCTCTCCACCTCCACATCCCTACTTACTTGGGACAGTGCCTGGGTCCATCCAGTGCTTCAGCCTTGCCCTGCTTCTATTTTCCTGGGCATGCTAAGGCAGCATGCTAGGGCATGGGGTAGTCATAGGGATGCTGTGGCTGGGTGCCAGAGCATTTCTCTGGAGGACCCAGCCTCCAGTTGCTTCAGATTTCATAGACATTAGGTCTGGAAGGGACCTTGTAAGATCATCGGGTCTAGCTCCCTACCCAAGGGTCAGGAAGTCAGCTAGGGTCAAAGGATTCCAGCAAGATAAGCATCCAAATGTTTCTTAAAAGTGTCCAGAGTAAGTGCTTGCATCATTTCTGTGGGGAGTCTGTTCCAGGCCTTGGGGGCTCAGGCAGTAAAGAAGTTTTTCCTTATGTCCAGCCTAAAATGGTCTTGCAGGAGTTTGTGACTGTTGCACCTTGTCATCCCCTGGGGTGCTCTGATGAACAGGTCTGGGTGTTCCCCCAGATCCTGATGTGCACCCCTTATGTACTTACAGGCTGCCACCAAGTCACCCCTAAGCCTGCGCTTCTCCGGGCTGAAGAGTCCCATAGTTTGCAGCCTTTCTTCATAAGGCCTGTTCTCTTGCCCTCTGATTGTGTGCATGGCTCTCCTCTGGCCTCTTTTAAGCTTCTCCACATCCTTCCTTAATTGCGGAGACCAGAATTGGATGCATTACTCCAGCTATGGCCTCACCAAGGACGATTACAGTGGGAAGATGACATCCTGGGTCTTGCTTGAGATGCATCAGTAGATGCAAGCCAGAGTTTTGTTCATTTTGCCAGCCGCAGTATCACATGTGGTCAATCATGACACCCAAGTCTCTTTCGGTCATGGTGCTAGTGCGTATAGCATTGGTGAGCCTGTAAGTGTGATGTAGGGTTTTTTTTTCCCCTGAGGTGGAGCACCTTGCATTTCTCCATATTAAATGCCATCAGGTTTTCATCTAAGCCTATCAAGGTCAGCCTGGATCACCAGCCTATCCTCAAGTATGGACACTCTTCCCCAAAGTTTGATGTCATCAGTGAACTTAACCAGTCTGCTTCTGACACCCATGTCCAGAATGTTTATGAAGACATTAAAGAGTACAGGTCCAATAATGGAGGCTTGGGGGATACCACTAGTCACTGAGGGCCATGTTGATTTCGTTCCATCAACTACCATTCTCTGGGTCCAACCTCAGAATCAGTTCCCCAGCCATCTGACTGTGAAGTAGTTGAGGTCACAGTTGCCCAATTTTTCCATGAGGATATCATGGGACACCAGGTCAAAGGTTTTTTTTTAAATCCATATATATGATATCAACCTCTTCCCTTTTGTTCAGGTGATATGTCACCTGGTCATAGAAGGAAATGGGATTGGTCAGACAAGACCTACCCACAATAAACTTGCGTTGGCTATCCCTCAGAATGTCACCTTCTGTTAACCTGTCAAGAATGGTTGTGTTGATAATTTTTTCCAAAATCTTCCTAGGAATTGAGACCCTTTTCCAATCTTCAGGTCCTTCACCTGAGCACCACGAGTTCTTGAATAGCTTTTCCAGTGGTTGTGTTATGATATCTGCCAGTTCCTTTAGCACTCTTGGGTGCAATTTATCTGGACCAGCTGATTTGTGGAAGTCCAGCCTCTCAAGATGCTGCCTCACAAGATCCACACCAATGGTGGGCATATATTCACCCTCGCCCTGGTTATCCCACATCGTGTTAGGCAGGGTGGTCCCTTTGAGCTGGTGAAAAACTGACGAAAAATTATCATTAAGCAGATTGGCTTTTTCCTGGGTGTTAGTAGTCAGATGCCCCAGGTGGTTTAGCAGGGTTCCAATGTTGCCCTTGTTTTTCTTTTGACTCCCCACATATCTGAAGAAGGACTTTTTATTGTCCTTGATTTGTGTAGCCAGTTGGAGTTCAGTTACAGCCTTGGCTTTCCTAGTTCACTCTCTGTAGGTGCGGACCAGTGGAGAATAATCCTCCTTAGCAGTGTTTCCTGTCTTTCATCCTTTATAAGCCTCTCTTTTTAGATGTAGGGGCTCTATGAGTTTCCTGTTGAACCAAGGGGGTTGTTGAGCCCTTTTACCACCTTTCCTACTGGTTGGGATGAACTCCCCTGGTGTTTCTAGGATCACTTCCTTAAGGAGCAACCACTTGTCATGAACTCCCCTCCCTGTCAAAATGTGGCCTCCCAGGGCCTCAAGAACAAGCCTCGTGACCTTATGAAAGTCAGCTTTCCTAAAGTTGAGGACTACTGCACTGCTCACTGACTTGTCAGCTTTGTGATGGATAGTGAAAGTGATCAACTCATGGTCACCGTCACCCAGCTTCCCTTCAATTCTTAGGTCACTGATTAGATCATCCCCTTTGGCTAGTACCAGGTCCAGTAGTGCCTTACCTCTTGTTGGCTCATAAACTTCTTGAGACAGGTAGAGCTCATCCATGCATGTAAAGAAGCTTTGAGACCGATCGGATTTGGCTGAGTGCTCTTCCCATGAGATGTCCAGGTGAAGCTCTTCTTCCTGATTTGGAGATCTGTAGTAGACATTGTATGAGTCTTCACTATGTTACCCTTGTATTCTAACCCAAAGGGTCTCCAGTCATCGTCCTTAGGTGCCAATCTCAGCTTGTAGGGACATGTAGCTCTCCTTCACATAGAGAGCTACACCCCCACCTCTTTTTTCAGCACAATCTCTCTTTCTCTCCTGTACAGGAGGAGTTCAGTCATAAGAGGAGTCCCACCATGTGTCCCTATGAGATCATAGTTGTTTTTGTTTAGCAGAAGGACCAGTTGCTCCTGTTTCTTCCCCAAACTCATACCATTAGTATAAAGGCAAGTAAGTATGCCGTTGGAGGCCATAGGCTTCCTTGTACTCATGGAGAAGCTCTGTTCCTGGGCTGGGGTAGAAGTGGGTTCCCTTGAGCATCCTAACTTGCTGATTTTGTGGTTGATGCTTGGTGAGCTTGCTCTGGTGGTTGTTCGCCCATTCCCCGGTGAGCTTAGTTTAAAGCCCAGTTGAGCAGGTCTGTCATTCTGGCTGAATAGAGCTTCTTCCCCAGTGGAGAGAGGTGGAGCCTGTCTCTTCCCAACAGACCATTGCCTCTCTCTTCGAAGAGCAGATTGTGGTCGTAGAAGCTGAAGCCTTCACGGTGGCACCAGCGCAGCAGTCTTCTGTTTACTGCCTTGATTTGTCTCTCCCTCCTCAACCTGTGACCTACAACTGGAAGGATTGAGGAAAAAAAACACCTGTGCCCCCAACTCCCTGAGCAGGAGCATGCCCTGCGCCGCTTTTTTCCAGAGTATTTTTTTTTATACTGGGATTTCCTCGTATCAAATTAAAGCTCACAGTGCAAATATGCAGTATGGGGAACATTTTTTTTGTTCTTAGCATGCCTCTTGTAGTGTATGAAACTGCTTTGAAGTGCTACAGCAGGTATATGCACGGTTGTCTGGATGCATCCCTAGGTTATATTTGCCACTCACTTGATGACTGAGCTCAATATGTCCCTTCACCTTTGTTTCTTTCTCAACCCTTTCTCTTTCTTGCCTGTTTAGATTTTAAATTCCAATTATTACCTCTTTCATATTTTTATGGGAGCCTGTAAGATGCCCTCATCTTGGCTGGCATCTCTAAATGCTGCCATTATATGCAACATTATAAGAAGTTATATTTTTTCTTGTACTTGTGCTGCCAGAAAGTACAGGTGAAGTCAACTCTATTTTCAGTGAAGTCCACTTAGCACCACCTTTTGGTAGAACAAATTTGCAAGGGGAAGAAATTATTTGAAACCCTGATATAGAGGGATGGATATATTTTTCAAGCAGTTCATACAAGGATATAGATATATGACAATTACTCAGCCATGCATTTTCCATCTGAGTCAATGTAAATTATATACCTGTATTATTATATGAATTGCTTGAGAAATGAATTCATCTTAATATGTCAAAATTCCAAATAATCCCCCCCCTTCCTTTCCCAACTACAGAAAGTTCTGTGGCTGACTTTTGAAATACACATATAATGGTATATAGTTTCACATGACAGCATTATAACTCATTTAGAGCCAGATTCTGCCACCTTTATTCACACTGCCTTAGTTATTACCTTACAATTGAAATAATTCCATTGAAATTACTACCATTATAAATGTCTACATACCAATATCCCTTAGAGTAAGGTATGTTCCTTACTGAAAAGCAAAAGAAAAAAAAAGGCTGCAGGTTAATATGGGGAACAATATCCAGGGGTTTTATACAAAGATAAAAAATAGCTTTAGAATGACCCTCAGGCATCAAGTAATAAATTAGCTTTTCCCTTGCAAATGTTTCCTTTAAACTCCAAAGAGCTAAAGACAACTTCATTACTGCCTACAGCAAGGTTTGTGGCAATTTTCTCTAAAGCAGCTAATCTCAATGGAGAATTGGATTAGCTGGACCACTGCTCCAATCAACTAGGGCAGTACTTTTGCTCCCAGTTAAAAAATCTTGAATGATATAATTTTGTGACATGGATCAAATAGTATCACTTCTGACCCCTGATTGAAAGATCAGTTAATTAAATGAGAGGCTAGGGTTTTTTTTTTGAGGGGTGGGGTGTGAGGGGGACAATAATCTTTTAGGTTAAGTACAGACAGTCAAAAAGAAGGGGGCTGAATTGATTCAGTCTTTGCAGGTTAGTATAAGCTGCAAAGATTGAACCAATAAGCAAATAAACAGACACTCACTTTTGATTCAGGAAATGCAGCCACATGCCTGCAGTAGTTCAAGCCAGAAACCAGGGGGTGCTAGAGCATGGCTTTCTGGCATGTAGGAAACATGGGCTGTATGTACGCTTTCTTTTTCCTGCTTCCTCCAAGCTTGCTGAGATTTGCAGTCCAGAGACACATCATCAGGACTCTGCAAGGTTGCTCATCATTTCCTCTTCCTGCTTCCAGGGACTTGTAGGATTTGTAGTTCACAGTTGCAGCCATCACGTAGCAAGCCAGTAGGGCAGCTCTGTATTTGGGGAAGGTGAGTTTAATGCCTCTCCCCAGCTCTATACTCTAGCCGGGGTTTGCCTGGGGTGGGGTAGTGAGCCAGCCTTCATTGTTCTAACTAGGGAGCAGAGGAGCGGGGCTAGCCCTGCTCTCTGGAGCAGGCAGCCCAGCCCAGCCCAGCCCGGGGATGCAAAGCATGCTGGGATGTTGGGGGACTGTGATTTAACTTGAATCGGGAAGGGGTTTGGGACAGAAGTTTCATAAACAAGGTTTGACCTAAAGCAGTTAAGTCTGATACTACATTCAGCCAAGTTTATCTTAAACCAGTTTCAGCCATTTTGAAACTGGTTTATGTGCACTTAACTTCTGTTTTGTTACACGTTTAATTCAGTTTCTGATCATTTAAACTCGTTTGTGTGTAACTTCTGTCCCTAACCTTATTGGACAAACTGCATGGTTGGAATAAAGTTAGGCTTTCAAATGCAGTACATTCTTCCTCAGGCAAAACAATGCATTTTTTGATGAACAATGCATAACAGTTGAAAGCTTGTTATTGCTCCTCCCCTCCCCAAATCTGTGCCCCTCTCAATTCCTGAACCATCATAACTACAACATCACTCTAGCACTACCAGTTCATCTTAATAATCCATGCTGAGGTTCTGGAATAAAGTTTGGATGAGTGATAACTCATGAAAATGTTCATGGATTATTGTGCACATGCATAGGTAAGAGTAAAAAATATAACACTATTCAAAATGAATTGACCTCACACTTCAATAAGTACAAATATTGCAAATCAGGCTTCCTATTCATTGGCTAACTAGGGCTAATATGTATATGTAACAACCACACACACTTGGGGTTGTGTGTGGTAAAGTGGGTGCTTTTGGTTGTTGTATATTGTATTTTTTTTCTTGGGACTGGAAGAGGACCACTTCCCTCCCCTGTCATTGTGTCCAGACCATTGTCTTAAAACTCCTTAAAAGAACCTGTAAAACCAATTTAATGACTTTGGCCAGATCCAGGAATGCTGACCACCTTTGAATTGATTGGTCTGTATTTGCAGTGTTCAAATGATGCTGTTTTTTGATTGGGACTCTGTGATGATGTCAGAAAAAATATTTAAGGTTCAGGCCACCTGGGCTGGGGGGTCTCTCTTACTTCTGGGGATGTTGAAACCTGAAAACTGAATTGGGAGCCAGAAAACCTGCTCCCCATGAGGGTGGGTGGCTGGGGAGGGGGAATCCCCGCCCTTCACTAGAGAAGCAAGCTGAAGCTATGTGAAGGGAAAGCTTCAAGTACAGGGAGAGAAAGTCTGCCTCAATGCTTGAGACAGCTGTTCTCTCCCTCTTCTTTCTCCTTTTGTTTTTTTCTGGGTTTTGAATGGGATGGTGCTGTGAAGGAGTATCAATCCCTACAGCAAACTAGCCAAGGTTGGAGCCCGGCAGTTTTGCTGGTGTACTCTGGGCCAGGGCTATGTGCCTGGCATATTTTAGTTGCTGTTGCAACTTCTTTTGGGCTCAGCATAGCTGTGTCACTGAACCCCAACTGCATGTCTTGCTGGCAGTTTTGGCCACACAGGCCTTGAGTGGGGTGATACTATGAGTGTATTAATCCCTAGTGCAGACTGACCAGGAAGGGGGTCCTGTCAGGTACTAGTCCCTTGTATTGGGAATTATAGTGTCTCAGCATTGTGGTATAGCTGAGACTGAATGTCCAGGCTATAGCCATAGGCCTGTGTCCTTTTTGCTGTTTCACAGCTATTGCATTTTGCTTTGGCTGTGTGGCTGAACCTCAGCCATATGTTTGGCTGGCAGATTCGGGCCAGGGTGAAGACTGGCATGGTTGAGTCAGGGTGAGACCTGGCCCTTCTTGTTGATTATCCAGGCCTAAGTACAGTATAGACCTGGCCAGTTTTTTGCTGCCCCGTCAGACCCAGTGAAATAAACCTGAGCCTCCTTTTTGTTCCTTTTGCAGTTTATGCCCCAAGCAAGCAGTGTGTCTGGGTGCTAATTGTAGTTCAGACCCAAGCCAAGATAGACTTAGCTCCTTTCTGTTGTCTCATAGCTGTTAGGTCTCAGCATAACAGTGTAGCTGAGACTGTGTGTGGATGAAACGGGGGCCCTAAATTGAAGTGGTGGGTTTTAAAAAACACCGCTTCAATTTAGGGCTGATTAAACCCCTGTGTTGTGCATGCATCCCACTGACTTACCTGCCTCTCTGGTGGGGAGGGGAGGGTGAGCTACCGATGGGTGGAGCGGTTCCTGGACTGCGGGGGGGTGGGGGGGAAGCTGGGGCTTCCCTCCACAGCAGCGGCAACCCCCGCAGGCAGCACCCGCCTGTAGGCACCTGGCTCAGGTGGTCCCAGGGGGCACCACAGCTGTGGAGGGAAGTGTTGGGTCCCTACACAGCTCAGGCAGGCAGGCTTGGGTGGGGGGGAGGAGGAAGATCAGGCTTGCTGCTTCTTTTGGGAGGAGGTTGCTTTCCATGGCTGCTGCTACGCTGCCTGCAGGGCTTCCTGCAGAGCCCCTGAGCTGCACAGAGCCTGGTGCTTCGCTCCACAGCTGTAGGGGCAGCAAAATAAACTCCTCAATGGAATTTTAGTTTGTTGCACCCCAAGTCATTTAAGGCACATTACACTGCCAAATTTCCTACAGCAGTTGGAATTAATGCGCAATATGCCACTGAGGCGTGCAAACACCGACACCATTAAAATGGTGCAAAAGCATTTAGCCCACTTTGAACTATCATGCACACACGCCTCTTGTTTTGTCAGCACACAGCCTAAATGTCCAGGCTGCAGCCAAATAAGTCTTGCACGCTTTTGTTGTATGTTAAGACCCTGGTGTGGGACAGGCCTGAGTCCCCTATTTATTGTTTCACAGATATTGTCTCAGCATAGTTGTGTCACTGAGCCCCACTGTACATTTACTGCATGTTTGGGCCTGGCTTGGGGCCTGGCACAGTTTGGGGCTGGCACATGTTTTTGTTTTTGTAGCTCTTTGTCCCAACTAAGCAGCAAGGTTGGTGCTGTTTGCAGTTCAGGCTCTTTTGCTGTTTGTCTGGCTTTTCTTTGAGTTCACTTGCAGATTCATGCCCCAGCAGAGCTGGGATTAGTACTAGAAAATTTGGGGTGCGATATGCTAGTGAAAGCTGCAGTTAACAGCTCAAAGCCATCATGTGGAAGTGGAGATCAGTGCTACTGCTCGCAGGGAGCAACAACGGGCCCCTTGAAACACAGAAAGACCTATGCTTGCTACCAGCTCCCTGTGGCACAGTGAACCCATGGAGCAGCTCATAGGACTCTCCAGTGTGGGGCCCTTTCTCCAGCCCATTGCTGAAGGGCAGGTATGGGGGTGCAGGCCCCCAGAGCTACCTGATGGGGAGCCCCAAGTCCCAGACTGCTTACCAAGAGGGTGCAACCTATGGTCTTTGTTGTTTAGTTTATAGTGTTTTAAAATTATCAATAGTATCTACTTTGTTTTTTCTTTATTCTTTGTAATAAATTTGGATTTTGTGTTTACACTGCTTGTGAAAGAAGGGTTGTTAGTTTTATTGGACACCCTACTGATTCATTTAGTGTTTTCAAGGTAGTTTGGGTCGGGGCTTGAGCCAAGGTAAAAAATATTTAGTACCCCAAAATTGAACCTGGCCCTTATTGTTGCTGACAGGTGGGTAGCAGAAGGGTTACGTGTACATGTACTGAGAGCATGTGATTTATAACTTGGAACTCTACCTGTTTGATTTATGTGACTTTGTATATACTACTCTGTGTTTTAAGATCACCCGCACTGATGTAAAAGTTTGTTTCCCCTGGAGTGGCTTTTCCACTTCCACTGCTCAGAACAAGCAAACATCAGTGTCTGGAGACACCTTTACATCTTTTCTAATAAATGCAAAATTTGAATCTAAAGTCAGGTAACATTTTGCCACAAAGCATTTTTATAAATGGATATTTCTTCCTGCTTAAAAGAAAAGTCAGTAAAGATTTATTATAACTTGTCTCAGGAAATCACAAACTTCTATAACTCTCCTCCTTAAAGAGACAGTCACAGGAATAATGGTCAGACTTCACATGGGGGATCTAGGAAATGATAATCATTTTCCAAATTAAAATTATTCATTTAATCTGACAGTCTAGGTACTAACCCCTTTACTGCCATACTATTTTTTTTTGTCAGGGGTCACCTCTAACACTTTCAGTAAGCTAATGATCCTGTCTTCATTATAATCTGTTGGGGGTTTTATAGTCACTTACAAAATACAGTGGCTGCAAATGTTTATTTTAGGCAGAACATTCCAGGAAAAGTTATGGGGTGTGCAGGGAGTAATTTGAGACTCATGGATATGAGACAAATAGTGGGTAACAGCACTGGAGTGGAGTAGTACAATGTTTTTGTTAGGTACGGGAGCCCATACTGTCCCAGGGAAATCTGTCTGAGGAGGTAAAAGAAGGTGTCTTTTGCCTGTGCCCTGGAGTTCTTGCTTTTTTCCTGTTCTCTTTTTATCTTGGTTAGGATGTTAATTGGTTTGTTAGCAGTCAGCTGCCACTGTATTTTGTAAGTGACAGAACAGCTCTGTCTGCCCCACACTCCCATCTTTTTTTTTTTCTTACTTCCCTGTGTGGGGAAGATGTGCATTTGCCCCATCTCAGAGACAGTACCATACATTCCTCTTTCAGCTCTCCATGCTGACAGGGAGAGCGAAGCACTCCTCTAATGTCCCATCAAGGTTACCCCATGCACAACCTTTTGGCTCCTTTTGGTTGTGGCAGATATTACCGAGAACATCATAAGGCACTAGAGCATTGTTGGAGGACTATGCAGTGGCCAGCTCCCATGTACAAGGTACTAAAGGGAGAAAACATCTTGCATTTCCACTCTTCCTGGGGCCCTACCTGCATTTAAGGGCTCAATTTGTATCCTGGAAGTGCACTCCAGATCTCTGGCGCAAGGGATTGTAGTTTAAAACCAGCAATTCAATCTTCCTCTCCCTCAACTTTCTGCTGTTTGATTGACAGCTGTCTGCATGGCTGTAGTCTAATCAGCAGAAGGAGGAATTTCAACTTCTTATTTCTGTAGAATCTCTTCACTTTTAAAAATGTGTGAATGCTTTACTGTCATGAATTACAGTAACATGATAAAACTGCAACTTGCTGGTGCAATAAAAACTAATTATAAAGCTCATTAGTGTTTCAAAAATAATTTATCTTCCTTTCTCACTCTCCTTCTCACCCCACTTGATCCCTCCCTTATCTTCTTATTACTGCTCCAATGCTAACCCACTCTTTCTGCCCTCCCCCTTCCCTGACCCCACTTGTCTTCCTCTCTGCTCACAGCTGAAGGAGATGTGAGTATCCCCCCAAAAGGAAGTGCTGCTGTTTTGTTTGTGTTTCCTCCCATCTGTTCTGAAGCTCAGCAGGGGCAGGCAGACATCATGCTCTGCTGAGTTTGAGAGTCAGCTGGAGTATTGGTGCAAAGCAGGGCAATATTGTTGTGGACTCATGGTTTAGCCTGACAGAAGTCCCCAGATTCCACTTCAAAATGGTGCTATGTATTTGCTAGACCACCAGAATCACTCCTCTAAACCGGGATGGCACTAGGGAGTATGGATCACTGGTTACCTTAATACCCAATTTTAGCATCTTTAGTAAGACTAAAAATTAGTAAGACTTCTTGCTCTCAGAGGGTGCGTCCAGAGGAGCATGTACGTGCCTCTTGCAGCATCTCAAACCAGTTTGAGATGCCACAAGAAGCATGCTGTGAATGAAAAAATGTTCCCCGTGCTGCATATTTGCAGTGTGGGCACAAAATTTGATACCTGGAAGTCCAGGCATCAAAAAACAAACAAACAAAACCCTTGGGGGAAGAAAGCGGGGCAAGGCACAGTGCTGGACTGTGCCCTGAGGTAATCTGAAAGCCAGTCCTCCAGAGAGATGCTTTGGTTTCTGGCCAGAGCATCTCTATGGTATTTCTGCTGTCCCAGCATGCGGGGCATGCACGCTTAGTGTGCTGGGGCAAGCAGAAGAGCGGGGCAAGGCTACAGCATGAGCGGGACCCAGGCACTGTCCTAGGTAAGTGAAGGAGGATTGTGGTAGGGATGCACAGTCTGTGGGTGGGTTTGTGGAGGGGCTTGAGCAGGGCCCGTCGCATGCCTGCCCCTGCTCCTACCCCCTGCAGTGCTGGTGGCAGCAGCCAGTATGGCCATGGCCTGGCTGCAGGCACAGCTTGTGGTGCCACAGCTTGTGGTGCCAGCTCTGTACATGCTGAGTGGACCCAAAGTGGCTTGGCCCACTAGTACAGGGCTTTGGAGAGGACCAGGAAAGCCATGTACTAGCAGGCTGGGCTGGGTCTGTTCAGCACAGACCCCACGTCACGCGGTGCCGCCAGGGTGCGGGTGGGGGGGCAGGCATGTGGCAGCCCCCATGTAAGCCCCTCCACAAACCCACCCACAAAGTGCACATCCCCCCCATACCATCCATACCAGACACTAGCAGCCATCTGGGCCATGCTGACAGCAGTGCTGCCAGACCCACGGTCTGTGCAGGGAGAAAGTGTGTGGTGGGACCCAACCCAGCTTGGCACAGCATGATCCACTAGCATGCCTTTGCACAGGACTGGAAGGCGTGGCTCTGGGATGCACGGGTCCTGCACAAAATTGCATGCTAGCTGCATGGGCTGGGCCGGGTCATGTCAGGCGCATTCTCTATGAGGCTCAGGCAGCAATATACGGCTGCAGTGCTGTGCCTACATGGGCCATAGTGCATCACTGCCTCACTCTCATGGAAAATGTGTCCAGCCAGCCTGATGCAACCTGGCTTGGCCCGTGCAGCTAGCGTGTGTCATGTCCCAGAGCCGTGCCTCCAGGTCCTGTGCAAAGGTGTGTGCTAATGGGTCATGTCGTGCCAGGTCAGGTTGGATCCTGCCATGCACTCTCCCTGCACAGACTGCAGGTCCAGCAGCACTGCTGCCAGCATAGTTCAGCTAGCGCCACAGGGGTTGGGAGGGTGGGCATGTGGTGCCCCCCCCCCCATATTCCTCCCACACCACCCCACATCTACCCACACCTTTCCTGCAAACCCCACACCACCCTCACCTACACTCACCCTTCTCCTGTAAACCCCACACCTCCCCACCCCACTCCTGCAAACCCCACCCCCTACTCCT
>NW_005842246.1:1298077-1321746 GCF_000455745.1 Alligator sinensis
CCTGCAAACTCCAGCCTCCCACCCCGCCCACGCACAAACCCCACTGAATAGGTTTCTTGGCACATGTATTTGTTCAACTGCATGAGATCAACATATATCCTAATTTTACCACTGGGTTTTGTCACAACCGTCACCCCAGAACACCAAGAAGTAGGTTCTTCAATCTTTACGATTACTCCCATTTATTCTGTTTGTGCCAATTCTTTTATTATTTTGTCCATTATTGGCAAGGGTACTTGTCCTGGTGTAGTTAATGCATATGAAACTGCATCAGCTTTTAAGCATATCTTATATTCACCTGACATTTTTCCAAGACCTGAAAAGATGAATGGGTATTTGGTTCATATGTCCGGTAAGCCAAGTAAAGGCACAGCAAGATTATAGATCACCTAGATTTCCTGGTATAGAGTACTCTGCTTTAGTATCATTTTTGTGTTGAAGGATCCCAGTGGCACCTGGTTCCCATAACCTTTTTGTAGGAGGAAGGAGGATCCCATCCCTTTGTTGGCTATAGTATCAGGTATAGCTGAAACTCCTGCTCCTGTATCGATTTTAAATGGAATCAACTGTCTGTTGATCTCTATTTCTGTCATCCAGACTGCTGGGTCTGATGAAGACTAAGTTTTTCTAATAACACAGTAAAATCCTCTGAGTCCTGTTCTGTGATTTCATAGACTCTTGTTACCGAGTGACAAACTAAAATGTAACGACCCTTTTTTTCTTTTCTTTTTTTTTTTTTTTACTTCATCAACATATTTTTCCTTAGCAGGACACTTAGCATAACCATGTCCAGGGATTTTACCACACCTGTGGCATGGCCCTCTTTCCTACTTGATTGTTGCGGGTTCCAGTGGGACCACTTCCTTTCTTCATTGTGCATGTCAAATCTTTTTATTTTTGGTTGTAGTTTCTTAACAATGTGCATTGTATCCATATTAGCTGGTGCCTTAATAGGGATTGGAATCACTTCTGATTTCCCTTTGTTGCTGATTAGCTCACTTTGATTGGTGGGCTTATATGATAGCCTTCTGGAGTGTTCATTCAGGGTTCAACTGTAGTAATTGTCAGAGTTCTTCATCATGAAGACCCACAACTAAATAGTCTCTAATTAATTCTTCCTTGAACTACCTGTATTGTTAAGGTTCAGACAATGTATGCAAATATATGATAAAACTGTTCTTAAGTTCTGAAGGCTCCTGTTTATGGGGATTGAATCTAGCTTATTCATAAATCACATTTCTTTTGCCCAAAAGTGTTCAGTTAGTTCCTCTATCATATCAGAATATTGCTTTTTCTCTTCATTTCTAAAGGCAGTGACATCAGAATTTCATCCACCTGATTGACTAGATGAGTACTTACTTGGTAAGGTTCAGACCTGACACTACTCTGAAGTGGTAAAACATCTGATCCATCTAGGCCAAGTTCCAGGGGATTGGAAATCAAACTGTTTCGGTGGTGTAACTTTAACTGCCTGCATTTTCTCTGTAGTCAGTCGCTGCCATGACCTGGACTCAGCTGCTTCTGAAACCTGGTCTGTCATTTGGGAATCACCCGATTGCTGACTGACATTTATGTTCCTGTTGGTGTAGGATTCAGTCACTTGTGTCACCATGTGCTATCTTGTAGCTCAGGAAAAGGAAGGGAGACTTCTTGTTCTCAAAAGGGCTTTATTGCAACTGCTAACATGCACAACTAACTACAGTAAAAGCTCTGTTAACCGGCACCTTACAAGCCGGCATGCTCTATTAACCAGCATCCCAGCTTGTGAAACCAGAAGTGAAACCGGAAGTACCCACCGTGGCACTTCCAGTTTCTCCAAGCCCCCATGGCCTGGGGCAAAGCAGCCTGTGCTGCTGAGCCCCCATGGCCCGGGGCATAGCAGGCTGACCAGGACTGCCTCCCTGTCCTGCAGGGCCCGCGGGAGGGTCGGCAATACTGCAGGAGGGGCAGTGATGCCCTGGACATGGCGGGAGAAGCAGTGGCCTGAACAGGCAAGGATGCCTGTTTGAGCTGCTCAATTAACTGGCATATTTTGTTATCCGGCATCCCCCATTCCTGGGGGATGCCGGATAACAGAACTTTTACTGTATGAAGAACGAAGGCCCAGAGAGACTAAGTTATTTGGTTACACAAGGTCACACAGGGGGTTGATGGCAGAGTAGAGAAGTCTCTTGACTTGCTGGTTAACACCCTAACTACCGGCCTGTTCTTTCCAGAGATGGCAGTACCTATTCTTTTTTTTTTCCCTTTCTCTTACTATTTGTTTTTGGTATTGCCTATGTGGTATGTTCATGCTTCTTCCACAGTGATCTTGAAGCTATTGCCCAAGAACCGACCCTGCCTGCCAATTCAGCTCTGCACGTATCAAAATTGTAAATGAGGCAATGAAGCTACTCTGGGAGTGCTCCAGTCCATCCACTCTTCAGGGTGTTGGGGACAGGGTGCTGATGAGACCAATGGTAAGGGTCAATCCTAGAGCAGCTCACTGCCTTGTTTCTTGGTTTCCAAGATGTGGAACAATGCTGCATGGCAAGCCTCCAGATGACTGGGAATGCAGTATGTATAGAATTCATTGATATTGTAATGGGGTACCAGGGCAGCTCCCTGGTCCCTGGGCACCAATCTACCCAGGCACATGTGCTGACTAGGAATCTGTGTAGCTTGGCTTTTGGAGGATGTCTGATCAGGAACCAAACTGCATCAACACAGAGTCCTCCCCTTTCTGAGCCTGATTCCCCTCTTTCATACCACTCCTACAGGCCTGGCATTAGCTGCAAGCATACTGGGGCAAGGCTGACCCAGCTCACTTTAACCCTTTCCTCACCAGGGACTAACCAGTCCATACCATCACCAATATGTTAGATGCTTTCCAAATGTGCCTGTTTACTATCTTTGGGATCCAACAGAGCTCTCTTAAAGAGAAGTAAGCAGCCTCTACATCCCTTTTAGGTTTGAATCAATTCTGATGCTTTCTTATGCATTCTTTTTGCCTGTTTTTGGATGTTCTTTGTCAACTGCTGCTGATATTCTTTGTCATCTTACTGCACTGAGCTGTCTTGCTCTTCTGCCAGGAGAACTAGAGCAGTGGAAAATGTTAGCTTTCTAGACCCGCTACTAAATTTATTTATTCATCCATTCAACTAAATGAAATCTTTAGCTTTTGAGTTGCTGTTGTTAGTCTGCAGCACAAACAGCTCTGGCAGCATGTTCAATCAAGCAAACCTTATTTTAACTTTTACAACTGTGGGCGTGTCACACAGCACATAGCAACACTGTGCCGAAATAACCCAGTTAGCTCTAAATAAGCTTATTTTGGTCCTGGATGGAGTATACTTGGTTAGTGTGGCAGTCTACCAAAACTAATTAGCTCTATTTGCAGTTCTCCCACTTAATTTAGGTGAACTGCTTTGCTAACATAGCTATTCTGCTTCCACTCCCCAAGCTGTCTTTAAAATTTGACACAGATACTGATAAAATCTTATGAGAAGATTCCACAATCCTCTCTCACTTTCTAGTCCAATCATATCTGAAGTTTGTTTTAAAAAAGTACGTATGATATGACAAGGTGTTGATGATTTACACATGTGTGCTGTGCATGCCTGTAGTATAAACAATCCAATATAGCGTGGTGGCAGGAACATCATTCATAAGGAAAGTTTAGTTGGGAAGTTTTGTTATGTAATGTATAGAAGTATTGCAAATTGATGAAGACCGGGATTGGTGACATAGCCTGGATTCTTGAAAAATGGTATGATATAAGGTAACACTATATCCATGGCTTAGGTTATGGAATGGCTCCAAAAAAAAAACCTGATTCATTCTTTGAGCCTTTGGCAGATTCATGCTGCTTGACTCTGCATATTCATTGTTCACGAAGAAGAATTTGGTCTCTGGGTTGGTGAGTAACATTTACATTTGCAATAACCTGACATTGAGACATTAATCTTTAAATAGGCACACAGCACATTTTACCAACTGCACCTATTCGTTATGGTCACAAAATCAGCGCATTGATAATGTTTCACAATCTCCACTGATAAACAGAAGAAACCCCATATAATTTCAGGCATATTTATCCTCACATGTCAAGCATAAGTAGAAAAACAAACCACGCAGTGGAGTTTGAAAAGCCATAAAGCATTC
Organism: Alligator sinensis; assembly: GCF_000455745.1. Lineage (NCBI taxonomy): Eukaryota > Metazoa > Chordata > Crocodylia > Alligatoridae > Alligator > Alligator sinensis. The sequence goes on from NW_005842246.1 coordinate 1,302,221, forward strand.
TGTGCTTTAAAACTTAACTGAGACTCTGTAAAATAATACCTTTTTCATTCTAAAGTCCTCCTCTTTTTATAATATAGTCAAGATTTAATCCATCATATCACAACAATCAGTACTTTAAACTTACTCAAGACTGTTGAAATTAAAAACATATTATACCAGAGGATAAAAGAATACTAGATTATATATGCTGCTTTAATTTTAGAGCAGCTTTAACTTAAATCACTATGGTGTAGTCCAGGGAAAAATAGCCTATGATTCAATCCTTAGCAGTTAAGCAAAAGCAATCACTGCCTCTTCAAAGCTAAAGATCAGCATTTTAAAAACAACCTCTGCATTTGTGTCAGTAGTTTTGCAGGCACAAATCCTGTCACTGACCCTATGGGACTAGTCCTTCCAAGTCCCTGATATAACCTGAATTTTCAAGAGTTCTGAGTTCCCATGACTTCTATTAGAGTCAATAAGTATGAGTTCAGCACACCTCAGAATCCAGGAGTGCCTCCTGGAGTGCTGCTCCTGCCACCTGGGGCCAGCGGCTGCACCAATATTCTTGGTGCTGGGTGTGGGCTGCACCCAGAAACAGTCCTAGATGGCAGCAGCAGCCTCCTGTCATGCAGCAGGCAGATTGGGTGCCTGCACATACCCCTAGGTGGGCTGCAGGGCTATGCTGGACTTTTCCTGGGGGTGCACCCAATCTGCCTGCTGGATGACAGGAGGCTGCTGCTGCCACCTGGGACCGGTGCTGGAGCCAAGTAAGCCTGGCTTCAAAACTTGAAACTTTTCAAAACTTTTGAGTGCCCTTGTTTAGTTTCAAAGGCTTTTGTTTCATTTCAATTTTGCTGTTTCAAGCTCGAAACACATTGAAGCAGCTTCAAAATGAAACACCCAGTGAAATTTCACACAGCCCTATGTGTTAACTGTACATTTACAGAAATACATTCTTATTGTTTTCCTTGGAACCTTACTGTAGGGAGAGCCATTTTTAATTTGTTTATAGAAAAACAAATACATCTCTGAACCTTTATTAGTGTAGCAATCATTCTGTGATATAATTAAGCACCAAATCCAGGGAAGCAAAAGCTGTCCATCATAGTAGCATGTACTTGCCTTTTATGTGTGTCATTTTGTATATTTTATTGAATGCATATTAAAATGCATGCAGTATATACAGCGCAGGCAAGTTAACGTCAATTAACTTTGAAAACTGCAAGATGTCATTCTAGCCTCCAAGCCTGCAATCGGTTATATATGTAAGTAAATTTACACATCTGAGCCAGCTTCATTAACTTCATGTTTGTGAGTAATCCCAATGATTTCAGTGGAGTTATTCATGTATCCATGTGTTTGCAGTGTCTAGAGCTTAGATTGCAAGGAGTTTGTCTTCCTGTGTGCTTCTACAGTTCCTACAACAGGGGGGGCACAACTTTTAAATGGGTTTCTTGGTCCTAATTCATTATTTTTACTGAAAATAAAACCTTCAGTAACCTTTATAAAACACATGATCTTATTAATGTAGTTAGTAGAGATTATTATAATATACAAGGAGGAGAAACAAAATTGATATTTTTTAAAGGCAAAGGGTCCTAAGATAAAAATTAATATAGAAAAGTGACAATTGAAATGCTTAAGAGAATTCAATAAAAAAAATAAATTGGCACAGAAACACCAATCCAAGCTGCCGTTTCCAGTCCAGCACAGATGATGCAAATTAAGTATCAACAGATACAGAAAGGAACTTAGGAAGCAATTTTTCATGCTGAGAATAATAAATGTATGAAATATCACACCAGGCACAGTTGTTCAAGCAAAAATCCATTGGGATCATCCAAATGAACATTAGATACCCTCCTGTGTGACGAGGCACTAAAAGCGAACAAGCCCTAATGGGCTGTGTAAGCCTTCCACATGCCTATAAAATACTGTGTATTTCAGACTCCATATCTGTAATTCATATAAAAATTTAATAGTTTCTTCAATTATCTAAATAGTAGATATGAGCTACTGGGCATTTTTTCTTTCTGACGGATGGTTATGAAGTTTCATAATGCTATAGTTAATGCACAGATGACAGGCAATTTGCACAAACAATGAAAAAGGCCTGTCCAAAAACTGAGTTGGAGAGTAATTGCAAAATAACTAATATGGGATCACTAAGCATAAATTTTCATGAACAATTAAGCATTGGGTTGACATGAGAGAGATTCATAAAATGTCTGAAATTCTTCAAGGCAGAAAATTTTTAGGATTATTTTACTTGACTTTAGAGAGAACAGTACTTCAAAGGATACAGTTTCTTCAAAAGTTCAGTTGATGAACCTTTTCATTAGCCTTAATTTGTCCTACACATAGGGTCCAGCCTTCACAGGCTTGTAAGTACTGTCTCTCTTAATGTTGGCTGTAGGTAGGGAGCCCCTTTGATTGAGAATTAGACAGTCTGTTTAACCTTAGATTTCATTAACTTTGAGATGTTTTAATCAGAAGAACTAGTTTCCAGGGAGTCCCTGACATGGTAGAGTCATACTCCTGGGGTAGATACTATGTAAATCACTAGGAGCACTATACTGCAATTACCTTCCCCATTCTATTTTCCTCATATGGAGGTTAAACTGTACTGGGTGAAAGTCAACCCAAAGAAGCTCCATTGTATTCTCAAGTAGAAGATTTCTTTTTCCATATTATAATGTCCTTATTATTTACTTTTTGTTGAGGCTTGCTATTATTTATTTATTTTTGCTCCGAGTAGCTCCCAGAGATATACAGCTGGTGCATCTACATGAGAAGTTTACTGTGGAGCTGGCTAATTAGCTCTGCAGTAAAAGCAGCATCTACATGTGTGGTGCTATTTGATTAGAGTAGATTAATAAACTCCACTGTAGGATAGCACTGCCCAACACAAGTACTATCTCATAGTATAGTTATTTATTCTTCCATAACACATGTGTAGACACTGACCAGGACTGGCTGGAGCACATGGATGCTACATGTGTGGGGCTGCCTGCTGGCTGGGCCGATGCTGCAACACCCTTGTGCCCCAGCCATCCCCTCTGCAGCATGTTCATAGACATTAGGGTGGAAGGGACATTGGGAGATCATTGAGTCCAGCCCCCTGCCCCAAAGGCAGGAAATCAGCTAGGGTCAAAGAATCTCAGTAAGATAAGCGTCCGAATGCTTCTTAAAAGGAGTCCAGAGTAGGTGCGTGCACCACCTCTGGAGGGAGCCTATTCCAGGCCTTGGACAGTAAAGAAGTTTTTTCTTATGTCCAGCCTCAAATAGTCTTGGAGGAGTTTGACCATTTGACCTCGTCATCCCTTGGGGCGCTCTGGTGAACAGGCATTCCCCCAGATCCTGATGCACATGCCTGATGTCTGCCCTTATAGGTCACCCCTGAGCCTGAGCCTTTTCAGGCTGAAGAGTCCCATGGCTCTCAGCCTCTCTTCATAAGACCTATTCTCCTGTCCTCTGATCATGCGTGTGGCTCTCCTCTGGACTTCCTCAAGCTTCTCCACATTCATCTTGAATTGTGGAGCCCAGAATTGGATGCAGTACTCCAGCTGCAGCCTCATCAAGGCCAAGTACAGGTGGAGGATGGCATCCTGAGATTTACTTGAGAAGCATCTATGCATGCAAGCCAGAGTTTGGTTTGCTTTATCAGCTGCAACATTACATTGGTGGCTCACGTTCATCTTGTGGTCAGTCATGACCCCCAAGTCTCTGTCGGCCATGGTGCTAGTGACCGTAGTACTGCTGAGCCTATAAGTGTGCTGTGGGTTCCCCCCACCCCGCAATGTGGAGTACCTTACATTTGTTGGTGTTGAATGTAATCAAGTTTGTATCTGCCCACTTTTTCAGCCTATCTGTGTCAGCCTGGATCATCAGTCTATCCTCAGGTGTAGACGCTGTACCCCAAAGTTTGGTGTCATTGGAAAACTTGGCCAGTCCACTTCTGACACCAGTATCCATGTCATTGATAAAGAGAACACGTCCAAGGATGGAGCCTTGGGGGACACTACTGGTCACAGAGTACCATGATGATTCACTTCCATCCACCAACACTCTGAGTCCGACCTCAGAGCCAATTCCCCAGCCATCGGACGGTGATGTAGCCGAGGCCACAGTTGGCCAATTTTTCCTAGAGGAGATTGTGGGACACCAGACCAAAGGCTTTTTAAAGTCCAGATATATGATGTCAATCTCTGTTCCTTTGTCCAGGTGATATGTCACCTGGTCATAGAAGGAGATGAGATTTGTCAGGCAACACCTACCTGCAACAAACCTGTGCTGGCTGTCCCTCAGGATGTTGCCATCAGCCAGCTTGTCAAGAATGGAAATGGACCCATTGAGCCAGGCCGGAGCAGTCCTGGGCTGGCAGGCTGACCCCTGGGGTCCTCTGCCAGCTGAGGCTGCTCCATTCTGACTCAACATGCTGCAGTTCAGGGGGCACGTGTAACTGTTGTTCCCAGGAGAAATAAACTTTGGAGTGAACTGCACCATGGCTTATTGCATTGAATTAATTTCATGTGTAGATGTGCCCAGTGTAATGCAATGTGGCCAATACAAAATGAGATTTTGAAGATGCATGTTACATGGACTACATAAGTGCAGAGCATGTCATCCTTTAATAAATACCTTCCTTAAAAAAATATTTCTCCCCAACTCCTTCAAAACGTGCAAGTTACTGTGATAACCAAAATCTCTATATTTTTTTCAGGTTATAACTATCTAGGATCCTACTGAAAGGTTATGGAAAAGCTAACTGCTTTTCCCAAGGTGCCTTGGCTTCTGACTTGTAACAACTTTTTCCCAGGCCTCCTTGTTCATTTTGTAGTGTGGGTGTAATACTGTAGGATGCTGAACAACTTGGAATGTGTGTGTGTGGGGCACCCCTCAGGATTAAAGCCTATTTGAGTGGTATGTAATGTGATGCATCAGAAAATAAGGCATTCACAAAACACCTACCAGCTATTTTACTTAACTTCAGGGAAGACAGTGAGATGGGGGGAGAGAAAGGGCATAAAGAAACTTACTAGAAGCTAACTCATTCCATAATGAGTGTATAATTTCCTTAGAATTCATTAAAAATGATACATTATTATAAATAGATTGCTATCAGCAAGTAAAAAGGAGATCTATGACAGGGTACTTGCATTATTTCAGGTAAATGAGGAGGCAGAATTGCAAACAAAAATAAATTTTCAAAGCCCCAGGCAGACAAGTGGGTTCCTACTTTGTATTTACAGCTTAGTATATCTATGTTAATCCCTTCTATTAATTTGCTTCCTTTAATGCTTCCTAAGGAAGAATACTAATAAAAGATTTCATTGCTATTACTAAGCATGCTATGGCATTTGAAAGTCTTTGTGCTCAGACACATATTTTTCCAAATAGCTCATACAATTTTTTGCTTGGACTATAGCATGGGAAAGAATAGCTATATTTTTCAAACTTTACATGAACATTATAATGAAAACCTACTGAAACAAATAGGAAACAAAACTCGGCAATTACATGACAGCGACAACTAGGATTTTTTCCTATCTGTATTTGGTGGTTAGTTGAAATTCCCCTTTTTTAAAAGAAATATATAACTCTTGTTTCCCCCCTCATATCTGCAAGCTTTTTTGTTACATTGGTCACCTGTTGCCTGAAAACATGTGGGCTCCTTAAACAAATATTTTCTCAGACACAAACTTATAAAACTTATACATGCTACCCAATTACTGTACTGCAATAGGGACCAAACTTTTGTCAGGTGTGCCAAAAAAAATGAGCCTTGCACAATCCCCGAATGCTATTCCAATCCCCTTCCCCCTGCCTGATATGCTGTTCTGCTTTCCACTCCCTGCCCTATCTGTCACTGTGCTGCCTGTCCCTTCCCTGATCTGCCATGTGGCACATACAAAGGCATACATTGGCCACCCAGTTTTTTAGCAGAGATATCAAAATCACCTGATACCCTGAGCCAGATCCACATCGTGATGCTCCTTGTGGACTGGATGCAGGTATGGCAGTGGTGATAGAGTACATGGTGAGGGTGGCTGTGCGGGTTAACACTTGTCCCTATGCCTGACATAGAGCCTTGCTGGGGATGAATAGCTGCCTTACAGTAGTGAGCCCTGTTGCCGCTCACCTTGCTCCTGAATTTCTGGCCTCTCTGGGTGCTCCACAGGCCAGATGACACAACTTTGTGAACTATACATTTGACACAATTGGTCTATAGCATATGAGCTACAATAGGAACGTGTGGGACATGTTCAAAGTTTACCCTAGACTGCATGATAGGTGTGTATGTAAAACTGTGAAGACATAGCTCAATGCAGTGTACTACTAAGTAACCGGGTTGGAGTGTTGTTGTAGCCACGATGCCTGAAAACTTGTCTAATAGCTTCCCCAACTATACAGTTGGTCCAATAAAAGATATGACAGAAAAGTCTCTACCTCTTTTAAGAAAGCACAAGGATATCTCCAAAATGAATACAGTGTACCTCATATAGCTCTTTTATTACTGTCTGGACAGGTAAGCCATTCTTATTATGGGCCTGTCACTATAATATTGATGTATGCACAATGGCTACTGCAAACAATGGTTACCTTGGAAAGGGATGCATTTCAGAAGACAAGTGGACAGAGACACTTTTTCAAAGGGGTTTAATATCTAGAATACAGAATTTTATGAAGCTATAGCTGTATCTTTGTGTTCAAAGGACCTTGAGAATTCTGGTCTTTGTTAATATGCAGTTGGAAGGTCTAACACTAGATAGTAATATTACCTATAAATACATGAAAGGTCTGAATTCTCTTAGTTTATATTCAGTACATGGTATAGTGAGTGGAGCTGGCCAGGAAACAGGTTTTTCTCCTGGGTAAGATTTTGGGCAATACCTTTTATCATTATTATTCATAGTAACTACTAGAAGACATGTCTACACCTGTGCTTAACTGCAGAGTAGACTAATTAGCTGAAGAGTAAGACATCACTGTCTACACCTGCAACATTATTAGGCCACATTAAACTAATTAATGCCACTGTAAGATAGTACTGTTGGGGACAGTACTACTTTACAGCAGCCGGTTAATTAACTGCACATGTAGATGCTGACCAGGGGCATAAATTGCACCTGGTCAACCCAGCTAGCAGGAGGTCAAATTCCTTCCTGCTGCCTAGCCACAGAACTCCACACTTTCAGCACCCTTGTGCCCCAGACTGTTTCTCCACTGCCCAATGCCTCCACCCAGAGTCCAGGGCTGACCCCCTGTGCTCCTGGCCCTGGTGTAAACTACTCCACCCTATCTCAAATTGCTACTGTTCTGGGCATACATGTAGATGCTGCTCCTGGGAGTAGTTTACTCCAGTTCAAACTGCTCCAGAATGCATTGCTTTAAATGAATTGAATATGTTGATGTATCCAGGGTGGGGTATGTGTGTTTTGGTCAAACATCATAGAAAATTACAGTTGGAAGCAACTTCAGGAGGTCATCTAATCCAACCCCTTGCTCAAAGCAGGACCATTCCCAACTAAATCATTCCAGCTAGGAACCTTTTAGCTAGAAACAAAGAGTGTCTACAATGGGAAATCAAAATTAAATTTTTGATTGGTTTTGAAATAATTGGTTTTCCAAACAAAACTGAAACAATTTATCCAGGTGAGTTTGGCATTAAGATGTGTCCATATGGTCTACATGCGAGTATTATAGTCTGGATGCCTCAAGCTTTCATTCTTTCTTATTACCCAGACTTACCTGGACTGCATCTCATATGAGACACCACGTCCCTGTATTTTACCAGCCAATGAAAACTACATGGCTATAGAAAATCATTGGGAAATATATGCTGGCTGGCAGCATTAGACAAGTGAAGAGAAGAAATGTATGAAGCATCTTGGTGTCTCAGGAAGATATGGTTTAGTGTTGAGCTAAGCCACAATGAAAGATTTAATTCAGTGCTGACTAAAAATATCTAAATGAGCTATTTTGAGATTTCTGGATTGAAGTGTTTAGGTTTTTAGATCTGTTTTTTTGGATGAAAAGGTTTCTGTGGAAAGCAAATGAGTAAATGAGCTTTTGCAACACAGTTATATTGTCAAAAACCCAGGTGCCTCTTGAAAAACTGTTTAGATGAAAAAAAAGTTAGCCAGCCTTAGTGAAGACGTGTTTGTGAAATATTAAGAAATAACATTAAAGTGCTCTCTAGGGAACTGCATTCTGCTCTACCTGGCTGGAAGGGTGATGGTTGTAAAGCTTGGGAGAGTAGGTCCAGTAAAGGAAAGTTCAGAAGACTCCTGTAGCAGTAGGAGCCAAACACCATATTGCAGTTTTGGTTGTACAAAAACCCACCAAAATCATTTCTTAGGGTGAAGTATTCAACTGGAAGATGGGAGACCTGCTCCTTGGGGTTTTTTTTGGCATTTCATACCAAGTGACTAAGGTCAAATACATAAGAACCCCTCTCCCCCTCCCCACCAATTTACAGGGACTGGAACACAGGTATCCACCATCCCATCAAAGTGCCCAAAGCTGCAATTACCTTTACTTTAACAATTTTTTTTTTTTTTCCAGTGGTGCTTCTTCCCTGTAACAGGGGGCCTGCTCGAGGCTGATTTAACTGTGGCCCATCCACCTGTTTCTGGGCTAACCGCCCACCTTCTTGCCTGCCACACCTTGTTGTTAATTAATTAGTTAATGATGTTGATAAGTGGGAGGCTGCCCATTTCCTGCCCCAATGCCAGGGGGCACTATCTGTGGATCCATTCCTGCCCTACACCACAGCCCAAGCTTTGCAGATGGCATCTAGATGTTATCATCTTCACCTGCCCCCAAACTGGGCCCCAGAATCCTCCTAATTGAACCCCGCCTGGATTCCTCTCCTCAGGCCATCTCATCTGCCTTCATACTAGGCAGCATAGCTCCCTGAACTGCTTCCCCTTCGGGTGTGGTCCCCCCTGGGCTCTTTGGCTCACTAGCCCTGGCCCACCTCCAGGCCAGTCGGAACCCCAGATGCACAGCTCTTGGGTGTTCCTCATGGTGGGCCCCTGGCTCTTTGACCCTTCCAGTCCTGGCCCCAGCATTGACCAGTCAGCGGAAGTTCAGACAGGCCTAAGTCTATGTCCTTTTCTCTCTCTCTGGGGGTCCACCCTCCAGGCCCTCCAAACAAGGGGTAACCCACCCGGTTGTGGGGGCTATGGGTTAAGGTGCCCCGACCTGCCTTTCACCAGGGTGGTAACTGGCCTGGCATTTCCTGGGGGCTCCTGCAGCACTGAGTCCCACCAGGCCATCCACTCTCAGGAGGGGGCTGCAAGGTCAAGGCCAGGGGACGGCCCAGAATTCGCCTCCTCCCAGTCCAAAAACAAAACAAAACTGTACCCCAGGTGCACCAGGCCTCCCCAGCCTTTCAAGATTGCGCCTTCAGGCACCAATGTCACCCCAAAGTCCTCTTGCTCCATGCCTCACTGGCACCAGGGCTTTCCACAGCCCTGCAAAGTGCTGCGCCCTCCTTGGTGCTGGGGTCAATGCACCCCCAAATGCTGCACCCTCCTTGGCACTGCACCCTCAAATGCTGCACCCTCCTTGGCACCGGGGTCCCCACACTGCTGTGGGGCCCCTATGAGGCCTCCTCCATCCCCTAATAACCTCACCCAAACCACCAGTCTTATTCAATAATCAAAAAAAAGGAAAAAATAATAACTCCCAACAACCAATATGATCAAGCAAAGCAGCAGGTCAGCTTACATTCGCAGGGTTCATGCTTCAGCTCCCTACCAACGGCTACAGTCCTTGATGTGGTGCGGCTGCCGTGTCTCCACAGCTTCCATAGTTCCTACCTTTGGACCGCTCACCCAGCTTCTCTGTGGAGCACTCAGAGGCTCTCCTTCCCCTTCAGCTTCTGTCCCCCTTACTGCCGCTCTGCCCAGGGTTTTTATAGTCCTGTCCCTTCCAGTCAGCTGACTAGCTGGCCAGACTCAGCATTTAACCCCTTCCTTACCAGCACTCCATGCCCAGAAAGTTCTGGCCTTAAAGGGACAAACCTGCTTTCTGGTGACAGGGCTAGGGTTCCCTGTTACATACCCCCCTCTCTTCTCTTTTGTCTGGGATCTTCCCTTCCCCTCTGAACCCTTTACCTCTTCATATTGTCTAGATAAAAAATCGGCACTTACATTCTTAGTCCCTGGGCGATGCTCCACCTCAAAGCAGTATGGTTGGAGACTGAGGGCCTATCTCATCAGCCTAGAGTTATTGGTCTTCATGCTCTGAAGTCATCACAGCAGGGTGTGGTCTCTAATTAATGTAAATTTCTGACCTAACAGATAATATTGAAGTGTTTCTATGGCCCATTTGATCACCAAACATTCCTTTTCTATTATCACATAATTCCTTTCTGGAGGGCGTAACTTTCTACTAATGTATGCTATTGGATGTTCCTCTCCTTCCTCCATTTGGACTAACACTGCCCCAATAACCCAGTTGGACACATCTGTCAATACCATAAATGGCTTGTTGAAGTCTGACGTATATAATAGTGGCTGCGTACACGGTGCCTCCTTCACCTTTTGAAATGCTGCTTCTGTTTCTGGTGTCCATCTTACTTTGGTTGGAGCCACTGCCTTCACCATTTTGGTTAAAGGCACCACTAAGTCTGTGAAATGAGGGATGAATTTCCTGTAATAATTTGCCATTCCCAAAAAGGCCCTCACTTATCTCTTTGTTCGTGGACTTTGATACTTCTTTATTGCCTCTACCTTGTCCAACAGTGGTTGTACCTTCCCACTTCCTACCTGGAACCCAAGGTACTGTGTTTCTTCCTTTCCAATTGTACACTTCTTTGGCTTGGTGGTTAACCCCACCTTCCTTAAGTCCTGCAATACTGCCTGCAGTGCTGTTAAATGCCCTGGCCAATCTGTGGTATACACAATAATGTCATCTATCCATGCGGAGCCAGGACTCTGTCCATTAGCTGCTGAAATGTCACAGCAGCCCTGTGCAATCCGAATGGCGTGCGTCAGAAATGGAATAGGCGCCATGGTGTGGCAAAGGCTGAATCCCCACTGAGGAAGCTTAATATTGATTTTCATGGTGCCCTGTGTAAATCTGCATGTGTCCATGCCAGGTAGTTTCTTTTTCATGTGTACTCCCTGCCTCAACAAATGAGTGGCTCTATTGAACTAATATATAGAATTTATGGATTGAAGGGATGAGACTTATTTGACGACAAGATTGCAGGGCAACACCTGATGGGTTTTTTTTTTCAAATTCTGGAGAGCAATACCTTGGAACTTCTAATTTTCAGTGGAATCCATCTGCTCTTGAGTTAAACTGCTGTGCTGAAAATACGCCCCTTTCGGCTAGTAGAATTCAAGGTAGAAACTAAGGATTTGGGGTATAGGCAATCTTGAGGAGCATGGGGGTAGACAAGTACCTAAGCCTGGAGATGATCCAGACCAGGAGCTAAGGCTGAATGAGAAGGTCAGAATCAGACAGTCCATATCCTAGTCACTAGCAAGATTAATATTCATAGTCCAGGCATTGCCAGAAGTCAGGAGCCAGGGAATCCACAACACTCAAACAGGGTAACCGGGTAAAATGATGATATACATTTTACTTCAAGATTGTCCAGCCTATTAGGGAGAATCAGATTTTGCTCTCCTTCTAGAAAACTTTGCTTCAAAATTAGTAGCAGTACATGTGTAGAAAAGTGGTCCTGTACTGTGTTGGCAGGCTATGGACAATAATGCCACTCATTAGCTACTTTCTGTGATTCATTAACCCAGCATAAATAAGTGGGGTAAGAAACAGCAGAACAAGGATTTACATCACAGCAGTACTCAGCATGATTGGACTATCAGTCCCATTGAGCACACTTGAAAGTTTAAAGAGCTTTTAAATACATTTTTCAAACATGTTATTTGAAAGATCAACAAGGAAGAAGGCAGCAAACATTAAACAGCTGTGCTAGAATCCTGCTTTCCTATACTATTTGTACTTGTATTCATTTTGTTCCAGGGCCATGTTAGGGAACACTATATTGAACACGATAGCAATAATACAAATGATACACAACCTATGTGCTAAGGAGTGCTCATGCCAGTGCCTGTTTCATACATGTTACCATAACAAGACATGATACCCCCTGGTAGGTGCTCAGCCCTTTCTTGGTCTGCCCTATTTGGTCACTCTCCCCTTCGCTTTCCTGTCATACCTTGATGCTATAGTTCTTTAAAGAAAGGGAGGCTGGCCCAGGGCTTCCCAAACCTGGTCTCACTCTCTGGCTCCTGTGGCTAATTACATGCATCAGGGCACTAGTCCCTAACCCAACACTGGGCTGCTTCAAATCTTTATATTCTTGTCAGAACCTGGCCTTCGTGGCCTCAGCCCCATTTTTCTCTTACTGGTTTCCATAGCCCAAGCCCACTGCACTGGATCTGGTTTCTGGGTCCCAGCCCTGTCCCAGCCTTCCTTGGGCACTAAGCCTGCTTTGGCTCTGTTATACCAAAAGTCTAGTTGGTCTAGTAAAAGATATCAGCTCTGCCATGAGTTGCGATTCCTTCTGCCTCTAGACCAATACAGCTAAAACCTGGATATTTTAAGATATTTAAAGGTGTTAATGTGTGGCCAATCCAGAGGTCAAGCACTTCAGGAACCCCCCAAAATTACCAAGTAACAAGGCCCTAAATGTCTGCTCAGCTACTTTGTTTAGGCTTTTAATAGTGCTGATAGCAGCTAGTCAAGGTTGTGGGATCCTTGCCATAACATTTTGTGAACTGTTTGAGCTAAATATTCAGCTCCAGGGATTAACTTTCAGGGTATTAGATTTTGTTTATTTTTAGAAACTTTGTTTCCTTTTAATAAACACAGATTAGTTTCTTCTTCTGTACATGGGGTGTGTACAGAAGTTGCTTTTTTACTATTGAAAGTGCTTTATTACTGTGATTTAACAGAAGTGCACGGCTTTACAGCACCTTAAACATGGGTCCAGTGCTTTAAATTAACCCTTGTTAAGTGAGGTATTACATTTGAAGCTGTGTATTTTACAGCACTTTAGCAACCTACAGTGCTTTAAATAACGTTTGTATGCTGGTCAAATTTCTGACCAGTGGAGAAGCCCCAGGAAGCTGTGGAGCACACCCTGCCTCCTAATCTGGAAAGTGCAGGGAGGCTCAGAGCCCTCCCCTGCAACCACTGCACTTCTGTCATTTTTAAGAGCACTGTAACTTTATAGTGCTATAAAAAGTGCTTTATATTACAATGTATTGGAGTGCTCTAAATTACAATGCATGAAGCACTTCTATACACACCCATGGGCTCTCTCCTCTCTCTCTCATCTAAAGCTGTCATTTATAATTAGTGGCAAGCAGACTATATGAACTTTAACAACAAGATGGTGGCCGCCAATTAAGAGCAGAAATTATGTCTCCTAAGGCAGTCTCTTAAGTAGTGCTGAGTATAGCAACTCAGCACTGCTGTAAACTGCAATACTTCTTGTGATCCCCTAACTGCTGCCTGAAGTTGATCCAGTTTCTTTTTGTAGTGGAAAACTACAGCTACATCAGCAGCACAGCACACTCTGCAGAATTAGCCAGTTTCCTTGTGCAAAACTCTATTTTATGTGACTATCGCTGATTGAATTGTTAGGTTTTAGTGATAGACATGCAGGGTAAATTTCCTCCTTCACTCAGACACCTGAGGAGGACAATAGTCAGTTAAGAAGGTGGAAGAATGGACGAACTAACTTGGAATGGAGATGAGTAATTGAAAGCTAAGATGCAAACGTGGTCATTGCCCCTCTAACCAAATCTGTATTCACAGCTTCTATTAATTATTATTTGTACCATGATAATGCATGATGAGGATGAGAACCTAGTTGTGCAAGGTGCTGTATAAAACTTAGATACCATTTAAGTGCCGATGTAGCAAAACCACTCCATATTTTTATCCACATTTTGGTATCTCCAACTAACACAACCTGAAAATTGTTCCTGCTGTAATGTCTTGGTGAATAATTCAGCAGTACATTGTCATAGGTTCTTTAGAGCATGAACCAAAAGCCAGTCTTTGTTTCCAAAATGTACTATTACTGGAAGACCCCATGAATGGAGTGGAGCAAAGAAAGGCAACGTATTCAAAGCAGTGGGCTAGCTGAATGCTGTTTGAGCCATGTTCTGAATGAGTATGAGTAGGAAAGACTACAAAGCCAGGGAAAAATGTGTTGCAACAATTGAAACAAGATGAAAAGTGTTTGGATGCAGTTTCTAGCTGTGTGGATAGGTAGTTTGGGTTAGAGAGATCTTAGGTAAAAAGAGCCTGCAAGAATTTGGCAATGCATCTCTCGCTCTCTCTCTCTCTCTCTCTAGGGTCTTACATTCAGGTTAAGCTGGAGGGAAGGGCCAGGTTATAGATAGACTTCTGGTGGTAAAGCAGACTCTTGGTGTAAGAGAAAGGAAGTAGTGGGAAGGGTTTAGAAGAACAAAGTACAAGCTCTTTTTCATCCATGATCTTCAGTCACAGTCTTGGCACAGGCCTAAAAACTTGTGCCCAGTTAGATGATCCAACACAGAGCATTGCATTATACCTTAGTCTCAGTGGAAACTTAAACTTTCTTGCTGGTGCATGCAGCTATGTGCCTTAACACAGCTGAATTCTGTGCTCATTGCTGGAGGTGTCCCTGTAACCACAGGGAGTGCCTCTGGTGCCTGCAGATGTAGCCACAGGTCAGTTGAGACATCATTCTTGACAAAGGCCAGCTTTAAATTCTGCATAGGGCTCCATGAGAGATCTAGTTGAGCTTGCCTAGAAAAGATGTGTTTTCTCACTTTTGGGATTGGATTTTCCAGCCTGAGGCTTCCTGGCAAGCCTGGGATTGGCAGTGGCTTGGACACTGCCTTTCTGTTCTGGCAGACATCCTATTGCTGAAGGCCAGTTACCTAGGTTGAGCCAAAAGTGAATCTGCCCCATCTATTAGACTGGCTTTGGGAATGGAATGCATTGAAGGTTTTTTTGCTTACACAGCTCCACACAGGCTGAGAAGCAAAGCTGCCTTCTCTCTGCAGCTTCAGACTGGACACTATTAAGAAGTCTGTGCAACAGCCACATGCCCTTTGATACTCCAAGGAATGTTGCTGATAGTGCTTCTGACATTAGTCAGCTTATTCTATTCATCTGCCTGTTAGGAAGAAAAAGAGCTGTTTGACTGGGAGGGATAGAACAGACAGTGACACTGGACCTGGCTCTGGATGGTGCAAAAAAATTGTGTGCAATGACAGATGGCTGCCACCTCAGAGAAGTACATCAAGGGCATTAAATAATGGCCACCTAAGTGGACTGCAGATTTCAAAGTATTAACAGTTCCTCTGTCCTTCCTAAAGGGGTGACAGATATAAACCACTGGAAACAAAATCTAGTTGATACAATGGCTGGGCTGCTTTTTGGCAAGGTCACATTACATACTTTTGGCAGCCTCAGGTCATTTGGAGAGAAACACAGTTGCAATTTGATGACAGTGAATTCAGAGAAAGGGGAAGCCACAGTGAGAATACCCTGGAGGACTTTGACTTTGCCAGAATTGTCCTCAAAGGTTCACCTGAAGTTAGGACTTGCTGGGATGTTGATGAAGGTCTGCAGGATGCCAGTGTGTGTGCCAGTACTCCCAACTGAGAGTTGTATGGATAGCCCAAGGGATCTGTTGATGGACAATGTTTCACAAAAAAGGAGACAGCTGAGGGGTTGTTCATCTCAAATATTTACTCCTAATGTGTTTTTAGCACAGCATGCTCTACATTCTTTGGCAAGCCTATCCACCTCTCCTTGGGAAATGTATACATGCTGGTATTCATTCAAATAAATAAATACTTGCTTCTAAACAATTACTGAATGTAAGAGCTCTTGGTTACTAGTTGCACCAGGGCAGAAGAAGGTATACAGAGAAACTTAGAATCATAGAAAATTAGGCTTGGAAAGCACCTCATGAGGTCATCTAGTCAAACCCCCTGCTCAAAGCAGGACCACCCCTAACTATATCATTGCATCCAGGGCTTTACTACCCTGCTAGTCAGAAAGCTTTTCCTGATATCTAACCTAAACTTCCCTTGCTGCAACTTGAGACCCATGCTCCTTTTTCTGTCATCTACCAAAACTGAGAATAGTCTAGTTCCATCCTCTTTGGAACCAAATTTGCTATTAAGTACCCTCCCAGTCTTCGCTTCTCTGCCCAAGGGCAGAAAGTCATTTGAGGTCAAAGGATCCCAGAAAGATAAGTGTCCAAATGCTTCTTAAAGGAGTCCAGAGTAGATGCTTGTACCACCTCTGGAGGGAGCCTATTCCAGGCTTTGGGGGCTTGGACAATAAAGAAGTTTTTCCTTATGTCCAGCCTAAAATGGTCTTGGAGGAATTTGTGACTGTTGGTCCTTTCCATACCTTGGGGTGCTCTGGTGAGCAGACATTCCCCCAGATCCTGATGCACACACCTGATGTACTTATAGGCTGCCACCAGGTCTCCCCTGAGCCTGTGCTTTTCCAGGCTGAAGAGTCCCATGGCTCTCAGCCTGTTTTCATAAGGCCTATTCTCCTGCCCTCTGATCATGCGTGTGGCTCTCCTCTGGACTCTCTCAAGCTTTTCTGCATCCTTCCTTAATTGTGGAGCCCAGAATTGGATGCAATACTCCAGCTGCAGCCTCACCTAGGCTGAGTACAGCGGGAGGATGACATCCTGAGATTTACTTGAGAAGCATCTATGGATGCAAGCCAGAATTTGTTTTGCTTTACCAGCTGTGACATCGCATTGGTGGCTCATGTTCATCTTGTGGTCAATCATGACCCCCAAGACCCTTTCAGCCTTGGTGCTAGCAAGCGTAGCACTGCCGAGCCTATAAGCATGCTACAGGTTTTTTTTCCCCCAATGTGGAGTACCTTACATTTGTTGGTATTGAAAGTCATCAGGTTTGTATCTGCCCACTTTTTGAGCCTATCCAAGTCAGCCTGGATCATCAGCCTATCTTCCGGTATCACCCCAAAGTTTGGTGTCATCAGCAAACTTGGCCAACTTAAGAAAACAACAGAGGGACATTGCCAGCTACCTGTTGATTCTGCCTTTGTCCTGTCTGCCACAGCATGGATTGTAGCTAGCACGTGGTCTGCTATCTAATCCTGAGAGGTGTCTGTGTAAAACAGAGGAGACAGTGATCTCTTAGCAGGGAGTGGTGAGGAGAGGGAGAGGAGAAGGGGGAAGCCAGGCAGATGCCTGCAGTCTCTGCTGGAGCTCCAGCCAGGGAGCAGAGGAGAGGGGCCAGCCCTGCTGTATGGCAGAGAGCAACGCCCAGCACAGAGAGCATGTCGGGGTGCTGGGGGAATCTGGTTTAACTTAAACCAGCAAGCGGTCTGGGACAGACATTGCATAAACCGGTTTGACCCAAATCAGTTAAGTCTGATACTACATTCAACCAGGTTTATCTCAAACCAGTTTCAGCCATTCAGAAAAAAAGTTTTCCTTCATTTTTGTTCCTCTTCCTCTTTCATGTTGTTCAATTAGATCTGCATATTTAATGATTGTAGTTATAAGTATCTCTATGCAAAGGGAGGGCTTCATTTTCCAGTGACTTTACTTATTATCCTCATTTCTTTGGGATCTATGCTGCAGAATGGTTCAGGTTGTTTGCCTACTTTAAAAGGATGACGCACATTTTGGCTGCTACTAGGGAGGAATCACTTCTGAAAATAAGAAGACATTATAAACTCCTGTACAGCTGCTGCCACCAGACTCTATATATTATATATTAACTATATCTTATAGAATAGTATTGCCCTCTAGCACCAATTCAGGGCTGTGAGATGGTGCTTGCATAATACATGCTATAGATGTGAAGAGGACAAAGAGAGTGCCTATGGGCCTCAGTTTATATATAGCAATGGTATCTCTAGTGCAGTTGTTCTTGACCTTTTTATACTCAAAGCACTCCTTGTTAGACTCAAGGGACTCCTTAGAAATGCCAGCTCTTATTTTTCGTTTTTTGACTACAGAAAAACACTAGAGCAATTTTTGTCTGGTGTAAACAACTCAGAAAGACAACAGGTCAGGATGTGTTTAACACTATGGATTTTTATTTGAAATCCCTAGGTTTTTCTTGTGAATAATATTTGCACACCTAACAGTGCTAACATTGCATGACACCCATGGCTCCCTTGAAAGGATCTCAATGCACCCCAGGGTACTGTGGCTTCCTGGTAGGTGATCACTGATTTAGTGTTTACAGGCACAGTACTGTTCACGCTGGAATCAATGGCAAAATTCCTACTGGTTTCAGTGGGACCATAATTGGCTCTGATATTATAGCATACCTTGTATGTGACCTCTTGTACAATGATGATTGAGGACGGCAGCACTGCTACTCCAAAATGACTGAGAAGTAAACTTGTTATGGGCCTTGGCTAGTATAACTTTCCTTCAGTTCTTACGTTGCTGCCAAGATGCTGCCTACTTGAAACCCCAGTACCTGTGATGATTGAAAAAGGATGATAATGCTGCTGGCAGGGTTTTTGAATTTGATTTAATTTCAGATCCCCATTCTTGGACATGTTTTAGTCATCTTCTGAGAATGGAATACGTGCAACATGTTTTCCAGTTTGATGACTTTCTCCAGGTGCAGCATTGTACTTCCCCCTTCCATTGTCTCCCCTTCCTCAGATGCTAATTGTATTGATTTTTATTTTAAAATGAAAGAGGTGTTTTTTTTTTGTTTTTTTACCCTTTCGTGTCATCTTCCTTTAAATCCCATTTCTAAACCAGTGTACATTGGGTTGGGGAATGAAAACGTCCAGCAATAGTCAACTTAATCCTAGGTGAATAACAGATAGATAAACTTCTCAGCAAGCATTAGTGCAAATTACCAGTGTTTGCATGAACATCAACAGGATATTAATTTTAAAAAAGCTTGTTGTTAAAATCTTCATAAACAATGTACCTTTGTATCCACCCCGCTCTGCCTTATTTCATGTATGCACATTCCCTTTACACCTTTTACTGTACTGATAGTTCATCTTTAATAAATCAAAGACAGTCCTTCCTACTTTGTCTCTCTGAGGAGAGGTTATTGAGTTATACTCTCACAATTCTGATATAAAGATGATGAGAGGTGGAAAGTGTCATGAATAATTTTTTATTTACATGCATATTGGAAAATAAATGAAATTGTGTCATGATGAGTTTATCTGTTTTCCCCTTTCTCACCAAATAAGGGAGAGATGAGGCACAGGTTCTCTTTTTGTCCTCTAATCCTTCTTCCTCATGCATCATTCTCCAAAAGAGGCTGGTTTTCTGTCATCTCCAGAAGAGACTCCTTTGCACTTGTCTATCCAAGACAGCTTCTAAAATGCCTCTTTGTTATGGCTTAGCACCCTGGTGACTCATCTGACATTGATATAAATGTTTCCCTTTACAATCTTCCCCTCCTAACTGTGTCTCATATGCTGACACCTGACAACTCCCCCATGCTCTGCTGCTGGAACACCTCCTTGTTCACTGGTCTTCCTTGTCATGCAATGAGGACTCAGCA
>NW_005842246.1:1321777-1337519 GCF_000455745.1 Alligator sinensis
GGTGTTGGCATATTTCTAGGTCTTGATTTGAAATTAATTGGCAAATTTGATTCCTTGGAGATGTTATGGAGATGAGAAAATGCCTGTAAGGTACAGTTAAGGGCAAACGTAAAACTCTCCAAACGCCAAATGAAAATTGAAGGGTTTGATTTTACTATTATATACCAGTTGCCACACCTACTAGTCACGTGAGCTTCTTATTATTCATCTCTGTGACTTAGCACTGTTAGGGACATGTGCCTACGTGGCACAGTTCTGAGCAGTGTAGGAATACCCAAGTAGGTTGAACGATCCAGCACACATTTAAGAAGTAGTATGTCTGCATTAAAGTGGTATTCTGTTTTGGTTGATATTCTCTACTTCTGCTACTTCATGACATTGCTCCATGTAGACAAGAAGTTCAGATGACTTGTCTTTTCTGTAGTGACTGACTTTTTTTTTGTGAGAGGTCTGAGAAGGTGTGTGGCAATGAGTAAGAGGCAAATTGGAAAGGAAAAGAGGACGAATAAAAGAAAATACCAGGACATTGACCTGTTCTTACCTTACATGCAAAATCCAAGGAGGCAGTGCTTAGCCAACCTAAAGGGTCTAAATACAGCCTGTGGCTCTGACTGTTCCTCTCAGGGCTTCTAACATCCTCCTGTCAGCTTTCTTTTCTCAGCCTGCTTGGCTAGGGAACACTGAAGACAAAGCCATGATCTCTAAGTGGGCTTAAGTACCTTTGCTAGTCTGGCTATTAACATACTTCACCCCTTCATTTTTAGGGGGCTCACACTATGTCAGTAACTTCTTGACCCCTAACCCTAACCCTAACCCTTAGACTACAATGGGACATCCTTTTAGATATGTAGATTCACTAGCCTGATATGCTCTCCTGTATGATCATTTGATCAAGTAGGTGTCAGGCTTCTTTTAAAATGGAAATATATCATTGTTTGGCCAGACCCGCCTCCACAATCTTCACAGAGAACTATGTACAAACCAAGTCAAATGTTAGTTCTCAGCCATTGATCCTTCTAAGTGTTAACAGCTGTTCTAGTTAATCACCTTTGTACTAACATGACCTTAGCTGAAATATAAAGATATGTCAACATTGCATTTATATTAAATACTATAACACATACTGATATGAGAACAATAGAATTGAATACAACTTCACACTAAGTAGAAACTGAACACCCCGAGAATAAGCCTAATTTGAAAGAATATTCATGCAAGCCACACAGTGAACCTCCAAAATAATTTGTCTTAGGTTACCTCCATGATAAGCACTTAGACACAAGTCTTCATATTGCAGATGTAGAAAGCAAAATATGAACGGTATACTCTCCATAAAGGAGGATGTGAAGGAATACATTCATTTTTCTAATAAAGTGTAACCCTGGCGGCAGTGCTACCCACAGCCACATCCAAATTTTTGGGATCCTGGTGTGCCAGTAGTTCTCAGCCTACAGGCTGGGAGCACCACGCATGGGAGTGCTTTCCTGTAGTCCTCCCTGCACCAGACCACACACTAAATAGCTATTTACAATAATTTATTATTTACAATAATAGCTGAGAGATTGACAAATTTGGCATCCCATAAATAACAAACAAAATATTTTCAATGAACTCAATAATAATCTATACCAGCAGATAACGCCAATACTTATCATATAACAAAAGCAATTATGTTATCAACTTTAACACTCAGGCAACTTATAACAGGTATATACACTTAGTCAGCCAGGTCTCCACAAAATCACTCTGCCTGCAGCAAAGTAGCCCACTGTGCAGTGGCTGCAGTGGAGCCCTGGGGAGCGGTGCTTGCTCTGCTTCAGAAGAGGGGTGGCAATGTCATCATCTGGGCAGAAGATGGGGGTGCCTGTCAGGACCTCAGGTGTGGCTGCTCCAGAGACCAGGGGTTCTTCCCTTGTCCAGTCTTTCCTGGATGCCTGCAATCAAACACACCATTCCCCAGACACTTCCCAAAGCAGCTCCCCTGTGTTTGGCACCTGGAGTGCCCCTTCTCAGCTGTACTTTATTGAGCTCTGTTGGAGCTCCTACAGCCGCGATTCCCTGCTGCTTTCTCTAGCTCTCCCAGAAAACCCCTCTAGCAACCCCTGTCCCTGATTCTCTCCAGTGACTCCCTGCACCCAGGGATCTTAAGAGTGGGATTGGGAACCCATTTGCACAACCCCTGCTCCTTCAGTAAAGGATACCAGACAATCCTGGGTACTCATTAGCTGGTGGCTCCTTGGCCCTCAGTAGCAGCTCACTCAGTCACAATTCTTCTGCCAGTCGTCCTCTCAGAAGCAATTGTCCTGGTAGCAGCCCCCTCAGAAGCAGCCCTTCTCCACAGCTTCAGCTCCCCTCTCCCCAGCTAGTCTCCCCTGTTTCTTTCTGGGCTTCCCGCCCTCGAGTTACAGCTGTCTAATATGTGCATGCATTCTGTGTGCACAGCCTGCTGCAGATCCTTGTCCCAAGAGTGCAAACACCCTGACTGAGCTTGCAAGCTCTGAGAAAACCCTTCAGTGCCTTTACATTCGCCCCTGTGTTTGAATTTACTGTCCCCAGTAGCTACCATAATAGGGAGTAGTTTTTTTATCTTTTCCAGGGTTGCAGTACAGGGGTTTTTGAAACGTCACCTGGGGCATCGTAAGTGAGTTTTTTTACTGGCTTCACTACTTGAATAGGTCGAACAGTATCTGGGAAGGGTGGTGATACCAGCTCCCCCATGGGTATCTCTAGCCCTGGAGAGGGTTGGCTACCGATTGGTACTTTGTTGCCTAAATCCTGGGCCTCCTCCATAAAAGCAGGTTCTGGGGTCCTGCTGACTTCATTTCCTGGGCTAGGAAGCATTGGGGTCACTGGTTGAAATAAGGTTGAAATGAGGTCGCCAGCCCCCTTGTGCTTGCAGTGAATGGTATTCCCCAGTACTCAGATCAAGACGCCCTGAGTAATCCTCATTGGACTCACTGTCGGAGGCATTCCTCTGGCTCTGGCCTGGCAAATTATGGGTATCTGGTGATCTTGTCTGGGTCCTAAGTCACTGGTTTGGCAGAGAGTGCTGCCTTTCTGAGCCTGGCAAAGGTCCACAAATTCCCCTATGGGCAGTAATAAGTTGGGGTGTACAGTCCTTTCTATACTGGGTCCAACCTCAGGCTTTATCTTGTATACAGGCAGATTCCCCATCTGCCGTATTATCACATAGGGAGTTGCTCTCCATTGGTTGGCTATTTTATGCTTGCCAACCACTCCCACATTTCTTAAGAGCACTCAGTCTCCTGGCTGTAATCTTTGAGTGCATACCCGAAGGTTATACTTTGCTTTATGATGCGCTGTGTTTCTATGGGCTGCCTTCTGCTCTAGCTGGTATGCTTGCCAAAGCCTCTCTCATAACTTTGCTACATATTCATGATGAGTGACATACTCTTCCTCATTTGGCGTTACTCCAAAGCATAAATCAATGCGAAGACGGGGTTCCTGCCCAAAAGTAAGTAGGGACTGACACCAGTAGCATCATTTTTTTGCTGTTATATGCATGCACTAAAAAAGCAGTATGCTGACTCCAGTACGCCTTTTGTTCTGGGCAGAGAGTTCCCAACATATTTAGCAAGGTTCCATTGAACTTCTCTGGCTGAGAATCTCCTTGAGGTTGATAGGGTGTGGTTTGTGACTTTTTGATCCCAGCTAGTTGCAAGGCCTCCCACAGCAGCCGCCTCTCAAAGCCCCTCCCCTGATTTGAATGGATCCAAGCATGGAGGCTATACACAGAAAAATATTTATCCCAAAAGACCTTGGCTATGGCAGAAACTTTCTGACCTCGTGTAGGATAAGCCAGGAGCAGAGAGGAGCCAGGAGCAGAGAGGAGAGGAGGGAACTGGGCACACGTGCATTCCCACACACACATGTGCCCCCTTATCTGACCCAAGGCGGAGGCGGAGGAGGAAGCAATAGTAGAGCCAGCAGTGGAGGCAGCAACAGCTGATCCCCCAAAGGTAAGTGGGGCAGAGGGAGCTGGCACAGCTGAGCCGGATCCAGAAGGGAAGCCCCCCGAATCCCTTTTAGTTGAGATGGAAGGGAGCTGCTCTCCCAAGCTGCACCATTCGAACAGAGCATGCAAACAGGGGGAGGGCTAGGGGGGACTGTCCTCCCAGGCTAGGGAGCACCCCTGGGACTAACCCTCAGGGCGCAGGCACTGGCGGCACTGGATCCCCCCAGCGGGGGAACGTAGGGGGCAGGACTGCCAGCAGGCATTTCTGGGAAGCCCGGAGTGCCTGATTGGCTGTTGGGGCAGCCACAGGAAATTCAAACCATGGCCTTTAAAAGCTCCTAAGCCGCATCGTGCAAACAGAGTGCATAAACAGGCATGCTCTGTAAGGGTGCGCCGGTGTTTGTGCCAGCGTTCATGCAGGCGGGCAAGCAGGAGGGGCCAGGAGGGAGACTCCAGCAAGGGTAGGGTGAAGGCACCACACAAAAATATAAATAAATAGCAATTTATAAAATGGTGTCGATGCAGAGTGCTGCTAGGGCCCCTGCCAGGGGGGCGTCGCTTACCCGGGGCTTGTCTGAGGCCTCCACCCAGACAGAGCCCATGCGGGACCTGGCATCCCTCTGCTCCCCGGCCTGCGGTGGATGCCCAGCAGGGCCAGGGGTGGCAGGGAATGGGGACCCCCACACCTGTCCTACAGGCACCCAACTTAAGGCCCTGGAGGCGCAAGTGAGGGAGCTCCAGGAGGAGGTTAGCAGGCTGAGGGGAATCAGGGAGGCGGAGGATGAAATTGATGGGTATTTTTTCTCCCTGCAGGGCCATGCATCCAAGGAAGAAGCACCCTGGGAAGTGACCTCCACAGCAGAGTGACAGATGGTCCCCTCCAGAACCAGGGCTGCTCGCAGCAGAGCAGTACCAGTTCCTCCAGTCCAGCTGGAGAACAGGCACGAGGCCCTGATGACACTGCAGGAGAAGGAAGGAGAGGAGGAAACCTCCAGAGAGGAGGCCACGCCATACTCCCCACACTCTGAGCAGGCTGAAGGAGCTAAGCAGACCCAGAGGAAGAAATGTCGAGTGATCATCATAGGCGACTCCATCCTGAGAGGTACAAAGGGTCCCATCTGTTGCCAGGACCCTTCAACATGCGAAGTCTACTGCCTGCCCGAATCAAAGATTCAGGATGTGACGGGGATGATCCCGGCCATTATCCAGCCCACTGATTACTACCCCATGGTCCTAATCCATGTGGGCACTAATGATGCGGCCAGGAGAAGCCCTGATCACCTGATGATGGACTACCATGCTCTGGGGGGCATGCTGAAGGAGATAGGGGCACAGGTGGTATTCTCTTCCGTCCTACCAGTTAGCGGACATGGAAGGCAACATGAGACCTGCATCAGAGAGGTCAACTTGTGGCTTCAGGACTGGTGTCTCGAGGTGGGCTTCGGCTTCCTAGACAACGACCCACACATCAGGATGAGAGACATGCTCGGGTGGGAAGGGCTTCGCATTTTCCCCAAAGGTATGCGTGTGTTCTCTTCTAGGTTGGCTGATCTCCTCCAGTGGGCTTTAAACTAGGCTCATCGGGGGAAGGGGAAGATGAGGGTGGAGGATGCCTTGGACCACTAAATCAAGTGTCACCCACAAGAACAGCCCAATCTAGACCAATGACGAGCAGAACAAATACCCAGGTAAGCAACAGGGGCCTGAGTAGTACTGAGATTAGGGGGGCAGTGCATGCATCTTCAGGAGGCCTCAAATGCCTATACACTAATGCTTGTAGTATGGGGAACAAGCAGGAGGAACTTACCCTCCTGCTAGCTGACACCAGTGGGGTCCCCCGGGGCTTGGTCCTCAGGCCCGTGCTGTTCAACATCTTCATCAGCAACTTGGATGGGGGGTAAAAAGCACCGTGTTCAAATTCCCAGATGACACTAAGATGTGGGGAGATGTGGGCACGCTAGAAGGGAGGAATAGGCTGCAATCAGACCTAGACAGGTTACAGGGGTGGGCGGATGAGAACAGGATGGTTTCAACACTGACAATTGCAAGGTACTGCACCTGGTGGGGAAGAACCAGCAGCATACCTACAGGCTGGGGAACTCTCTTCTCATCAGTGCAAAAGGATCTTGGAGTCATTATTGATGCCAAAATGAACATGGGTCGACAGTGCGGGGACACGGTCAGGAAGGCCAACCGTACCTTGTCATGCATCCACAGATGCATCTCAGGCAGGTCCAAGGAGGTGATCCTCCCCCTCTATGTGACTGGTCAGGCCGCAGTTGGAGTACTGCATCCAGTTCTGGGCGCCGCACTTCAGGAGGGATGTGGACAACATGGAGAGGGTCCAGAGGAGGGCCACCTGCCTGATCAGGGGTCAGCAGGGCAGACCCTATGTGGAGAGGCTAAGGGACCTGAACCTGTTCAGCCTCCACAAGAGAAGGCTGAGGGGGGATCTAGTGGCTGTTTACAAACTAGTCAAGGGGGACCAGCAGGCATTGGGAGAGTCCCTGTTCCCCTGAGCTGTACCAGGAGTGATAAGAAATAATGGTCACAAGCTGGCAGAGAGTAGATTCAGGCTAGATATCAGGAGGTGCTACTTCATTGTCAGGGTGGCTAGGGCCTGGAATCAACTTCCAAGAAAAATGGTGCTGGCTCCTACCCTGGGGGTCTTTAAAAGGAGGCTGAATGAACACCTTGCCGGAGTCATTTGACTCCAGTCCTCTTTCCTGCCATAGTATGGGGTCGGACTTGACAATCTGCTCAGGTCCCTTTTGACCCTGCTAACTATGAAACTATGAATAAGCCTGTGTATATTGGATGAAGTGATCCATCACCACCAAGATGTTACCCACGTTGCAACGATCAGCTTCAACAGATAGAAAATCCACTCACACAAGTTCTAGGGGCTTTGAGCTGGTGATCGTATAGGTAGGCTCTTACTGGGCAGGGTCTTCTGCTGCATGCATGGCAAAAGTGTCACATTTGGTCTTCACATCACTGGCCATACAGGGCCAAAAAAATCTATCGCGGACTAGCACCACCATCCATTCAGTTCCCAAGTGCGCAAAATCACCATGAAATGCCCACAAAGCTAACTCCCAGTATGCTTTGGGGAGCACAAGCTTTGTTGTCGTTTCCCCCAGGCTCCTAGTGATGACCCAATACAGAACTCCATGTATTACTCAGAGCCAGACCCACTCCTGCATTAACAACCTGCCACACGATATGCTGAGCCCCTTCCCAGGTACAAGGGCTCCACCCTTCTTTTGTTGTCTGATAGCTGACAGGGATCCCTGAGGGAAGGAAGTTGCTGATTTGCAAGTCCAGCTGCTACCATCTGTGGTGAAAATTCATAATTAGTGCTAGTGTCTGGTGTATAAGTGAAGGCAATCCCCACCTTATGAAAGCACCCCCCACAAACCCCTACTCCTGGCAAAGGTCTTTTCCCACAGGCAGTAGTGGGCCCAAGAACAAGACAAAGGGTGTGCAGCCTCCCTCTGACTTTGGCTGTGCCCACATGCACATTGAGTTCTGAGTTAATTGCCTGGTCAATGTCAGAACTCCATGTGAACAGTCAGCTTTGACCTCCCCAGGTTAGTGGGGGGCATCTGGCTGGGACCCTTGCTTTCTGACAGGAGCCCTTGCTTTCATGTGGCTTCAGAACCTAACCACCAAGAGTATTTGATTTAATTAAAAAATGCATACTAGATTGCAGAAAAGAGTGGTCAAACAATGCCCTTGTACTGCCTTTGATGCCTCAGCTAGTAGTGTCAAATGGATTAGGGTTACTATTGAGAATGCCAGACTCGTCCACATGTATCTCATTAGACAGCAGGATGTGCTGGATGATGGTATTGTTCCAGGGAATTGATGACCTGAGAACAGACACTGGGCTCAGATGAGAAGGTTTCATATTTGCATTTTACCATTGATGTTTATAAGTAGTGATTTAAAGGATATAGTGTGGGATTTGGCTAGACTAATATTTTATAGAAACTATGTAGCTCTGGCAAATGATTCCTGTTTAATTTAGCAAATGATCTTGATTCAGTAGGAACTCTAATTTCTAACAGAAAGTGAGATGCATGTTGGTTTTTCCTTTAATTTTGGAGTCTTTTTTTTTACAGTTTCTTACAGAATGATTTCAATGCCTGTCATGTCCTGTTATTTTAATGGGACAAACATACTGATAATGTTCATAAAAGTTTTTCATGAATGATTGATACAGTTATAAGAGAAATATCAAGGTAGGGGGTGTGTGTGTGTGTGTATATATGTATATATGTGTGTATATATGTGTGTGTGTATAACTCCAATTATATATATATATATATATAGTTATAGAGTTATATTGGAGTTATATATATATAGTTGGAGTTATACACACACACATTTTATACCTATTTATCTATCTATCTATAATGTGTGTGTGTATAACTCAAACTATATGTATGTTTGGATGGATGGATGGATGATGGATGGATGGATAGATTTGGAAGTAAAAACAAAGCTAACAAGACTAAGAAAAAAAAAGCAAGATGGATGACTAACAATGGTATAATACTCCCAGTCCCACTGCTATTTTTAACCATGGGAGCACATTAAAGCACTTCAGGAACAGAATAACATTTAGGAAGGCAACTTCTCAATCCTCTGGATCATGGTATACATGTAAGAGGTCTAGCCAGATGCTTAATGAATCCATTTGTGGCTGACAAGCCCAATTTTAGAGAAACACAGCTTGTAACAAGTTTCACAGATCTACATGTTGTCTAATTTAGAGTCCAAGTTTACAGCACATTGCTTTCTTCTTTCTCACTTTGCTTCCATCCTCTTGATCAAAGCCACTTCATGTTGAGCTTCACCCAGTGCCAGATGTTCCCTCCGGATCAGATGGGATTCTGCATGCTTTCTACATTGATGTTGAACAATTTCATTTATTTTTTGCACAAATTGTGGTACTGCTAGACAGAGTCACCCCACTTTCTCGAACCATCTTGAATCTCACTATACAAAATCTTTTTGGGGATACGGTCTCCTCCTATTCTCCTAACATGGCCGATCCATTGCAACCTCTTCTTTTTTATAGTGGTTTCTAAGCATGTCAGTTCTGTGTGCTCCAGTATCTCTGTGTTTAGTATTCTGTTTTCCCACTTTATTTTCAGAATCTTATGCAGACATCTCATGTGGAGGCTGTTCTATCTCTTGATGTCTCTACCATATGTAGTCCACATTTCTGAACCACAAAGCAGGGATGACAGCACACAAGTCTAATAGATTTGCATCTTCCCCTTAGTTGATAGTTTGCTGTTATTCTTAGTTTTTAAAAGGGATTCCTTTAAGCAAGATACAATTATTTCATTCTAAATTCACTGCAGGAGTAAGGGGAATGGAGAGAGTTCAAACAGTTTCCCTTCACTGGGGACTATTTAAAACAATGTCAGCCATTTGTGTCTCTATCTACAGCTCGGGTATTGAGTCCAAATCACAAATATCTAGCCTTTGAAGGCTAAATAAGGTTTAAAGGTTCAAGCAGCAATGAGGAACTGAGTCTAGTACTTCCAGATGTGGCTAACTCATTCAGTTAACTATGGCATGTCTGTGTTGTATAGATTCTTGATGCTACTGAGTGCGCATTTAGTAGCAATAATAAGACCCACAGCAAAATTTCTCTGTTAAAATATATGCTGGATTTGATAGTCCTAATTCTATTCTAATTTGCAGCACTATCAAGCAGCATGATGAACTATTCCTGATTTTATTTAATACTGCCTTTAGGCACCCTGCTTTGTAAATTTGGAAAGAAACAGGTTGGCTTTATAACAACCACATTGGCTTTCACTAAATTATCCACTGTCTAATTTTCTAATAGTAGTGTGGTTAAAATTTAGAGACTTTGAACTCATTTTGTTCTGGACTAGCTTAAAATAAACATAAAGAATAAAATCAAATACATGTTTTTTTCCTCAGCATAAAACATATTGTTAACTTGAATGAACACTGGAAAATTGGGCAAAATTAAATTAATTATGTAGAGCCAGGTTCATTTGAAACATATTCAGGTGTCCAAATGGGTCCTTGGAAGGCTATAATACATTTGTCATTTTCAATTAAACTAATCAAATGGTTTAGCACACCAATTAAACCCACCCACAAACTGGAAAATCTCAAAATTTGTATTCTTTACAACTTATTTTATAATTTAATACTTTTGGAGCCTCCTGCAAATATACTCAATGCTATAGATTTACTTCTCAGGAAAGCAGTTACATTATGCTTCATCTCCCATATTGCATTAATGTGCTAGTGGGCTAATGCATGCAGGGATTCAGGATGGGGGTCTTACCCTGCCTTCTTTTGAAATGGGCCCTCAGATATCCTTTTTGTTGATTAGAAATGGAGAAAACATCATTTTAATAGCTGGAATAACTCCTCCTACTCTTCTGCTAGTCAGGCATTAGTGCAGAAAATCTTTGAAAAAGTACTTCTCTTTACCCATAAAACTGGAATGAAAGAAAAGCATAGAAGGCTGCTGTTTCCAATGTCAAGAAAAATACTGTCAGGAGCCTTGTTACATTTAGAGCATAGTAAGCATTACTATGACAGAAAGTTTTCTGAGCAGTGACAAGCTTACTATGATTTAAATATGAGGAGCTGGTTCCAGACTCTGGTGAGGTACTATGATCTAAATATAGTCTGTTGTACCGTATCAGAGTCTTGAACTGGCTCCCATGTAATCCCAGGGCTGAGTCTGAAAATTAGCTGATTTTTAAGGCTCCAATGTGGTATGGGGGCTGAGAGCAACACTGGCATGGCAAAGGAACTGGTTCCTGTCTCTGCACTTCTGGGCGCCACACTTCAGGAAGGATGTGGACAGCATTGAGAGGGTCCAGAGGAGGGCCACTCGCATGATCAGAGACAGTAGGGCAGACCCTATGAGGAGAGGCTACGGGACCTGAACCTGTTCAGCCTTCACAAGAGAAGGCTGAAGGGGGGACCTGGTGGCCATCTATAAACTCACCAGGGGGGACCAGCAGGGTTTGGGAGAGACCCTGTTCCCCCTAGTGCCCCCTGGCGTAACAAGGAATAATGGCCACAAATTGTTAGAGAGTAGGTTTAGACTAGACATCTGAAGGCACTACTTCACAGTCAGGGTGGCTAGGATCTGAAACCAACTTCCAAGGGAAGTGGTGATGGCTCCTACCCTGGGGGTCTTCAAGAGGAGGCTTGACGTCTACCTGGCTGGGGTCATGTGAGCCCGGTTTTCTCTCCTGCCCAGGGCAGGGGGTCAGACTTGATGATCTACAAGGTCCCTTCTGACCCTACATCTATGAATCTATGCACTCTGCAGGAGCTGGTTCAGGGCTCCTGTGCAGTACAAAGGCTGGTTGTTGGTTCCATCTTCTCATAGGGAGGATGTGATGCTATTTTAATGTGTAAGTCTTCTGGATGGAATAATTCTGCTTGCATATGGTCAAGGTTTTTAAAAAATGTTAATATATGATGGCATGATAGGCTGCTTGAGACCTTAGTAGACTTAAGAGATGGGTTAGATATTCATTCCTGAACCACACTTAACTAATAAGGCTGGTGAGTTATGCATAATGGATGTTAAGGATGTGCAGTTATTTATAGTACAGTAAATTGACATGAAAATGCCCAGGGTATGGAGTCCTGCTGATTGAACACTGATTATTATTTGGAAGAGGTGATAGGAAGTTGTCTAATTGTAATATCTCACATCCTGACTTTTTTGTTGGGGTACATGAAAATTGGTTGAGGTAATAATGCACTTGTTTGTTTTCTTTGCATTCAGTCAACAATAAATATTAAAGAAAACATCAGCAACATCACTCCAGTCTTCCATGGTGGACAGAATGACTGGTTTTAATGATGCAGAGACTAGGTAGATAATCATGCTGTGGGTTCTTTGTTTTATAAATTGCATTTAACCATTTTGATTCATTCCAGTTATTTAATTCCAGTTTTGTTTCCAGATTTTAATAATAAATTATTTTAAGTATTATTTGCAATAAATGAGTAATACTTCTGCTGCAGTTTCCTCTTATTGTTCCTCCCAGAGCTTTTATTCAGGTTTAGAGCTACTTTCCAAAATTGATTCCTTTTATTTACTGGATTAGAAAGCAGACTGTCTACTTTAAGTAGGTTGGAAAAGGCAAGCCTTATGACTGTACAGAAATATTTTTAAAAGATTACTAAAGAGGGTCATGCAGGAAGGCAAATCATTTTTGCTTTTGTGGAGGTTGCTTCTGAAGATGGTTACAGAAGTGTTGGGTCATTCATTGTGTGTGTTATCTTCTATTTTTTTACTGGTGGCTGGTCAGTTCTTCTGTATTTTTCCCCTTTCCCCTCCCACCTTTCCCCCCTGCACTATGAATCAAGAAACCTAGGTGTGATGATTTTTGGGTAATGTGGAACTGCTCAAAGCCCTTCCTCCACAAAAAACCTCTACTTGATTAGGAGCAAAGTAAGGTCCATGCCTTGGCTTGCTTGCCACAGTTTACCTTCTAATATGTGGTAGGGTCGCTGGAAGAAATTTCCCTGACCAGCACTGAAAGGGAGGAGTGTTAGTCAAGAACCAGAATAAGGGACCTGGGGCTAATCATCTGATTAGCACTGGAGAAAAGAGATAATTCAAAAAAGAGACATTGACCAAGGGAAGTCTGAACTGACCCTGCAGCCAAGTGTAGTAGAACCAATCCATGCAGAAAGACTAAGGACTTACCACTTTGAGCTTCCAATGTGCACCAGCATCAGATACCATAACAAAGAGGTTAAAAGGTATCTTTGTCTGGGACTGAGGGACTGTGGGCTATTTTGATGCTTAATTAAGTGAGAGGGCATTAGGTATTGGGAGATTGGCACATTGTACTGGTTTAGGGGAAGGCACATATGCAAGTCACCTTTCTTTGAGTCATCTTTAATACTTGCCAATAGCTTAACTAAGCTTAGATAGGTGTTGACCTACTGTATTATTCAGTTCCCTATGTGAAGTTCTGCCTAGCCAGTGTGGATTGGAGCTGAGGCAGATGAGAACAGGGTGGGTGCGTCCACACATGCAAGCATGTGCACTTGCAGCAGCTCAAATAGAAGCTGTGCAAATTTGAGCCAGGGCTTTTTGCCCCAGCGCACATGCTTGGATATGCACTTTGTTGAGGAGCAAATTGAGCCACTTGGGCCAAAATAACCCTGCCTGGCTCCTCCCGGATCTGCAGCCGGGGGAGCTAGAGCCCAGGGCCAGCACCTGTGCTGTCCCCAACAGTATAAAAAGCTGCTCTTTCCTGGCCCTAGCAGTACAAAAAGCTGCTGTGGCAAGTAGCTCAGGGCTACTCAGTCTCAGGAGCTTCTGGGGCCCAGGCAATTGGTACCTGGGGACACTAGCTCCTTGTGTCAGATGGACTGCTGAAGCAGCCCGGAGAGTTCTCTGCACCCTTTACCCACTGCAGCAGTGTGGATGTGGGGGCTGCTGCCTGGCTGTGACCTGCTGCGCACCTGCCAGACCCGGATGAGGCATCTGCCCCTCTGGACCAGCTGCCAGTGGGTTGTGGCTGCAGGGTTGGCCTCTGTGTGACACTACTGTCATGTGTGCCCCCTGCATGGCCACCTGGGCAACTATTGCCCGAAAGATGTTCTGGGTGTGGTGGCCTGCTTTGTACTGCCATTTGGGCAGAAGGTCAGCCACCTCCAGCTGGGTCCAAGGTGCCAGCTCTGAGCAGGCAGGGTCCTGCCACTGGCCTCCCTGGCAGGCATTCTAGTGTTCCCTATTGGGAAACTGAAAAATCCCTGATAAAAAAAAAATCCAAAGTCTCTCTGTAAAATACCCCAAAATCCATGTTCCTCCAAAATTAAAACAAAAGGCTACTATAAAGAGAGAGACAGACAGAGACAGCGATCAGTTGGAGAATGTTTTATTGATATATCTACAGTGTTAAAGCACTGGCTGTTGTGGGGCTATGGCCACACAGGGGTTACGGCTCCCCAACAGGGGCCAAATGGCCCCCGCAGGGGCTACTCCCCCCGCAAGGCCTACATGCCCCACTCCAGCCCCCCAATTGCTGTCCCACCTGGCCCCATCCCCCACCAGCTCCTGCAGCCACCCCCCAATGGCTGCCCCACCCATGCCTTTAGAGCCACCCTTATTTAAATAATTATGCTCTGTATGGTAACCACACACTGAGGACATGCAAGAGCCAACAACAGTAAGAATGAAGTAACTTAAGGAAGCAAGGTATCAGTGGGGGATGAGAGGAAGGGCTGTGTTTCAAAAGAGATCATTTAGGTAAATGATGCAGAGGCCAGAATGAGGGGCACATGGAGCAAGGAAGTAGGAGTTTGGGGCAGGGGGAAGGCTGTCACACAGAAACATTGACAGTTAAGGTATGTGTTTTTTTCTTTTGGAACAGGTGATGTCCTGGGCTGTGAACTCCTGTTAGTTTTTTTTCACTTTGTGTTTATAAAAACAAAATTTCTGTGCTGTGCCTTTTGCATCCCAAATCAGACTTTCAGCTGTTTGGGGAGTTTGAGGTATAGGGAAGTCTAATAAATCACATTAGTTCCTGGACATATTTGTTTCCTTTCCCTTTCCTACTTTTGTTCTGTTTTAACTTGCATTTTTATGGAGAAGTGGTTGTTTATCTACCTTATTTGTGGGCTGCCTTTCTCTTTTGCATTTGCTGGTTATACTGTTCCGTGGAGAACATATTTTGTTGTATATTGTTCCATTCATAATATGTTTGCAAGTAATTTCTTATCTATAGAAACTGAATTGTATTGTATTTATATAGCTCCTCTCATCCTGGAGAATCCCAGTATTACACAAACATTGGCCCCAGGTGGCTTTCTGCAAGTAGGAACATCTGATCTCGGTGAAGAGCATGTAAGGAGAGAGACAGCTGCACAGGAAGCTCTTTCCTTCATTGTAGGAGAAATTTGGGTTCATGGTGGTTGATCTCTGGGCTACCTACCGTGAGATCCCTGAGATCAGTGGGACACATCTAAGTCTGCTCTAACTTCTTCATGTTCCCTCTCTGCACCATCAACAATTGCTTCCATTTGGGGCATTTAAGGACAGCAGCAATGTGAAAAAAACCCTTGTCAACATGGCTATTGCAAAAACACCTAGGAATGAGGAGGTAAGGAAGAGACTAGCGGTAGGAGTAGTGTAAGGATTGTTGCCACACTAGGAAAAATGAAATTTTGCTGCTCTCCCTTGTAACATACCTGGGACCTGGCAAGAGCAGGGACCAGTTACAGCCCCAAAGTGGAAGCTTTGTGGTGCTAGAACTGCCCTGCTTGCTTCTACACGTGCCCAAACTCTGAAGGTGGCCCCCAGTGAGCATGTATAAGCTATACACCTCACACTATTTTTGCTGCCCCCTTTGATTTGCAAACTTAGCCACCTACTTGTGCTACCTAGCCAGTTATGCTGGCCCTGAGCAGTTGAGAGGTCAAGTGTTGGCATGTATGCAGAAGGTGAGTGACTTCCCCAGTTAACTGTGGAATACCAGATGTAGGGGACTTCATGTAGCCAGGTGTTTCTGCAGAGGGACCTTTCTACCACTCAGTGGAAAAATCAAGAGGAAATGCCAAATTAAAAAATGTATGAAAAGATATGTCAGATATCTAGGTTGTAGTCATATCGGTCTAGAGGCAAAAGCAATCAGGACTCATGGTAGAGGCGATATCTTTTATTAGACCAACTAGATTTCTAAATTTCTCTAAAGAATTTTTTTTTGCAAAACTCCA
>NW_005842246.1:1337611-1349041 GCF_000455745.1 Alligator sinensis
AGGGAAAGACAGCAGATAAAAACTAAATTTTGTATCATTCTTGTTTTCCTTTTCTGGATCTGAGGCAGATGCTGTTTACTATGTGCTGGAGACTATTTTTGTTTCTAATATGTTACTCATAGCATCTTTAAGTTGTGCACTCTCCATCGCTGGAATTGTTCAAGAGGAGGCTGGACAGCCCCTGGTCAGGGATGAGCTAGGTGCAGCTATGCCTATGGTCTGCTGTGGGTATTTCCCCTGCTTCTGAGTCTTGCTGGTTGCCCCCTTCCCCACTTTCTGCTACATGTATCAGGGTCCTTTTAAGCCTTCTTCAGTGGCATTGGTTGTTGGCTGCAAGGCTGGGGATTTTGACCGGGATGTGCCAATGCTCCTGCTGGGACTTAAAGCCAGAAATTGCTGGCTAGAGGATGTTCCTCTCTGCTCAGGGTCAGATCGGTCACCATATTTGGGGTCAGGAAGGGGTTTTAGCCATAGCCAGATTGGTATGGATTGTGGGGAGGTTTTGCCTTCCTCTTTAGAGAAGGGTATGACCCTCTTCCTGGAATCTCTTGAGTGTATATTACCATATTTACTTGAATCTAAGATGAGGTTCCCCACAGTTAGCATAGGGAAAAAAGCCCCCCATCCTAGATTTGCATACAAAGCAGAAGGGGTGAGGCAGGTGGCTGCTGCACCTCTGTCTCTGGCGCTGAGTTTGGGTCAGGGCCAGAGTCAGACCTACAGCAGCCTTCTGCACCCCCTCTGCTTGCCCTCTGCAACTTCTGCCCTCTCAACCCCTTTTCCTTCCCTTAGTGTTAGGTGCAGTTCAGCTCTGGGTTGGCTGGGTTCCCTCCTGGGCAGGAAGCACATGGAAACTCTGCCCCCTGCCTGGCCAATTGTTAGCACTGACACTGCTGAGTGGCCCAGCAAGGCTGAGCCAGCAAGGCTGAACTTCCATGTGTTTTTCTCTGGGAGGAAACAAAACCCAAGCAGCATCTGACAGTAAGGGCTGGGTGGGGGAAGAGGCAGAGCCTGCAAAGAGCTGGAGGGGAAGGGGCAGAGATTGTGGGGGCTGAGGGGGAGGGAAGAGGCTGTTGAGAGTGGGGGGTGGGGAGTAGCAGTGGGGGAAGGGTTGCAGGAAGGCTGCAGGGGGAAGAGGTACGAAGGGACAGAGCAGCAAGGGGGGCAACTGCTCCCTCCGCCCCCAGCCACCATTTCCCCTGCTATAGCAATGGGAGGGGATAAATTTAAGAAAAGCCTCCAATAATCAGATTCTATACCTGGAAAATTATAACAAATGTACACATTTTCCATATATAGAATCTAATTATTGGGGGATCATCTTAAATTCAGGGTCAACTTAGATTAGAGTAAATTAAGACCTCTTATAGAAGCAGGGCATTGGCTGCTATGGTTCCCTGGATTTTCCTCCGGCAGGTTAGGGCGTTATATCTTCTTGTGTCAGGGTTGATGGTAGCTTTATGAAGAGTTTATATGATAGACTTTATGGGATAGTTTGGATAGGGATGATCCTGCCTCAGGTTGGGGGGTTGGACTACATGGCCTCTGGAGGTGCCTTCTAGCCCTACTTCTCTATGATTCTATGATTTAAGACTTAAAGAAAATGCTGTCCTTAGTGGAAAACTTCTTGGTTTCCCCAGCTAGAATGGGGGATTGATTGTTTCCAAGCACTATTATGATCTAGCCCATCTCTTTCAGTCTATCAGACAGAAGGCAGGGCATGGTGGCACCTTACTAACTGATTCAGTAAGGCATAAGCTTTCATGGACTTATTTGTCAGATGTGATCTGAGGAAGCCTCTGACAAAGTAGGCTTTTGTCTATGACAGCTTATGACTTTCTGTAGCAAGTTGCTGCTTCAGGGACTTTTCAACCAGGCTTTTGCCCCTTCCTTGAGCATCTCTCAGTAAGCCTCAGTAGCATGCAGTCTTTAAACCTGCTGTTTTTTGCTGTTTGGAACATCTCCCAACCTCCTCCATACAGTCTTCCATCATGCAAAGTAAGCAAAATAAACTTTATTATGTTGGACCCTGGGATGGGTCTTCTGTACCTTCAGCCTTCCTTTCCTAGATTGGTCCTTCTCATAGCCCAGAGGTCTCTGGCTTCATGTGTTTTTCCTCCACCTCCTCTACTGGTTCTGCCTGCTGAGGCTTTTGTTTCCCAGTGAGGCATGAACCTTCTCATAGCAGCAGCATGTCAGTGTAACTATCTGCCTAACAAGTTTCTCTTGAGAAGCTTCCATTGGTGAAAGTAGAACATATGGCAGGAGAGATACCAAGTGTACTTCAGAAGGCATAATGTTGATTTTTTTTTTGGAGCCTCATATCTGGTGCTCTCTATTTTATATTTCCTTAACTTTCAGTGTGTGAATGTACACTAGCTTATTCTAACCTGGGAGAGCCATTTTAAATTGTTCACATGAGGTGCTTTTTCATTACTGTACTCATGTTTTTTATTATTTCATTTACAAACTGTTCAATTTAATTTTTGTTGCCCTCTTCAAGATAGTTTATTCTTTGAGTGCTGGTTAATTTATCATGTTTAAAGATGTAGGAGTAGGATCAAGAACATTTAGATATTTGGGTTCCTGAGCCTTCAGCTTTACACAGGAAGTATTACAAGTTGATATATTCTAAGCTACTGAGTAGTGTGCATAGTCATTTCAAGTGAATTTAGAAATCTGCAATTTTCTGACGACTGTTAAATTGGGCAGAAGTTGTTGCTAAAACAGTGTTAATATTTTTCATCTTTTTTTTTTAGAAAGACTCCTCAAAGAAGATAGATATGATGTAAACTGTTGCCCAGGCTACCAACTTCTGTAGGTCAGTTTTGCTACCAGAGGAGGTCCTCAGTCAGTCCTCTCAAATAAAGCAGTATTTAAGTACCAAACAAGTAAGGAATAAACAGCACCCAACCCTTGTGCCCTGTCCTAGACACCAGTTTGGCCCTTTATAATCTCCATGTAATAGGTTGTTCAGCTCAGAGTCTGCTTCCTTTCTCCTTGCCAAGCGTTCCCTTGTAGTTTGCCTCCTCCCAGCTCTGTTGTCTGGAATTTATAGCTCCTAGTGGGACACTCACTAATTATCATAAGACCCCACTGCTGAATGTCCTTAATTGGCCTGGCTGTGCCTTTTTAAAGGGACAGACCATCCTGTTGCACATGGTTATTTGTTACATAACTTCTTGGGACTAAAAGACTTTTGAATCCACAATTGGGTGCATGCCCACTAGAGTTTGTATGCTTTTTGCAAATATAAATTATAAAATTGTTGCTACTTTTATTATATACTAGCAACTGCCCATCAAGAATGATGGGGGGGCAGGCAGGTGGGGATGGAGTGCCACCACCCAACACCCAACACCACTGCCTCTTCCCAGGAACGTGGGGGAGGAGTTTGCACACAGTTGCCGCTGCTGCCACTACCTGGTGGACTCTACTGCTGCCACTGCACATTTGGCCAAGCGCAATCCTCCGCCACTCTGCATGTGGCCCCATGGCACTCATCCACCCCCCTCCACTGGAGCTACACCCCTCCCATCATTCTTGAGGGGTATTTCTTCTTCAGCCTCTGGTGCAGAGGCTCCCTCCCCCATACCTGCCTCCACCTCCTTCCCCAGAACAGTGGGGATTGCAACTGCTTCCCTGCCTGAAGTGGCAGTGGCGGCAGAGGCTCCCTCCCCCCTGCCCACCACTGCATCCTCCCCCAGATCAGCGGGGCTTCCAACCACTTCCCTGCCTGAGGTGGTGGTGGTGGTGGCTCCTCCCTTCCCCTGCCTGCTTCCACTTCTGCCTCCACCCCCGGAGCAACCTCAACCACAACTGCCTCCCTGCCTCCATCTCCCTGCCAGAGGTGGTGGCGGCAGTGATGGAGTCTCCATCCCCCCTTCCTACCTCTGCCTTGTCCACTACCTCCTCACTCAGAGCAGCGGGGCTTGCAAGCACCTCCCTGCCTGAGCTGGCAGAGGCAGAGGCTCCATCTCCCCCACACCTGCCTCTGTCTTCCCCTCCTCCCCTGGAGCAGCAGGGCTTGCAACTGCCTCCCTTCATGAGGTGGTGGCGGCAGCAGAGGCTACCTCTGCACCCCCACCTCTGCATCCTCCCCCAGAGCAGTGGGGCTTCCAGCTCCCAACCTGCCTGAGGTGGCAGTGCTGGTGGTGGTGCTGGTGGCACCTCCCTCCCCCCCTGCCTGCCTCCACCTCCATATCCTCTCCTGGAGCAAGTGAAACTACCTCACTGCCTCTGCCTCCCTACCTGAGGTGGCAGTGGCAGCAGTAGCAAAGGCTCCCCCCCGGCTACCTCTGCCACTGCCTCCACCTCCTCATGTGGAGCAGCGGGGGTTGCAACTGCCTCCCTGCCTGAGGTGGCCCAGGCTCCCTCCCCGCCTGCCTGCCTCGACCTACTCCCCTGGAGCAGTGGGGCTTACAAGCACCTTTCTGCCTGAGATGGTGGTGGAAGAGGAGTTGGAGGCTCCCTCCCCTCTGCCTGCTTCCACCTCTTCCTCTTCCCCTGGAGCAGCAGGCCTTGCAACCACCTTCCTGCATGAGGTGGTGGTGGTGGGGGCTCCCTTCCCATGCCTCTGCATCCTCCCC
Organism: Alligator sinensis; assembly: GCF_000455745.1. Taxonomy (NCBI): domain Eukaryota; kingdom Metazoa; phylum Chordata; order Crocodylia; family Alligatoridae; genus Alligator; species Alligator sinensis. The sequence continues at coordinate 1,342,201 of NW_005842246.1, forward strand.
CAGAGCAGCGGGGCTTCCAACTGCCGCCCTGCCTGAGGCGGCCACAGTGGTGGCAATGGCGGCTCCTCCCTCCCCCTGCCCACCTCCTCCTCCTCCCCTGGAGCAACCTTAACCACCTCCCTGCCTTTGCCTCCCTGCCTGCAGTGGTGGTGGTGGTGGCAGCAGAGGTGAGTGGGGCCAATCGCTGCCCACTCAGTGCATATGCAAAGTTGCCAAAAAGCATTATGGACAGACAGACACATTAGACAGACAGACAGGCAGATTAAGCCTGTTATTTTATTAGAATAATTTTATTGATCATTTTATTGTATTGTTTTGGCAAAAGCTTTAAGTAAACTACTACTACGACTAGTTTTGTCTAGCCCACATTTTTCCAACTTGTGTTTGAGAAGGTCATGTGGGATGTTGTCAAAAGCCTTGCTGAAATCCAGATACACTATATCCACAGCTTTCCCTTCTACCTAAGTAATTAGTTTGTTGGAGGATATCAAGTTTGTTTGGCATGGTTTGTTCTTAGTAAATCCATGCTGGCTGCTTGTCATCAGGCTTTTCTTTTCCAAATGCTGGCAAATGGACTTCCTTATGATGTGCTCCAATAACTTCCCATGTATTGTGGCCCTATTCCAGTCCTCTGGTACCTTTTCTATTTCCTAAAAGTTCATTAATATAATTGCTAAGGGCTCTGAGATCTCCTTTTTCAGTACTCTGGGATGAAGTTCATCATCCCTTGCTGAATTGAATTAATTCAGATCCATCAAAAGCTTTATGACTGTGTTTCTTTGGTTATCTCATCCCTTAGCTTGTCCCTTTCTTTATATAACTGATCTGTATTAACTTTTTTGTGAAGACAGACAAAGTAGCTGTTGAATAGCTCTACCTTTATTCTGTTAAGATTTTGTCTTGGCTATTTAACAGTGGACCCACAGCTTTCTTGATCTTTCTGTTCTGGTCAACATACTTATAGAACTTTTTCTTATTGTCCTTAACCTCCCTCATCAGGTTTTTGCCTCTGCCTTCCTGCTTTTACCCCTGAAAGTTCTTGCTATTTCCTGGTATGTTTCCTTGGTGACCTGACCACCTTTCCATTTGTCTGTATGCTTTCAGAGACATCCTAGAAGCTCCTTGAATAGCCACATTGGTCTATTACCATTCTTGTGCTTCCATTACATTAAAACAGTTTCTTGTTGGGATTCTAATACTGTGCCCTCTAGAGGATTCCAGCTCTCTTGGGTGCTTTTATCTTTCAGTCTGTCTTCCTGTGGCACCATGCCTCTATCTCCTTGAGTTGGTTGAAATCCACCTTTTGGAAATGTAGTGTTGTATGGCTGCTGACCTCATGATTACCCTGTCTCAGGATCACAAATTCTATTATATCATGATTGCTTCCTCCCAAGTTTCCTATCACCTTCACATCCTCCACCAGTTCTTCCTTATTGCTCAGGACAAGATTGAAGATAGATGATCCTGTAGTTGTATCCTCAACCTTCTGGAACAGAAAGTTGTTATCCACCAAAGTTAGGAACTTGCTTCACATTTTATGCTTGGCTGTATTGGTTTTCCAGCAGATATCTGGAAAATTGAAGTCTCCTATCAGAACCATCTCAAAAGTCTTGGATAATTTTGTTACCTCCTTGAAGAGTGCCTCATCCACCTCTTCCTAACTCGGTGGCCTCTAATAAATCCCCACCATTATATCAGTTCGGTATCTTTCACTTTTTATCTTCTCTCAAATACATTCTGAGCTACTGTTTTCCCCTTGAACCAGGGATCAGGTATATGTCCTGTCCTTCTGAAACAGAATGTAGCCCTCAGTGTTGGCATTCAGCCATCCAAGCTCTCTTAATATGTCTCTGCAATACCAATCAGATCATAGTCCTTTTCACAGGCTGTGACTTCCAGCTTATCCTGGTTGTTCCCCATACCTTTTGCTTATCCTGGTTGGTCTCCATATGTTGATTAATGTGCATATACAGACATCACGATATTTTGCATTTGGATTGACTTGTTTCACTTGTTGCTGTCCTGTGGCTCTCTGGCTCTTTCTCAGAGTTGAAGGGCATTTATACATATACTTTTTTTGTCTTGCGACATACCAGAGATTCACCACTTCGGAACAGAATCGATTAATTGAGTCTTCTCTGCACACAAGCTGAAGCGACCTGCACTGTGCTGCATGCAGTTGTATAAGCAGCAAAATGCATGTCAGTGTGCAGAAAGTGGTGGTGCTGAGCTTTTGAACTAAAGCACCTGCGATGTGTTTTAGTTCAAAAGTGCACTGCTGCTATTTTCTCAGGGCTGACGTGCATTTTGCCTCTTATACAACTGCAAGTGTTGCAGCAGTAGGCACTTTTCAAAGCACCTGGCACTGTGGCACTTGTATGTATAAAAATGCCCTGTAAGACCATTTATGATTGGTTTTTTGTCACATAGGCAAACAGCACTCTAAACCACAATCTCTATGAAGAGAAGAGAAGAGAATCATTTGTGTTCAGAAGATAATTCATTCATAGACCAACAGATGCTCAATTCAGAGGAGGCAAAATTATGGCATGAAAGTAAATTTCACTGTTGTCCTCTATCTGTGCTAGTTACAGTGCATGAATTAATATAGATGCTAACAGATTCAAATTAGAAGCAAGAGGATTCAGGTGATGACAATGGAAGACAGCAATGTAACTATTGCTCTTGTGAACCACATAAATTATATTTCTATGAATATAATCCCTCTGTGTAACCTAGTAGATACAGGGCCAATGAGATAACAGATCTTTCTGAAACAGTAACCCAAGATAAGCTAGTGTGTTAGCCACTGATTATTCTCTCCTTTCCCTAAGGTATGTCTTTTTGACTCTGCTATGGTGTACTTTGAGTCTTTTGATCCAGATGCTGCTCTTGGCACCTGTTTCTCTTTTCATGCAGACTTTAAAGAATGTTAAACATGGAGATATTTCTCCCTGCTGCGTCAGACCATAAGAGCTTGGGGTGTTGTGAATGACAAAACTTTCTCCTTCTGTCACTTTTAGCTTGGCTGGTAGATTTGGGAAGCCATGCCCAACAGCTGTCCAGATGCCTCTGAATAAACTTCTTAAATCTTTTCCTACAATCACTCCATGCAAGCATCTGTCCTGCTGCACATAGAATAAGCATGGATCAGGAAACAGACTTTAAAGAAATGATTGGTATTTCACAAAAGACTAGATGCAGAGTTAGATTTCCTGTGTTGGTTCAGGGGAGAAAGGTTGAAGCAACAAATAATAAAATGAAAGGAAAAGAATGAATGATGATAAGGGCCAAGTCAGTTTTGGACAAAGCAATTTAGCCCACAGCGACAGAAAGCAAAGCCACATACTTTGAACAAGGAACAAACAAACAAAGCCAAATCCAGAGCTTATGACTTTTGCTCTTTTTCACCTCTTTTCTTGCAAGTTGGTTAATAAAGCTTCTGGGTCCTTTAACTTTTGATTTTTTTACAATCTTTTTCTTCTACATAGTTTTTTGAGATTGCAACTAGGCACCAGGGCAGCTCCTCATTCCCAGTGCTGCAATCTACCCAGGCACTCGCATTGACTTGGGAATCCACAGGGCTTATGCCTCAAAGGATGTATGACCAGGATCCAAGCTCAATCAGTACTAGAGTCCTCCTCTCTCTGAGCCTGACTTCCTCCTTTTATACCAGTCCTGAAGACCTTGGCATTGACTGAAAACATGCTGGAGTGAGGTCTACCCCACCTAGCAACTCTCTTTAACTCCTTCCGTGCCAGGTCACATCATCCCCTGCTGGTAAGATTTTGGAACCAGCAACTGGGTCCTGATTTCCCCAGCGGTGTAGTCTTTTTCTAGTTGGTAGGGCTTCTCCCTCTGCAATTTGAAGTAGGGAAAAATAGAGTGTGTTGGGTGGCTGTCTCTCCATTGCCCACTACTACTTGACTGTAAGCCTGTTTGAGTATTTCATCTGCTTTTTACTCAATCACAAAGTGTGTCCATGAACCTGGTGCTTCAGCCTGCCTAGCATAGCTATTTATTCTGGTCCAACTTAACAGAGCATTAGGGTAGAGATGGGTAGCCAGAACCTTCCCACTGGGCCTAGCAACATATACTCCCTGCTACCAGAGTGGCTATCCAGGGTCAGCTGGCCCCGCACCCCTTCCAATATAAACTCCTGACCTGGAAGAGGAAGGGTCTGGGCATCATGGTTCAATTGAGTATTTAGGCTACTGTGCCTTTGGCTTGTACTGCTACTGGCTTCCTGACAGACTCCCTGGATATCTGACCTGGCTTGCCCATGGACCCTGAATTTTGCCTGACTCTTTGGATACCCAGCCCAATTCTGGTTTGATTTCCAGCTAGCCAGCTAGCCTCCTGGCCCTCTGGATCTCTTAGTTCCCTGGATGGATCTTCTGGGTTTCCTACACTCTGACTCAGCAAGCTCCCTAGGACCTCAGCTGCTTCTTCTGACCCTGAGTTAATCCCCAGACCTCAATCCCTATGAGCCAGCAAAACAAGATGTCCAAGCCATCACATGTGACAAAGGGGGCTCGACATGGAAAAAAAGTCCATACTAGGGCCCCTGGACTGTCTTGGTCCAGACCAGCTGGCTCAGATAGCCTCTGTCCAACAAATTCTAGAAGATCAGGTCTGGCAGTTGTTGACAGAGAACTAGTTTCTTTGCTCTGGGTCTACCAGTTCTACACCGGGGTTTCTGCACATTAGCCTTCCTACCTAGAACCCTGCCTAGCCATCCCATTACCAGACAGGTGACTGGTTGGTAGGGCTGTGTGAAATTTCACCGGCTGTTTTGACTCATTTTGAGCTCAAAACAGTGAAATCAAAACAAAAGGCTTTGAAACAGCCTTGAAATGAAATGAAGGGCAGTCAAAATGTTTTGAACATTTTGAGTTTTGAAGCTCAAGCTGGGCTTGCCTGCAGGGAAACAGAAAGTAAGGAGAGGGAGGGGGAAGTGTGGGGAAGGCCTGCTCTGATATTGACTGTGTAGCTGGCCAGTGACTGCCATCCTTCCCAGAGGTCTGTTCCAATCCCAGTGCTCTGGGGGAGGGATGGAAAAATAGCATAAAAAGCAGCATTGTCTGAACTGTCCTGCTTTCTGCCTTGGGGTCAGTTACTGAGATATTTTCCAGAAGCTCAGCAGCGTTAGACAACAAAGGCTACTACCATTGATTTCCTACTTGCTAGCCTAGCAAGTGGGATTACATAATAACTTTTGCTTTCTTTCTAGACCCTTTTATTTTATTATTATATTCATTGACTGATTCTTTTCAATTTCATAATTATGTTGCATATTATACTATAGAATTTATATAGGAAGACATATATACATTTATATATTTTTATAAACACAAGACACTATGAAACACACCATGAAGCATGCTGGAAAGGTATCTGGTAAGCCTCAGGGAGAGGCAGAAGAGGGGGTAGAGGGAGAGGTATAATTCCATGCCCCCCAAACTGAGACACAGCCTCTTTGCTACAACAAGCAGGCATGAGGCTTCCACTAGTACAGGCAGCAAGGACAGGGGAGCAGTGCCAGTGCCACTGCCTGTACCTGAGTCTGCATCCCCTCCAAAAGCACCAGCCATAACCCCCCCACCACCACCATGACAACAAGCACTAGCACCAGCATGACTGTCTCCTCCACCCCCATTTAACCTCCCACGCTGAGCCTTCCAGTGCTAGACGAAGAGCTGGAGCTGGATCAGGATCTAAGTGCCCTAGCAAGAGGAAATTCTGGGGAAGGAGGGGGAATCATCTGAGTTTGTGCTCTACACCCCTCAAGTTTTCCATAGAGCCAGGTCTCCTTCCCCAGAAGGCACTTCAGAGGAGGTTGAGGTAGAGGTTGTGGAGGCAAGTGGCTCAGCTGAGTCCACTCCTCCTGTTGCTGTACCTCTGCCTACTGAAAAGGGGGAGATTGCAGCATCCACACATGCACCCGCATCCCAGAAGTGAGCAGGTAGTATGGTCTGGAATCATTTTGAGCTGGCAGATGATCCCATGTACTCTATCTGCCTGCACTGCCAAGCCAAAACCAGCCAGGACAAGGGAACAAAACACATGAGCACTACGGGGATGTTGATGCATCTCCACAGGCACCACCCCCTTGCCCTTGCTTTTCCTCAGTCTGGCACCAGTGGGAGCATTCCCAAAAGGGAAGTCCCCCTCTCACTCCAAAGGGGTTGCTCACTGGGTGTGGTGAGCTCACCTGCGGGTTCATGGTCACTGGAAATTGGGCCAATATGGTCCAGGTAGTCTGTGATGCCAACTTTGTTGGCATCTGCTGCATGACACAGACGTTCTGTCTCATTGTCAGTGTGGAACCTTCAAGAGGGACAGGGCTCACAACCTTGGAAAGGTACAAGGCTACCAGTGATGGCTCCAGCACCACCAGCAAGCTCATTTCCAAATGTAGAAAGGCAGCAGGCTACTTCCACTGCAGCATCAAGTGGAGCAAGATACTGCGGGACAAACAAGCAGAGCTGAACATCCCGCGGCACAAAATCATGCAGGATGTGGAGACTTGGTGGAACTCCACATACCTGATGCTCAAGAGACTGATGGAGCAACAGAAGGCCATCCATGAGATGGCCTTGCTCAGGGAGATTGGAGTCAGCAGCCCCCTTAACAGAGCTAAGTGGGATACCATCTCCCAGATCTTGGTGGTCCTCAAGCCCTTCCTTGAGGCCACTGAGACCCTCAGTGCTGGCAATGCCCTCCTTAGCCAGGTGATCCCCATAGTGAGGGAACTTCAGAGACACATGGAGAGCTTCCAGGGGATCAATGTTCCTGGCTGAGGCAAGCCGCTGTCACCAGACATCCAGGCACTGGGGAG
>NW_005842246.1:1349184-1356771 GCF_000455745.1 Alligator sinensis
GCGGAAGGGTGGGGGTGGGGGGAAAAGGAAGGGGGGGATCCACGGTCCCAAGCTAGCATGCCATCCACCAGCCAGGCTCGTTGTCACCACAGGTGCTGCCAATGTAGGCCAAGGGCATGGCTTCCATGGTGGGGCCCAGAGGCACCAGACTCCCACCATCAGGCAGGTAATGCTCAGGCCTTGGTGGCTGCCTGTTTTATCAAGGACGTGGAGCCACTGTTGTGCGACCCCCTTGGCTTACCGGGCAAGCCACAGCCAGATGTGTTTGGATCTGGCCATGGTTGCCCAGGAATACCTGTCCTGTCCACCGACCGGTGTTCCAAGTGAGAAGTTGTTCAGTATTGCTGGGGATGCTGTGACACCCTACCACACCTGCTTGAATCCTGGTTTGGTGGAGCAGCTGGTGTTCCTGAAGGAGAACCTCCCACTACTGGGGTTCTCCAAGCTCCAGGTACAGACAGAGTGAATGCCACCCTCCTCACTCCATCTGCACCTATTTCATTTTTTCATTTTTAAAAAGCCACTTAATGCCCAGCTCTCAGAGCTGGAGGGGGCACTCACTGCATCACCAGCCAGCAGGGGAAGGACATGTCCCTGCTGAGCTTCTATGCCAGGATGAACGTGGAGTTATGGCCTGTGGCTATGGGGAAGGAGAAGACCCCAGGTCCTAGTCATGACCACTAAAACTGCACTTTGCCAGGGCTAGGAGGCCTGGTGGGACTGCTGGCAGTGCAGTGGCCTCAGGAAATGCCAGGACTGAGGATCCACCTGGTGAAAGGTGGGTAGGAGGTGCCATAACCTCTAGCCACCACATGCATGCACACAGTCTTGGCTGGGGAAAGCCCAGACCCATCACATCTTTGACAGGCTCGAGGCTTGCTCATTGCAGGGGAGTTGTGAGGCTCCAGGTGAGCTCAGTTTAGCTGCCTGGGATGCCAGCTTTCAGGTTGAAAAACCCTTTGTCAGGCTGAGAAAGCACCTGCAGTTGGTGTGTGCGCTGTTCCTGGATGGAAGGAATAGTAAAGAAACCAGAGGCTGGCATGCAATGCAGGCATGTCTTGTCATGGCATGGCCTGGATCCATTAGGTGTGTTTTAGGCTGTAGGAAGTTGGCGTCTGGTGATGAGGTTAGCAAGGTTCAATTTGAAGTTTGAATTTACAAACCACTTTCCACAGACACGCCTATGAACTGCACTTCATCAACCTCCTAGGTACAGAAACTCATGGAATCAATATATACATTAGGATTCTGACACACTACAACCTACCAGACATCTGACTCCCCAGGTGCTTCTCCACCTTTACCTGTGCTGCTATATCCCCCTTCCCTCCCCACTCCAGCCTGTCCCTCATCACCTGATGCCTCTGTTTCCATTTTCACTGAATGGCTTTCTTGCGTGCCTTGCATGCCAGCCTCTGGCTTCTTTACTTTTCATTCCATCCAGGAACAGCATACACACACAAACTGCGGGTGCTTCCTCAGCCTGACAAAGTGTTTTTCAACCCTAAAGCTTGCTAAGATATATTTCTGTAACTAACTATTCCATTGATCTTCTAAAAGATACCCAATTAGATTGACCCAAAGAACCCTGTCTGCTAGCGCTATGTCCTTAGACCAACACCCCTAGCACCTGACTGGAAGGGCACAGGGCTTTGGACACATCTAAGCCCCAGGGCTAGGGCTGGCAGGGAGAGTTCTCTGGTAGTTGCTGCAGAAGAAGCTGCTGACGGAAAGGAAAGAAAGGCTCTGTCACAGTTTGGCTGCCTGAGATGCTGCTGGTGCTACTGTGCTGCTCACTAAGTTATTATTACCTGTTGTTATTTAAAGTGGTGAACTGAACTGAGGCTGTAGGGGAGGAGGAACCCTCATTGGGGCACAGTACCATGTTATGTAGAGGCCCCAGTGCCAGTGAGAGTGTGCCTTAACACACACACACACACACACACACACACAGTCACACATGTTAAGAGTTTTGCTTGTCAGCAGCTTGAGGTAGTGTCCCAGAAACCCCCACACCTATCTCCTTCAAACCAGGGCTACCATGTCTGCAGTTTTCAGATCCTAGCTGCCCTGACTGTGAAGTAAAGCCTCCTGATATCTAGCCTGAATCTACTGTTAGTCAACTTATGGCCGTTATTCCTCGTTACTCCCAGTAGTGCTCAGGGGAACAGGGACTCTCCCATTGCCTGCTGGTCCCCCTTGGCCAGTTTGTACATGGCCACCAGATCCCCTCTCAGCCTTCTCTTGTGGAGGCTGAACAGGTGTGTGCAACCCTTTCCTGAAACTAACCTAAATTCAGGGAACTTGTGGTTACTAAACTCTGAGGGCCAAATTTTTAAAAGTCTTAAGGCTAAAGTCTTCCATGGTTACCAATGAGAGATAGTGCCTGATTTTTAAACTACCCAGACCTCTAATTATATTTTAAGGATGTAAAATCATGTAGACTTCAAAAAAAAAAAGGGAAGATGCCAATAAAATTAAGAAAAATGTTACCATTAGTGAACAAACTGTTACTTTCAGAATAGTGACAAGAACCCTAACTATGCCAAAAAGAGAGAACAGTGGCCATACTGGCAATCATACAGATTGTCATCTGATTTAGAAGAGAAATTAAGGAATTGACACAAAATACAACTCCATTATTTGCTAAGCTAGAAAATTCAATCTTAGAAATAAAACAAAACTTAATAAAAGCAGATGAGGAGGCAGAGGAATTGGAGCAGAAAATGGAAGAAACAGTGTGAGAAAAGGTATTGATTCTCTTTTTCTACTGAAGCAAGAGAGAAAATTGTGCAGAAAATGTGATAATTTACTAAGCAGATTAAAAATGAATAATACAAGCATTTAGGGTTGATGAGAAGAAGAAAATTACTAAATGCTAAAATTTCTACCTTTATTTTTAAATCAAGTGCTTGAATTAAGTGAGTATTGTGATTTTATTTTAGTGCACACCCATAAGGCACGAAACCCAAGCTAATGCACTGCATTAGGCATTGGGTGTGCGTGGTAAAGCTTGTGAATTGATTTTGAGTTTGTCTAAATTATAATGTTGATTTAACTGATGATTTATATGATTAATACTGATTGCATAAATAAGAGACACACATGGACAATGTGTTATATTGAAACAGCTCCTGTCAGCCTCAGGCAGGGAGGGGCTTGACTGCTGGCACTGTAAATTATTTTTGCTAGTTTGGCAATATACATTGCTAATATAGTTGCAGTAAGTATTTTGGCAGGCTCTGACTTAAATATTATTAAAGTGGAAGCCGTCCTGGTAATGTAATTAGGCATGCTGCTGCTTTCTTTCAAACTCTTTCCAAAAAGTGCTGTCAATTTAAATAAACACATTCATCTTGACGCATATCCCAGGATCCTGCTGGTAGCTATCTGGTCTGAGATGGAATAGGGAGGGGATGTTTTGTTCTTAATATTTCTCCTCCTAGTACATGTGGGGATTATACCTGTATGTACACTTTGATTGCTCTAATCATAAATATTGACTGTGTTGCCAATGGACATAAAAAATAGATACAGTACTATCTCCAACTCACTTTAAATATAACAACATAATTTTGTGGTTCAGCTGGACCTTTCTGACATAGTATTTATTTTGATGGGCCTGTTCTTGCAGTCTGGAAACAGTATCTTCATTCTGAGGCACTTCAAAACTTATGAAGGGTACTATGGAACTGTGCATTTTGCAGCTTGTTTTTCTTTCACTGTGGAATTTTTTGGGGGGGATTTTTAAAAGGACTTAATATATAGCTATACAGTCTATATAGTATAGGAATCCCAGAAATGAGTCAAGGAAGATTTTTGATTGCCTACCTTTCTGCTTATGGAAGATATGTTAAGAACAACACAATTGTCCCACACAGGAAAGCACTAGAATACTGATAGACACGCACTACTAATGAAATCAAGTGTGGGATGCATTACTGCCAAAGAACACGTATTATAAATAATCCAAAGAAACATGCATGTTTTACAGTAAAATCTTCTAATAGTAAGATCTTTGGAACCTCATGGGAGGATCATTCTAATAAAACATTAAAATAGTCTCTATTCTTCTCAAGCACAGAAAACATCTCCGGTGGTCTAGCTGGGAAGAGGTAACTGCATCCTTATAATGCAAAACACCCAAGAATTTGGTTTGAATGGTTTTATGTTCATTTGGAGAAAGTTAAATTGCTACTGGGGGTTTTGTCCAGTCTTCTTTTCCATTTGTTCTTCTTTTAGACTATTGCAACTTGAGATATCCAGGCACATTTTCAATCTATGAAAGAGTCTCACGGCGACCATCACACCTGAGGAGAGTGTAGTGCTTAATTTTTCCTTGGAGACATAGGCATTAAAATATCTACACAATCAACTGTGATAGGATTACAGGATAAAGCCACTCGTGTTTTAATTGACAGGACTTTCACTTGCTCCTTCCTTCTGACAGTAGAGATTTGACTCTGTGAGCAGCTTTTCCACAGTATTTTATCTCAGCATTACAAGTCTTTTAAGGTAGGAATCCCTTTCTTTCTCTTCCCACAAATATGTAACTCTGGGAAGCTGTGAAGGGAAGGAGTGTTCTTCAGTCTATTAGTGGGGAAAGGAATTCTTCTTCCCGTGTCTCAGTAAACTTGTCTCCGTAACTTATACTTTTTCTGACAGATCATAAATGTTCAAGCCCAGTGGCTACAGTGGTAGTGATAGTCCTGGTCTGGGTGATTAATCAGAGACTAGAACAATGTTCTTAAAATTGTCATCTTCCTCCAAGGGTAGTAAGGTGGAGGTAAGAAGGTTTAAGTCCAGTAAAGAGAAAGGACCACTTTTTATTGCTTCATTAATGAGCTCTTCTTGGTAAAATGGGAATAATGTCAACTTAACCTGACAGTTTATAAAAGGCTGTGGTTGCATCACTACATCTAATTTCCCAGTTGAAGAAAATAGAAAAGTAGACTATAAAAGGGGTCAAAATCTGAAGTTTTGGTTAACATAGTCTCTCTAAATATAATCAACTACTCTGCTTCTTTTCTCTGACCTTTTTGCAGCTACTGTCTTGCACAGAAGAACCAAAGCAAAGGCAACTATGTCATGGAAGAGGCAGAGGATGGCTCATTGCCATTGATCTTTTAGAAATAGAGAATCAGGCCGCCGTGGGAATTCTTGTGAAATCAGTCAAGGCTTGATGTACAGTGTTCCTGAATTTCAAAAGTAGGTGTGCACAACTGTGGGCACCTACTGTATCTTGAATTCCTGCTACTGTGCATGCAAATTAGGCAATTTATGTATGCAAATATGTAGAAAAAATGTCTGTTTTTATCGTCTGTTACCTGCTTTGCACCTGAAATTCTCATAAGGTGCACAATTTTAAAAATCAGATATAGAGTCTGGATTTTATTTGCTATGTAAATTCTTGTGTTCTGGCATATATGGGGAATTATTCAGATAATGCACCACATGTAGCATGTACTACAACAGGATACTACTACCCTAAATAGTGATTTTCATAGCCCATTTTATTTGGTCTATCTCCAGTATCTTTCTCTCTTTCCCCCTCACTCCTCCTAGCAATTTCTAAACCTGTCCTTTAAAAAGCCTGACTGTTTCAAATCCTTGCCCTCAGATAATACACCACATGTAGCATGTACTACAACAGGATATCAATGACTACTACCCTAAATAGTGATTTTCATAGCCCATTTTATTTGGTCTATCTCCAGTATCTTTCTCTCTTTCCCCCTCACTCCTCCTAGCAATTTCTAAACCTGTCCTTTAAAAAGCCTGACTGTTTCAAATCCTTGCCCCTCTGAATTTCTTTCAAAACTCTCATTTTACTTCTGGGTCATTTGGCATGACTCAGTCTGAAAGTGAGCTGGAAAACTACTGTGCATTCATTTCAAAACCTAACTCAAAAATCTCTGGAACCAGGAAAATGTCATACTTAAAAAAAAAAAAAAATTGCCCCAAACAACTTCAGAATAGAACTGCAACACTGAAACTTGAATATATAGTTAGGTGGGCGTCATTGTTTCATGTAATGTAGGTCAGTGAGACCGGCAAACAGAATATGTATAATTTTGCTTGACTCTTTTTTTCCCTGATCACTTTATATTACTCAACAGGTAGATCTTATGAGTCAGCCAAACCTATGATTTCTTGTCTGGAGAAAAACTATTTAAAAAAATCCTATCATATCTATATTAACGACTGGTTTTAACAAAGATATGTCTGCATGCATCATGGAGGAGAAAAAAAATATACAAATCATGCCTCAGCCCTTTCTCACAAATAGGAGAAAGTGATGCAGAATGCTAGTAACATGATATAGTGTGGAAAATGTCTATTGCACTTAAACATTTAATTTATATTAAAATATTGATGTTACATGGGGTAGGGGAACATGTGGTAAGAACTTGCTGGTAGAGGTTTTTTTGATTGAAGAAATGATTCCTAAATGGGATTTTATATAAAGTGCCTAGATCTCCCTGTTTTTCTGTGCAAATATGTAAGAGTAAGGGTCATTCTTCTTTCAGATACATTTTGCACCAGATTTCCAGCTTAAGAGGTTTTAATAAATGTATATTTTCTAAATTATGGTCATGGAAGTGAATGACAAATCCAGTTAGCTATAAACAAGTATAGCAGGTAAAAATATGCAGTTTTTCCTAACCAGCTGCATAGTTTCAGTTGCTGCCATTATGAAGAGCACATTTGTCTGTAGGTATTACAAAATACTTGGTTCTGTCTCAGTACAGGGGATTAGACTAAACTGTCTCTTGAGCTCTCTTTCAGCTTTACATGCCTGTGATTCCAGGAAAATTTCTACAGTAATCTTCTATTTATGTTTGTATAGAGATACATTGGTATCTTAGTCTATAGGGCAAATTGTTGCCAAGATCTGACTTTTTAAAATGACAGTTACTGCACAACTGTCTTCATAGATTTCATAGACATCAGGGCTGGAAGGGACCTCGGAAGATCATCGAGTCCAGCCCCCCGCCCAAAGGGCAGGAAGTCAGCTGGGGTCATAGGATCCCAGCAAGATAAGCATCCAGTTTCATCTTGAAGGTGTTCAATGAAGGCGCTTGAACCACCTCCGGTGGCAGGCTGTTCCAGACCTTGGGGGCTCGGACAGTAAAGAAGTTCTTCCTTATGTCCAGCCTGAAACGATCTTGAAGTAGTTTGTGACCATTCGACCTTGTCATCCCTTGGGGCGCTCTGGTGAACAAACGTTCCCCCAGATGCTGGTGGTCACCCCTGATAAACTTGTAGGTGGCCATCAGATCACCCCTGAGCCTACGCTTTTTCAGGCGAAAGAGCCCCAGGGCTCTCAGCCTGTCATCGTAGGGTCTGCTTCCCTGACCTCTGATCATGCACGTGGCTCTTCTCTGGACTCTCTCAAGCTTCTCCACATCCTTTTTGAATTGTGGAGCCCAAAACTGGACACAGTACTCCAGCTGCGGCCTCACTAAGGCCGAGTACAGGGGGAGAATGACGTCCCGGGATTTGCTTGAGAGACGTCCCGGGATTTGCTTGAGACGTCCCGGGATTTGCTTGAGATCATCGAGTCTGACCCCCTGCATAGGCAGG
>NW_005842246.1:1357532-1360353 GCF_000455745.1 Alligator sinensis
CAGGCTAAAGAGTCCCAGGGCTCTCAGCCTGTCATCGTAGGGTCTGCTTCCCTGACCTCTGATCATGCGCGTGGCTCTTCTCTGGACTCTCTCAAGCTTCTCCACATCCTTTTTGAATTGTGGAGCCCAAAACTGGACACAGTACTCCAGCTGCGGCCTCACTAAGGCCGAGTACAGGGGGAGAATGACGTCCCGGGATTTGCTTGAGAAGCATCTATGGATGCAAGCCAGCGTTTTGGTCGCTTTACTAGCCGCCGCATCGCATTGCAGGCTCATGTTCATCTTGTGGTCAATGATGACCCCCAAGTCTCTTTCTTCCATAGTGCTAGCCAACATAGCACTGCCGAGCCTATAAGGATGCTGCGGGTTTTTTTTCCCAAGGTGGAGAACCTTGCATTTATCGGCGTTGAACACCATCAGATTCTCGTCCGCCCACTTGCTGAGCCTGTCCAGGTCAGCCTGGATAACCTGCCTGTCTTCTGGTGTGGATGCTTTGCCCCAAAGTTTGGTGTCATCGGCGAACTTGGCCAGTCCGCTTCTGACTCCAGTGTCCACATCATTAATGAAGATGTTGAACAGTATGGGTCCAAGGACAGAGCCTTGGGGGACCCCACTGGTCACAGGACACCACGATGAGTGACTTCCATCAATTACTACCCTCTGGGTCCGACCCCGGAGCCAATTTTCCAGCCAGCGGATCGTGGAGGACCCAAGGTGACAATTAGCCACTTTCTCCAAGAGGCGATCATGGGACACCAGATCGAAGGCTTTTTTGAAGTCAAGATATATGACATCAATCTCTTCTCCCTTGTCCAGGTGATAGGTCACCTGGTCGTAGAAGGAAATGAGATTGGTCAAGCAAGACCTACCCGCAACAAACCCGTGCTGGCTATCCCTTAAGATGTTGGCGTCGGCCAGTCCATTAAGGATGGCCTCTTTAATAAATTTTTCTAAGATCTTCCCCGGGATAGAAGTCAGGCTGATGGGCCTATAGTTAGCCGGATCCACTTTCCTCCCTTTCTTGTTCTTACCTTCTCCAAACCAGGGCATGTTTAATTAATCATTGTTATTATTTTTAACTGGTGGAGGAGAAGGGGTGGGGGTTAAAGGTGAAGACTTTCTAATTTTATTTGTAGCATAAACTAGGGTGTGATTCTGCCTCTGCAGGTATAAAATGCCAGTGAACTAATTCAGTGTGTCAACTAATTTAACTTCTGTTTCCCACTAATTAAACCTGTGGCTCATTTGTTGAAATGTTCTCTCTGCTATCTCTTTTAATGTTATTTACAACTGAAAGGAAACTCTAATTTCCCTTCCATTGTCTTTCTCTGTGTTAAACACCATGTTATTCCCTAGGCCTATAACAATAATTCAGGTTATAAAGGAACATGTTTTGACAAGAACATCATACATAATTTTTAAATGAACATTTACAGAACCCATGACTTATGCTGTTTGACAGTTTTAGGCCTTGTCATTTCAAAAAGTCTAAATAATCTGAACAAGAAATTTCTTTTAATTAGGTTTATTTACTGCTCCATAAAATGAAACATCCAAGGGACCTTTACACTGCAATTTTACATGGATGGAAGGAAGGCACTATAGGTTATTTTATTTTGTGATGGCAGTGTTGGTCAAGAAGCATGACATTTTATACCAGGTATGTACTGAGGAAGTAAACTGGTAGCATTGACAGTCAGCACTGCTGTCCAGATGATAGCAGAGGGTCTATATTTTGTCTCATCAACTTATAACATAAAAAATAAAGTATGCATAAAAGTAATGAAAGCAGTGACCAGTATTAGAAAGCTTGACATGCTAATTTTTATTCTAATAGCTATAGGAAAATGGTAAGGGCATACAATGATTTTGTTCTGGTTTACACAATTCAGTAACAATTAGATAGTAGGGCTGTGCAAAATGGGCCCTATTCGATTTGGAGTTGGCCTGAAGCTGGGACAGTGATTTGATCCGTTGATTCGGATATTGATTTGGATTCTGATGATTCGATGCTGATTCGGTGAATCAAAGATTCAGACACGGGCACAGCTTTAAAAGTTTTTTCTATATACCTTGAGGCAGCAGCATGGCTCATGATCACTGTGGTGCTGGGGTGCATGGAGTGTCCCATAGGAGCACAAGGAGCTCTCCAGTGTGCTCAGCAGCAAACCCAGAGGTGGACCAAAAGTACTTCTGGTCCACTTCCAGGTCTGTCGGGGAACATGCTGGGGGGCCCCTCTGTGCCCCCCTGGCCTGGCAATCGACCACAGGGGGACCCTGGGTGCCCCCCCTGACCCAGAAGGCACCAGTTGCCAAGCCTTGGGGGCAGGGAGAGGCCACCAGCACACTCCGCGGTGGACCAGGAAGTGGACTGGAAGTGCTTCTGGTTCACTTCTGGATCTGCTGCTGAGTGCACTGGGGAGCCTCCTGTGCTTCTGTTGGATGCTGCATCTGCCCCAGCACCACAGTATTCAGAGCCCCTGTGTCCCAGGGGAGCAGGGGTGACCAGAGGACCTCAGGCCAAAAACAAAAGAAAGCCTCACTTACCTCCTGCAGGGGCTGAAAGACGTGGGGAGAGGTGCATGGCAAAACTGCCTGCGCGGTTTGTTAGCCACACTTATATCCAGCTGGGGCAAGGTGACGTCAGTGGGAGACGCCGCCCAGCAGGGATAAAAGACTGCCCCGAGGACGCAGCAGGAGGAGTGGTGAGCGGAGGCTCGACGGGGAAGCCCACACCCCAAGAAACGCAGCCGCTGCGTCGGGCAGCCCGGGACAGCAGGGGCGGAGCCTGCGGAGGCACAGGCAGGGGCACCAACAGCCC
>NW_005842246.1:1360797-1361086 GCF_000455745.1 Alligator sinensis
AGCCGGGGCCTAAACAGCACAGCTGGAGGGAAAGCCAGTGAAAGAACCGGCTGCAGACCCGTCTTGAGAGCCGGCAGCAAAGCCAGTGAGGTAGCCGGTAGCAGAACCAGTGCGAGAGCCAGCAGCAAAACCGGCGAGGAAGCCGGCAGCAGAACCAGCGAGGAAGCTGGTAGAGGAGCTGGCGAGGGCTCAAGCACACAAGCCGGTAGCGGAGCCAGCAAAGGCTCAAGCAGGCAAGCCGGCAGCACAGCCGGTGAAGACCCCCGCTGGGAAACCGACAGCAGAGCCG
>NW_005842246.1:1361510-1374777 GCF_000455745.1 Alligator sinensis
TGCCCGCCACATGGCGTGGGGGCCCTGAAGGCTACCCCAAGGAAGAACCCCTCCACTGAAGTTACAATCAAAGTCGTGGCAGGAGAGATAAGGGGAACCCCGAACATCAGCCAGGGTAACCTTTGGGAGTCCATGCCAGGCCTTGGCCATAGAAGATCACTGGTGCGGGCCAGGGTGGCAAGGGAGCGCCTAATAGAACAGAGGCGGGCACACCCTGCTACCTAGAGGTATGTAGAAAAAACATTTAAAGCTGTATCTATGTCCAAATTGCTGAGTCTGTCCAAAATGATTCGGAGGGTTACGAATTGATTTAGAGAGATTAAAGGGTCCTCTGATTTGATTCAGATTTGGAGAGTCAGCCACCAAATAGGGCCAAATCTCCGCTGAATTGAATCAGGGACCAAAGCTTCACACAGCCCTATCAGATAGGTACATTTTCCATCATTAAACCTTCAAAAATGCTTATCATAAGGTTACAAAAACTGCCACAATGCAGGTAAAGATGACAAATTAATAAATAGAAACAATGCAAATAAGGGCCTTACAAAAGGAAAATATATTGAAAGAAGAAAGTATTTATAGTGAACATGCTGTTTTACCTGATATGTTACTAAAAAGTGTCCTCCTTAAGGCAAAAAAAATTATTAACAGTCCATGTTGGAAGATAAGGCCAGGTGATGTCATTAAAATGGGAATACCCTGATGCCAAACAGCCTCTTTAGATGTAACCCTCACATGAGAACTTGGCTCTTAAGATCTTGGCATGAAATTATTATTTCTATTTTTTTAAGTTTTAGAATAACCCATCTGAATAATTTCAGATATTTCAAGGTGCAGGTGCCAAGCTTCAAGACATAGTGACTAGGGACAGACATTACACATAAACCGGTGTAAGTGATCAGAAACTGGTTTAAACCTGTAGCAGAACAGATGCTCAGTGCACATAAACCAATTTGAGAATGGCTGAAACCAGTTTGAGATAAACCTGGTTGAATGTAGTATCAGACTTAACTGATTTGGCTCAAACTGTTTTATCCAATGTCTGTCCCAGACCCCTGCTGGTTTAAATTAAATCAGACTCCCCCAGTATCCCAGCATGCTCTCTGGGATGGTTGGGACTTTCTGCTCCACAGCAGGGCTGGCCCCTCCCCTCTGCTTCCAGGCTGTAGTTGCAGCACAGACTGTAGGTGTCTGTTTGGCTTCTGTTCCCACCACCCTGCTTCCCGCTCTCTGCTAAGCAGGCATTCCCCCATCCCTCAGAGACACCTTTCAGTATTAGCTAGCAGACCACATGCTGGCTACCTCCAAGCTGTGGCACATGGGACAAAGGCAAAATCAACAGGTAGCTGGTGATGTCCCTCTGTTGTTTTCCTAATGGGCTGATAAAGACTGAGTAAGGGCTGATAAATGTTTCATGCTGGGCTGGTCAGGAGTGGGGAACTCCTCCCTAATCAGAGTATCTAGCTGGGGCCTGGCCATGCCTTCTTTCAGCTCAGCCCTGTGGAAGAGAAGGGAGGGCTGCTTCAGCCACTGAGCCATTGCAGGCATGTGCCTGCATTTTTGGGATGTCTGTCTGGTTGCAAAATTGATTCAGCCTATCCAGGTTAGACTAACCTGCAAAGATTGAATCAATTCAGCCTCAGGCTTTTTGAATATCTGTCCCTAGCCAGTTAGTCAGGAACAACTATACCAGCAAACATGTCTCCCTCAGTGATCTATGTTCCTCCTGGAAAGGTGCAATTAAGAATATTCAGGAAAAGAGGTCCTGAGAGCTGGAGAACAGGGCTATAAGTATAGACATTCAAAAAGCCCAAGGCAGAAGCACTCTAAGTATCATACTTTATAAAAAGCACCCTAGATTAGTATGGGAGCAAACAGAACTGACATTCACCCAACCCTTGGGTTGGGGGTGAGGTGGGGTAGGGAGGGCATGGAAGCAGCCTGCAGGCTGAGGATACTCCTGTATGCCTCCCAGGAGGCTGCCAGTGGTCCCTCTCCACAACCCTGTGCCCCCCCCAGCTGGAGGCTATCAGTATTAGCTAGGAGGGAGAGGGGGTGGGAATAGAGCCCCTCTCCCTTGTGAACCCCCACCCCAGCTTGCTGGCTTCAGTCTTATGGGGGCGCTGGTCCAGGCCCATGCAGTAGAGGGGCTCTGTTTCCTCCAGTTGCAGCCAGGAGCTACATCTTCTAGCTGCACTGCTTTTTGTTGCACTGGTGGCAGGGGGAGGAATGGAGCCCCCCTGCCATGTGGACCTGCCTCCCGCTCCCCCAAGACCTGTGCCAGCAAGCTGGAGACAGCCTGTGCAACAGAAGGGTTTTCTTCCCCAACCTCTCCACCCAGCTGCACAGGGAGGAGGCAGTCTTTTCTGTCTCTTCTCTGTGATAGCCCGGAGGTGGGATTGGACCAGTGCTTACCCAGAGCAGATGAATACTGGCTGAGGCTAGCATGCTGCCCAGTGAAGGGCCCATAGGATGCCAGGGGACTGTGATGTACCTTAACTCGCAATGGGATGTGGAACAGGCATTTGAAAAAGCATTCTAACCTAAAGCACTTCAGTCTGATACCACATTCCTCCAGGTTAATTTAGAGCAGGATACACCATTTTTAAAGTGCTCTGTGTTGCAAACTTTCTGAGTTTTGACTTTCTGAGTGCTTATTGCATCATAAGTGTAATGTCTGTACGTAATCCAAATGTCCTAGGCCATGGAGGTAGCCATTTTGGAGTTCTTGAAGAGACTTATATGAATCCAGAGTCTTAATAACCTTACTGTATAAAGGCTGTAGCTCCCCCAACCTTTTTCTGATGCAGATTTTCTCTTATAAGCAGTGGAATGTAGAAAGAAAATTATGAATAGTTAATATAAATCTAATGGAAGAAGATTATTTGAAACCCAATAAAGGCCTTATTATGAAGTACTATTTCACCTGAAAAGAGCATACACAAAATAGGAAAACACTTAAGTTAAAAAAATGCAAAGGAAAATAGAAGGTGCCTCAGTAATATGCAGAACTCAGCTTCTTTTTTCTCCTTATTGATTTGCTCTTCTATTGTCCTGATCTTATGTTATGGTCGTTGTACATCTTGTTGAGATTTACCCAATAGGTCTTTTCTTGTGGATATTAATAGTACATTAATGGCTGCTATCATGTGGCTTGTTCATTTTCCCATCCTCTTCACCAACGAGAAGTCCATGTTTGTAATACAGTGCACCATAAAACAAAAACACGATATGTATGCATTAGAAGTTAAAAAAAATGCATTGGGAACAATGTGGAGGTCTATGATGATCTTAGTGCCTGTGTTTTTCCTGTCATGTCATTGAATTGCATAGTGTACATTGTACTGTTTTGGTGCCAGGTTCCTAAGCAATTGAGAATTATTCCTTCATTTTTCTTTGACATTGCACTCCTGTGAATTGAGCTTTAGGTAACTAGAGAAGCTCCAACACTTTTTAGTATGAAAGTGAAAGTGGGCAAGGTTTGCATGAGCCTAATATGGAGTTGGCTTAGGTTGAGATATTCTTCTAAAAGCTCCTTTCTCTCAGATAACCCACAACTTTCTCTCCTCCCCATACCCCAGCACATGTGCTTTTTGAAGGGGGAAGGAGACTTAGTGACTTTTTAACAACCTCTTGTTGTCTTCAGGAACAATTTACAAGAGCCTCTGTTTCTCTTGATTAATTGCTAAGTGGCCATCTGGCCCATATCTCAGCCTGAGCCTTCAAATAAGAAAGAGGCAATCGTATATTGTGTGCTACAGTGGTGCACAACTTCTGGACTATGGGCCAAATATGGCTTGTAGAGCTGTGCCATCTGGCTTATGGGCTCCCCACAGGTCCAGACATTTCCAAGCTCCATGGCCAGATGATATAACCCTACATCCCTAATTGGGCCAGAGTGGCAGGTCTGCTCAGGCTTGTGGTGCAGGGATAAGACCAGAGCCAGAGCCAGAGCCAGGGTATGGGTGGTAAACCTGTTCCAGTGAGTGTGAGGCTGGGGCTGTGATGGTGGGCCTAATTCTATGCATGTGGGGCTGGGCCATCTGGCCCGATCAGGCCTATTGGCTGATCCCATGCACCAGATCAAGCCCACAGACTGACCCCGCACAACTCATTTGGCTTTCAGGCCAGGAAATGTGGACCCCACTGGTGTAATAGATACTGCTGAATGAGTCAAGTCATTATGTTTCCTCCTATACTGTGTGCAGAAGTAGCAACATGCTTCGACAAGTGTTCTTTAATCCATGTAGTGTAGTATCTTATTGTCAGGAGTTAGGCCCAGGGTGGGCAATTACTTGGGCCTGCAGACCACATCGGGAGTTTTGGGGAGCTGTCATGGGCGAGGTCAGTACCCTCCCCTCCCCACCACTATGCAACACCTTACCAAAACTCCCTATGTGGGATGGGGCCTTGGGCAGGTGGAGATCTGGTGTGGGTGGCCTGGCATGGGAATGGGTGGCCCAGAGGCAGCACTGGTGGTGGTGGCAGTGGCAGGGAGAAGCCACAGGGAAGCCCTAGCATGGGGTTTGGGTTCTGCTTTTTCCTGCTGCTGCTGCCATTCATCATGGCAGAGGCAGATAGGTCCAGTGTGAGCTCTGCAGGCACAACAACCTCCTGCATGGGGTGGCCACGGTCAGGGCAGTGTGCTTAGCCCAGGGCTCAGGTCCTGCCTGCACTGGGGCTGAGACTGGGGCAGCTGAAAGGGACCATTGCCAGCTCTCGGCCTCTATCACCACCTCCAGGCTGCCCTTCTACCCTGAGGAAGGGATGAAGAGGCTGGAACTGCTTCCCAACTTCAGCAGCAGAGGTCCAGGTGCAGAAGCAGCAGCAAAGGTGGCAGTAGTGACTCCTTCTGGGTACCACTGCCACCGGCCCCAGGGAGACTGTGTGAGCAGGGCCCAAGCCCCAGGCTGAATGTATGGCCCCAGCCCTGGCTTGCCTCACATGAAGAGTTAGGGTTCCTGCAGCACCTGCTCTGGACCCACCCACCTCAGCTATGATGAGTGGCAGTGGTAGCAAATAGTTGGATGCAAAGCCCATGCCAGGGCTGCTGCCACCATCACTGCTCATCAAGCCCAGGGCGGGTGGGTCTGGAGCCAGGGCTGCAGGGACCCCAACTCCCTGTGCAGGGTGGGCCAGAGCCAGGGCCGGGGTTGTGGTTGTGTGCTAAGCTGGGACTCAAACCCTGCCCATGCAGGTTCCAGCCAGCTTCCATGAGGCTACAGTCAGCAGCAGTGGCAGCTAGGAGTCCAGCTGCATGCCTAGGGCAGTGGGATGTGCAATGGGATGAATGGTGCCTGGGCCTGGTAGGACTGAGGGACCCACCACAGGCCAGACAAAGTCCTTCTGCAGGCCAGATCCAGCCCATGGGCTGTACTTTGCCCACCCCTGAGTTAGGCATATAGACTGAATCATTTTTATCCTGCTAATGGGGTTTTGGCGATGGAATTTATTACAATTTTTGTTGGAGTCAGTTCAGGTTCCATAGTGTACACAGTCTTAGTTTCAAAGTGCAAAAAGTTACATTTATAACACTTCAAATAGAAACAAGACTTGAAAATGGGGACTGGTACCTATTTCTTTAGGATGTTGGGAAAGCGGGGAGGGGACTTCATGTGTAGTTTTGATTGTAGTTTTTATTGATGAAAGTTTTCATGCCCAGACCCTTATGGGGCTATGCACTTATACCTTTTGTTTTTAACATTTTCCGGATAAAGGTTTAAAAAGTCAAGAAACATCTATAATGTAACATAAGAATCTTCTTTGAATCTTTTCAAGAGAACCTTCAGGTGTCGGAGGTTGTCATAGGCAAGAAGACTGATATTCTTGAAAGTTACAAGTTTAGATGTGTTACCTGGAAACCTGGGTTTACAAGTACAATTATCTCTTCATAGGCATTCTCCAAAGTGAGGTCATTGATATTACTTATAGAGAGTTTTGTTTGTGCTAATTTATAACAGATTTATTCTTTGAGGGGTGCAATTAGCAGAAGCCTGAGTAGTAATTTTTGCATAACCTTGAAGCAGAGGCATTTTTATGAAATGCAATAAAACTCTGAAATGAGATATATTTTAATTAGGTAATAATTGTAATAATACAAAGCTTTGTTTATTAACTAGTCAGAAGGTTCTAATGAGCTGTGAATTTCTAAGGGTGTTTTGGCAGGGGAATAGAAAACATGTTAGTATAGTTCAAAACTGATTTTAGTAAGGATGCTATCTCAGTAGTTCTGTTCAAAAGTTCAAAATAAAATGAGGCCTGTAGAATCTGGAAATTTCTACTGTTTGACACACACCTTTTTAAAGCCATTCATATTTTTTAAAAGGCATATTCCATGAAAAGATCTTTATGGAGCTGGAAAAGTGTAAATAAATAGACTGGCAAATTCATCATGCTTAGGATTTCTGAAATTACACCAGGGATTTATTTGGACTCAAAATCTCAAATGTATGAGTTTTTTGCATGAATCAATGGGTATTGAATGATTCAGATGGGTCTACATAATTTGCTTTTTTATATGGTGTTTTCAAGTTTTAGAGAGTGTTGTTTTCCCTCTTTAGCCTTATATTTTGGAGCTTAAATAGACACTCCAGGGCACCATTGACAGGTCAGGAACCAATTTTAGGATTTTGTAATAGAATAATTTAAGATAACTCCTAATATTTTAATTTCTTTATTTTTACTGGGGACATTTACTGTGAATTATTAATATGAACACTATTATATAATGTGTATGTATATAATCCTCCTTCTTTCTTTCCCTTGCCTCAGGGCATTCATAACCTGATTCTTTTCTCACTTAATAACACTAAAATCAATTAAAATAAACAGTTGAAAAACCAGTGTAAATCAGCAGACCTTCTGGGTCATCTAGTCTTTGTATTTGGGCTAACTTTTCTAAATAGCCTCTAGTTTTGCAGCCACTTTTTGCATATGCAAAACTTCAGACCTATGTGAGCAAAGTGTATCAGTCAGTGCCCTTGAATGCAGCTATGTATATAACTAATTTTATACTTATAAAACTGTGGCTGAAAATTGTTGTATTCTAAGTTGCCCTGAAAGGCAATTTACACTCAAAATAGGGGAAGAAAATGCATGATCAAAAAAGGTACCAGTAACAGGATGGGGCCCCAGGGGCAGCCATGATGTCCTCTGGTGGCCAAATGGCAACTGCCTTACTCTGATTCTAGCTACACTCTGTTCCGCCCTTTGTCTGCCACACCTTGATATAATTGTTAGATTGTTAAGGGAAAGTTGCCTAAAACACACCCTTGTCCTTTCTTCAACAGCAGATCCCTTTCCGGACCCCACTAGCTCAAACCTGGTCCATCAGTAGATGGCCCTTCCTAGCCTGTACATTCCCCAGGGCACCCACTGCCTTATGGGCTGTTCACAGCGTCCAACCTCTTCAGCAGCTGTGCCCATGCCTTGCAGGTTTTACTTGATATTATTCTGTCCCTTGTAGAGGCCCTGCGCTTCTCAGCTTCTGCCTCCCTCTTGTCTAGCCCTGGCCCATTGATTTTGGGCCCAGCTCTCATTTTCAGCCCTATCATTTGTCAGCCTCTCTGATTCTATGGCTTTTGTGTCTCTTGTTCCAGGCCCCTGGCCCTAGAATTTACCCTTCTGGGCAGCTGGGCCCCTGGCCCCTACTTTCTACCCTTCTGGACTGATTTCACCCCTCCTGGACTAGGTTTCTGACCTTGGTTTGCACCCTACTCAAGCATTGGGCCTTTAGCCCTTTCTCAGCTACTTTTGGTATTTGTCTTACTCCTGTATGGGTTCAAGGCAGTGACATACCCTGCAGGCACAGATGGGACCTGCACCTCTTCAAAGTTCCAAACACAAACCAGTAGTTACACAATACAACAAAATGTAAGCCCCCTGGCTATGACTCAAACTATCCCCACACTGGGTCTGAACCACAAACTGCAGGTCTCTGGCTGTACGTAACTACGCTTCCCCTCTCTGGGTTATCATCATCTCCCTGGCTCCACACTCCCCCTTATACTTGGTCCTACTTCCCAGTAGGCATCTTATTTGCATATCTCTGGGCCTCTCAAGTCAGCCAGGTAGTACCCTGCAGCTTCCCAGCTCAGGAGCTTCTTCCTTTTCAGCCTTCACAGCCAGACTTTCCCACCTGCTGTCATGCACTGGCTTTATGTGCTTCCTAAGCCATGAGCCATCCGGTCCAATGATCCTACAGTTCCTCACAGGTATTCCTTCCCTGTGGCTGATGACCTGCTTCCCTTCTCAGCTAGGGATTTGCTCAGCAGCCTGCAATCCATTGCTTCTGGACTGCCTTCCTCCCTGCCTGGATACAGTTCAGTACCCTGCTTCCTCACCTTGAGGGTCTTAGGCTCTCAGGGTAAGTCTTTGCCTGGAGGTGAGGTCTGTGTGGTATGTGGAGGGGGCTTCCTGTCTGTTTGCTGGCTTCCAGCTCATTTATAGCTACCTGAAGTTCTGGCTCTTACACCCAGCCTATTCTGTGCAGTAGTCCCTTACCTGGCTGCAGATGGTCCTACACCAGTCTCAGTGGCCAGGATTACTGGCTGGCTGCTGTTTTGCAGATAGCCTCTATTCAGTTGCTCTGGATCTGAACTGCAACATTCTTGCTCTGTAAAGTGACACCAGCCTCCAGGCTTCCTGTCACAGCACTCTTTCTTTGCTTCCATTTTTTGAACCCTAGGTTCCAGTAAATGAGCTCACATTTGCATCTTGTTGTGAGAGATACAAGAATGATTTATTGAAAGGAAATACTGTCAGAAGGACTCTTACCCATCAAATCATTTCTTCCAGGTGCACCATAAAATCAATGAAACAGGTGAGAAATGAAGGCTTCCAAAAGAAGCTTTGAATTCTTTATCTTGTCTGTATTTGAGAACCCCTCATATTTAATGAAACCATGTGCATTTATTGCATCTCATATTCTATGAAATTCTTTACCCTTAAATAGGGTATTTAGATCTCTTCTTCACCTTACAGCTATCACTAATAAAAGTGAAGAGAAATAGTGGTCACCCAAGATACTTTATGAATTTCAAAACAATGAATTGAGGTAAAGCTTGCTTTTTCCTCCTTTCACCTTTTTCTTTTAAGTTTAAACGTACCCACTGGATGGCTACTTGTAATGAGACAGACTTTAGGGGGAGATTAGAGTGCATTAAAATGGCTACCCAATCTAATTTAAGGTGCAGACAGAAGTGCAGCTTCCAGCTGTAACTCAGAGCAATTTTTACAAAGTGTTCTGAGTTACAACATTACCCCAAACCAAACAGAAGTTCACTGATGGTTCCAGGGGTGAAGGGAATCTAACAGCAGACTAGGAGCCTCTAGCCATGTTCCCATAGCAATGGCCAGGGCTCTCTGCCAATTCTTACTGTTTTCAGAATGGGAAGGGGGAAAGGAAGTGGAGGAAGCTCATTTTTGGCACTTCCCATCTGGTGCTGAAGTGTAGGGTGGAAGAATTGGACCCCCCCCCCCCAGGGGACTATAATATACCCACCTTTCAGGGGGGCTGAAAACCCCTCAGACTGAAATACCTCTGCTCCCTTCCACCCTACCATTCTGAAAACAGCAACAGGCTGGGAGCTCTGCAGACACAAATTACAAAAGATGCTGCATTTTGTACCATTTTTTTCTGATACCTCATGCAATGAGGGGTCAGATTTTCACCCAATCGGCCATTTTTAAAGATATTTGCAGCTGTGCACTTGTGTTTGGTCCCAGCTATAAACTGCTTTCTGTGGCCAGATTGAGCAAAATTGTCACTTCTGTCTGCACCTTTAGTTTGCCCAGGTGCAGACTTTACACTTAGGCTAGGGACAGACATTTCACATAAACCGGTTTAAATGATGAGAAACTGGTTTAAACCTGTAATAGAACAGATGTTGAGTGCACATAAGCCAGTTTCAAAATGGCTGAAACCAGTTTGAGATAAACCTGGCTGAATGTAAAATCAGACTTAACTGATTTGACACAAACCAGTTTATGCAATGTCTGTCCCAGACCTTGCTGTTTTAAGTTAAATAAGAGTTCCCCAGCATCCTGAAATGCTCTCTGGGCTGGGCAGGGCTCCCTGCTCGCTGTTTTAAGTTAAATAAGAGTTCCCCAGCATCCTGAAATGCTCTCTGGGCTGGGCAGGGCTCCCTGCTCCACAGCAGGGCTGGCTCTTCTCCTCTGCTCCCTGGCCTGAGCTCCGGCAGACTTGGAGGCACAGCAGGGTCTGCTGCCTTCCCCGTGCCCTCTTCCACCCACCACTTGCTCCTTAAGCAGGGATCCCTTTCTCCTCTATGCCACAGCATGGACCATAGCTAGCATGTGGTATGCTAGCTAATGCTGTGTAAGGCTCCAGCAGAGACTGCAGACACAGCAGGGTCTGCCTGGATTCCTCCTGCCCTACCCTCCCTCCCTCACTGCTCAAGGAAATCCCCCATCTCCTCCCTCTCATCTTCCACAGCATGGACCCCAGCCCCATGGACCCTAGGAGTGTGGTACACTATCTAATGCAGAGAGGTATTTGCGTGTGTCTCTCTCCAATTTCATTGGGACAGGCAGACAGAACAGTGACTGCTTAGGGCTCTTTGGAGTTAATCAACAGGTCAGCTGGTAAGCTGTTTAAGAAGTTTGAAATAATGGAGACAGGCCATTGTTTTGCTAATCAGGTGATAAAAACTGTTATCACCAGGGATCTGGATTTTCCATTTCCCATGGAAAAGCAGAGAAAACCACAGATTCCCCATTTTTATCAGAGAAAATGTAGATTTCTCCATTTAGCAGAGAAACCTATGGGTTCCCTGCTTTTGTAAAGAGCTCTGCAGGCTGGTTGAGCTCCAGCCTGCAAGAGCTGTTTGCAAACAGGGCGGGAAAACCACAGCCCTGGCCGGAGGGGGGCGGGGCCTGAGGCTTCGTCAGCAACAGCTCAGGGCTCAGCTCAGCTTCACTATTCTCTCCTGGAGCCTGTGATGTAAGTGGGGCTTGCAGGGGGATGGGGGCCCCCTGCAGACAGTATGAGGAACCAGGGAGGAAGATTGGAAAGCTCTGTATCATAACAGATGCATGCACTGCATGCCCCCCCTCCCCACTTGCCTCAGAGTGCTAGCCTGGGGTGCAGCTCATGGCTGAGGGGCACCAGCAAGGCTGGCAGGGGGGAGCCAGGAGTTGATCCTGGCCCTGCCTGAGCAGACAGCAGCAGAGGGGGAGCTGGCTCTATGCTGCTTCTGCCACAGATGCCTGCTGTTGGGGGCAGGAGGCCTCTCTATTGAAAGAGTCCTGCCAGGCCCTGGTCACATCCCCCTCAACTTAGCTCCCTGAAGAAGGGAAGGGAGGGCTGCTCTAGCATCCCCCAGCTTCTAGCCTGAGCCACTGAAGGCATATGCCTGAATTTCCTTTGTCCAGAGAGAATGTCTGTTTGGCTTCAAGCCAGTTCAGCCTAGCCAGGTTAGACTAACCTGCAAAGGTTGAAACAGTTCAGGCTCAGGCTTTTTGAATGTCTGTCCCTAGCCATTGTAATTAATGGAGACCACTTCAGAAGTGGCAATTTTGCTTCATCTGGCCACAGAAAGCATCGTATAACTGTGACCAAACACAAGTGCATAGCTGCAAACAGATTAAAAAATGGCCGATTGGGTGAAAATGTTTCAAAGCAGATGTCAGGTTTTTTTACACTGAAGCGGGGGAGGGGGTGTCTCCAATTCATCCATCCACCCTCCATTGCCCATTGGAGAACCTGTACAATGAACTTCCTCTGCTCCCTTTTCCTCCTCCCATTCTGAAAACTTTTCAGCCTAGCAGGGGGAAGGGGCTGATGCTAAGGTAAGTGAGCCACAGTCTGGCAGCCAGCAGCTAGATTCCCCTCTCCCCTGGAACCAACAGTGAGCTTCTGTTTAAACCAGGGATCACCATAACTCAGAACACTTCCTACAAAGCATTCTGAGTTACAGCAGGGAACTGCACTTCTGTCTGCACCTTTAGATCCCTAGTTAGGTCAGTCTAAGTGCAAACTGTACAGAAGTTCTAGGAAGGTAAGAGCAGTCTCAAAATGGCTGACCCAACCTAAGTTAACTCTCTATGAGGGAATCTAACTTTTGATTAGGTTGGCTGGAGAAGCCCAACCTCTGGCCCAGCCCCAGGGCTGCACTTTTCCTACCCACCCCTGGCATCTGGCTATTTTTACCCCCCTTCTAGCCCCTCTTCCACC
Organism: Alligator sinensis; assembly: GCF_000455745.1. Lineage (NCBI taxonomy): Eukaryota > Metazoa > Chordata > Crocodylia > Alligatoridae > Alligator > Alligator sinensis. The sequence goes on from NW_005842246.1 coordinate 1,373,707, forward strand.
CCTACATGGATAACGGTCCTCTGGATATGCCGTCCCCCCACCCCAAGCCCACCAAACCCTGCCATTCTGCAAGCGATTCACAGTGCCAATTTTACCAGCATTCACCAGTGCTGGGAGCCAAGGAAGTAAGTTCTGGTCGGGGGGAGGAGTGGGAAGGATGAGGAGATAGCTGGTGGGGGGTTGTCTAGGATTGGGGTGCAGCTAAACATAGCCCCTGTAGAGACCTTCTAGCCTCCCATCCCCCCATAAACCCTCCAAACCCTCCTAGACCTCCCCAGCTCCCTCCCTCAGACCTCCTGGCTTTCCCTCCCAGAGCCTGTTTGCCCCTCCCATGCCGATATACCTTAGATCAGGCCATCTTTAACTTGATCTAACCATCACTCTAACCTCCCCAAAAGTTTGTATGCAGCCTGTGTATGAGACTTCCAAAACTGTTGGTAAAAGATTCCAAACCTGGCTTATAGATTGTATCTAAATTTGCTGGGACAATAACCTACTTTTGTGTTTTTCTGCTGTGGACTATTTATCATTTTCCAATAATCTTCTTAACTGAAAGATGATAATGTAGCCTCAGGCTGCCTTTCTGCTACCAGCTTCTCTCACATCCCTGTATTTCCGGAATGTGTCTCTTTACAGCTCCTTCTCTTTTTTGGTCATACATTCTTTTCTATTGCCAAAACTCTTTTTATGTTCGAAGTTCCCTTTCCCCACTAGCAGCTTGTCATCTTTCTCTGTTACAGGCTGTTTTCATACTTGTCTCTCAACTAAATATCTAAGGGTGCAGACAGAAATGCAGCTCCCAGCTGTAACTCAGAACAACTTTTGCAAAGCATTCTGAGTTACAGCCTTACCCTAGACCAAACAGAAATTCACTGTTTGTACCAGGGAAGAGGGAAATCTAGCTTCTGGCTGGGAGCCTGCAGCCAGGTTCCCATAGCAATAGTCAGGGCTTTCTGCCAGTGCTCACTGTTTTTAGAATGGGAGGGGGAAAGGCACTGGAAGGAGGTAATTTTGGGGCTCCCCAGCTGGTGTTGAATGGTGAGGTGGGTGAATTGGATCCCACTCTCCCAC
>NW_005842246.1:1374796-1389280 GCF_000455745.1 Alligator sinensis
CTCCAATATACCCGCCCCACCCTGCAGTGGTGGTTAAAAAAACCCCAGACTGAACTTCCTCCACTCCTTTTCCCTCCTCCCATTCTGAAAACAGCATTAGAAACTCCGGAGGCACAAGTTACAGAAGATGCTGCATTTTAAAATGTGTTTAACTGATACCTCATAGATTCATAGAAAGTTAGGGTTGGAAGGGACCTCGGTAGGCCATCTAGACCAACCCCCTGCTCAAAGCAGGACCATCCTCAACAAAATCATCCCAGCCAAAGCTTTGTCTAATTGGGTCTTGAAAACCTCCAAGTATGGAGCTTCCACCACTTCTCTGGGTAACCTGTTCCAGTGTTTTACTACCCTCCTAATGAGAGAATTCTTCCTAATTTCTAACCTAAACTGTCCTTGCTGCAACTTCAGACCATTGCTCCTTGTTTTGTCATCTGCCACCAATGAGAACAGTCTAGATTCATCCTCTTTTGAACCCCCCTTCAGGTAGTTGAAGACTGCTATTAAATCCCCTCTGTCTCTTCTTCTCTAGATGAAATAAGCCCAGTTTCCTCAGCCTCCCCTCAAAAGTCATGTGCCCCAGCCCCCTCACCTTTTTTGTTGCCCTCTGCTGGGCTCTCTCCAATATCTGTACATTTTTTCTGTATGGGGTAGCCCAAAACTGGACACAGTACTACAGATGTAGCCTCACCAGTGTTGAATAGAGGGGAAGATATGGCCTCACCAATGCTGAATGAGGGTTCAGATTTTCACTCAATCAGCCACTTTTGAAGTGGTTTGCAGCCATGCGTTTCTGCTTGGTCACAGCTATAAACTGCTTTCTGTGGCCAGATCAGGTGAAAATTGTCACTTCTGTCTGCACCCTAGCTGGTGCAGCTATCCACCGTGCAGCCTGCCCCCCTTTGTCTCTCTTTCCTATACTGCATGATTGACTTATTAGGGAAGGAGAATGTGAATGATTGTTTAACCCCCACCCTGTTTGCTTCTACAAGAAATACTGACATTAGTTCTCTTTCCCCATAGTTGATTTCAACATTTTTATAAACATTTTCCTGCCATTCTTGGTTAGCCTCTTTACTAACTAACAATACAACTGCACAAAGAAATAGGATAAATGTAAGTGCTCCTTTGAAGCTAGTCCCATTTGATAAACAAGTGATGTGCCAGCAAAGCAAATTTAAGCTTGAATTTCTACAAAAAAGGAGCATTGCCACTAAAATAGAACAAACTCAAACCTGCTTTATCTAAGGCATAAGAACGGTAAAGTAAAACAAAACAACCAATGGCCTCAGAACTGAGGTGTTTTCCTTGAGTTATAAGCTCATTCACTAAAGCTCTGTGCTGCTTTCTGAAGTAGCCTGGGAATACTTTCTTCTGTCTTCTACAAAGCCACGTGTCAAAAGAGGGTGTCAGGCTTAGATTCAGAAGCAAAATGGGTGCAATGCAAGATGTCCTTCTGTATGGATGAGAACAACATATTTCTTCTTTCATTCATATGTCTGTTCTTATTGATCTGGCTGCTAGTCAGACACCCAGCACCCACCTTTTTGGAGTCCCACTCCCTGTAGCCCCTTTTTTCTCTGTCTTGCTCTTTTTAGGTGGCAGCTTTAGAAGTCCTGATTTTTCTTAGCCTCTAAAAGGACACCTTCTGCTGTCTTTATTTCAGGCCTCCTTTATATTCTTATATTCTTCTGTCTCTGTACTTTGACATGTACTAAAGCTGAAAACTTTAGTAGCTGTGATTTGTTGTAGATGTCCCCTGAAGCGAACTTGGTTTAATCTGCAGGCTGCATAGTGAAAGGAAAAGATGAAATCATAATAGCATATGAAAGTATGATATTTATTAGATAATGCAACTGTTCTAGCCAGCTCCTCTGGTTGTATTGTAATAAATCATGTTTGCTTAATAAGCAATGTGTAACACTGTTTCAGATACAATCCTTTTCCCATTGTCAAGATTAAGATTATTATGAAATCTGTACAGAGCTCCAAATTGAATATTTACTGTTTGTGATTTTTTTATTACATTTGAAATTCTAATATGAGTTTAGTCATAAACCAGGATCCTTTATGCTAAACAGTTTCAGCATAAAGCAAATTCACTTACCTTATTTTATAGAAAGCTTTAAATTGAGAAAAATTTTCATCTTTTTCCATGTAAAACTATGCTCAGCTATGCTTCTTTCATTGCATTACATCTTATTAATTTCCATATTTTTTTTTTCAAATAGGGCTTGAAACCAATCATCCATAAACTTATGTCTGTCTTTCCATTTTCCTTTCAGCTAATAGGATATTTAGATCTCTTCACCCTGCAGCTTGAACTATCACTAATAAAAGTGAAGAGAAATACTGGTCACCCAAGTTTTTTTTTTTAAGTACTTTTGCCTTTTTTTGCTTCTCTTAAATACAACTTTTCTTATTGCTGTCTGCATACCAAGGTAGTTGAAATTCAGCTATTGCAGTATGCATTCTGCCAAATCTAGACTTCTAACTCACTGGGGACTTCATTAGTAGATGTCTTTTTCAGTTCAAAGATGGCACTTCAGATTTTTAAAACTCTCTAGTTTACTAATTAGTTCACCTCTGAGGACTGTGTTTAACATTGTACAAACCTTTTTTTATTGATGTGGGCATTTTCACACACCTCCATTCAACTTAAAGTATCCAGTCCCCAGTCTCATTCAAGGACAAATGCTTTAAACCTTGAGCACGTTAAAAGGCTTCCTATTTCTATCAGGTCTGTCTTTGAGCAAAACCTTTCTTTCTTCCTTATTTATTTCAGGGTGAATAATTGAGCTGTAAGTAAATTAAGGCTATATATTTAATTTGTTAGAATATGAATTTTGCTATGGCACTGTAAGAAACTCCTGCTGCAGTTTCAGCTTTAAAATTCATATGAAGATAAATTCCTCTTATGATTGGAATAATCAGCTAAATCCCTAATGGGATACTAATCGCAAACCTTTGCCAAAAGACTCCATTTGTCAAATATTATTGTGAGGATTACACCGCTTTCATGATGTGTAATTTTGCTGATCAGGTCTGCATATCCAAACATGCTGCTTGTCAAAAAAAAATGCCTTGCTTGCAAAAATTCTTATGTTCAAAACTTTCAGCTTCCGTTGCCACAAAGCTGTAAGGTCTGGAGATGAAAGTGACTCCTGTTAACAAAGCTTAATTCCCACCCCCTCTCCCCCCCGACCCCAGTGACCCATTTTCACAGTTATTCCATTTTTAAATATCTCTCAGAAATAGGATTATTTTCTTGTGATGTCACCCTGTTCTACTTTAGCTGGCTTGAGTGGCACAAATGACTCCAGTAAGCTATGCATTAGCCATTTAGCTTTGGTGGCTATCTTGGAAGTCAGTGTTTACTTTATACTATTTGATGCTCAGACCAACTAACTTTCTGTCATGAAGCATCTTCCTCTCATGCAAAAGCCCCAGGAGGAGCAAGTGATACTTTTTTATCATACTTCTGAGTTGGGGTCCTTTTCTTGATACCACTTTTAAGAAACACAGGTCCTCTGAGAGACTTTGGCTCTAGGACAAGCAAGTTTAGTGGATGGTGTGTATTCAGCAGCACTGGGTTTGCCAGTGTAACCTGAAAATATTATAGAAGTGAATATGGTATTAGTAGATTGGATTGCTGTAAAGTACATGCCTAGTATTGCCTTTTTGTTTCTTTTCTTCTGTCCAGTTCTAGCTGAACCAAGAAACAGGACTTCCCTTGCTTCCTGAGAGAGACTTTTATAGTATGGCAAAACTCATGCACACATACATGTTCCCAAATAATTCAGGCTTAATTTTACAGTCCTGATTAGCCTTTATATGACACTGTGATTTTATTTAGAAGGAAGCTGTTGAGAATATTTTAATGAAAGTGTTATTCTAAAATAGCAGTTAGAAATTATCCCTCTGTTTTGCTTTGTCTTTAATGGGATGATGGGAGGTGATGGTTTTTTTCTCCTTTTTAGATCAGGTAGGCATTACTGGGCCTCTCTCAGTAAAATGGCCTATTAAGTTACAGTGCTCATCTGGTTTTATTATGGATTGTATTGGGAGTGCTAGGGTCTTTAAAATGTGTGACACTGTGGAGCTAGAGGAATGATTTAAATACTTTCATTAGCTGCAATATTAAGAATGGATTTACTGCAATTCTCTCAATCATTACTCTATCTTTATGGTTAATTCTTCATATGTAAATGGGATTTCATGCACACCTTCTTTTTCAGTTGCCATGCCAGCTGGCAGAACTTCCTGAGCTGTTCGTGAGTTGAGACACACTTTCAGCAGAATGTAGCTTTAGCTCCAAAGTTCAGTGTGTCACCACATTTCTTCCAGAGAATCCATTTGATTCAAAGAGGTATGCTTTGAATTAAACTTTTCCTCCCTCTGTTTTTTTTTAATCCAGTACAGGGAATTATGCTGCATAGTTTGATTCCTTTCACTGTTTGATAGGGTCTAAACATGCATTTGATAGTACAGAAAAAATCATGTACTGTCTGTACAGAATGCTTTCATACTTTTATGGTGCTTGAATTACATATATATGTGGTAATTTGGCCCTCCCACTTCCCTGAGAATGCAGGTGGGGGGGGTATCCAGTACAGGTTGCAGCAAAGAAAATAATTTTGTACATATGGCAGGTGTTGGTCCTAAACCTCTCCTTTTTTATGCTAGTGCTATTGCATGATTACATCCATTCTAAATCAATGGGCTCATATTGGTATAATATGCAGTATCGTTACCGCAATTGGAATAATAGGACCTTTATATTTAAATAAATAATATTTTGAGTAATTCAGGTTGCTTTCCTTTGGGCAGTTGTTCTATTTTCATGCACAATGATGACTGTCTTGCAAGTGGCAGAAAAACGTGAAAAGACATCTGTTCCTGCCTTGCCTCGAATGCCTGCTCGCAAGCCACCTTGGCACGAGTCGTAGAGGATGTCTGTTGTCTGGCTTTGTGGGTTCCTCACGATGAACTTCTGTTGTCCCTCTGGCTTTCCCCAAACTCGCCTGCCATGTCTTTGAATGTTAAGTCACTGCAGGGTTCAGCCTCAAAGTTCTCCTCAGGGAGGACCACTGCTCGCGGGATGTTTGTGGGGCTTCACCTCCCCTACACCCCAACCTTATGCAAACCTCTGGCGGGACAACTGGTCTTGAAACGGCCCTCCTCTGGTATGGATTTTTTTACATGCTTTCTAGACAATATCCCTCCTGCTCCTTGGGGAAGGATGTTTGGTCACCTCAGGTCCTAGATCTAAGCCCCCTTGTGTGGGTCAGCTCTGTTCCTGGAGCCAGCGGGATGCTTCTGTCAGGCAGGGGTAAAGAAAAGAAAATGAAGAAAAGAAGAAAAAGGAAAATGCAGGAGAAAGTCCAAAGGACCTTTCAGTCCAGCATCCTGCTGGTTGGCTCTGCAAGCCCTCCTGCCCATGCTTGGCAGTGCTCCTTCAATGTTGGTCCTACGGGGTCCCCTTATCCTTCCTGCCCCAGCCTGGCTCCCTGACCTGGTACCTGAGGGTGATCATGCAGGGTGACTCCTGATCCCTTGGGATTGGCTTCAGTCTCCCCCTCCATGTCACTTCGCTCATTGTGCTGTGGTCCGGTAGCTTCACCACCGGGTGTCCCCGGCAGTTTTAGGGGCGTGACACCCCCAAAGCTCCTCCCCTTTTGGGGCTCGATTCTAGTGGGGAGATCCCTTGCAGCCTCTGCTGCCGCTCGCTGTCCGGGTGATCCCTGCCTGCGCTGGCTCCACCCCTTGCCAGCGCGGAAAGCCTCCGCCTCCTCACTCGCTCTCACCACCATACTGTTGGCAGCCGCTTTTATCCTTGCTGGCTGGTGCGTCCCACCAGCCTTAACTGTAGAAATTCATGATTTGTGAACTGTGTGGGCTTTTCTCCTTGGCGTTCCAGCATTGCTCCTCTTGTGGGTATGTAAAGGTTCATTTTTTTCCGTCTCCATTTTGGGTTTTTTTTCTGTGCTGAACCCCCGGGCGGGGCTTCCTGGTCCCGTATCTCATTTTCCCTGGGACACAACCTCCCCCTCAAGCTGCCTTGGGGCATTTCATTCCATTGTGTTAGGTTTCTACCTGTGTCAATGGTTGTTTCTTTAGTTTGTTGTGAGCCGATGTCCTCTTTGGAGTCCTCTCCGCACGTAGATAGGAAGTCGGCTGTTATGTTATTTTTTCCTGGGCAGTGTAATATATGAAATTTAAAGGGTTGGAGCACTAGGGTCCATCTTGTGATACTGGCATTATCTGTTTTGGTTGAGCTTAGCCAATTCGAGGGGGTGTGATCTGTTACTAATGTGAATTCTCTCCCCATCAAGTAATACTTGAAGTGCTCCACAGCCCAATGGATCACCAGACATTCCTGTTCTATGGTGGCATACCTTGTTTCTGTGGGCAGTAGCTTTCTACTGGCATAGGCAACTGGCCTCTCCATTCTGATGTCTTCCTAGGTCAACACAGCCTCCAGTGCTGTTTCAGAGGCATCGGTCTGTTAAATATTAAGGTTTTTGGAAGTCAGGGGCATGTATCACTACTTCTTCACACAAGGCCTTTTTCAATAGGTCAAAATTCCTCCTCATTTCATCTGTCCACCTTATCCCTCTAGTTTGAGGTTCCTTTAGTGCTTTGGAGAGGGGTGACACTAATTCAGCAAATTGGGGAACAAATTGCCTGTAGTAATTAGTTAAACCTAAAAAGGATCATCATTGATTGGAGGTTTGTGGTGACTGACATTTTTGGATGGTTTCCACTTTGTCATTTAATGGCTGTATTGTGCCCTGTCCAACCAGAAACCCAAGGTATTTAGTCTGTTTCTGGGCTAGTGTGCATTTCTTTGGGTTTGCTGTCAGACCCATTTTCCTTAGTTCTGTGAGCACTGCTTGTAAGGCTTTTTTGTGCTGTGCCCACATTTGGGTGAATATCACTATGTCATTGATGTAAGCCACTGTATATTCAGTATGTGGGGCCAATATCCTATCCATCAGGTGCTGGAATGTTGTGGCCGCCCCATGGAGCCCAAATGGCATACAAAATAATTTGTATAGTCCCCATGGTCTCCTGAAAGTGGTTTTGTGTCGATCCCTGTGAGCCACTGGGATTTTCCAGTATCCTTTTGCCAGGTTTAAGGTTCAGATATACTGGGCATTGCTGATGCATTCCACCAGGTCTGTGAAATGGGGCATGGGGAATGCATCAAAGATCGCTATGGTGTTTAGTCATCAGTAATCAATGCACAATCATAAGGAGCTGTCGGGTTTCAGCACTGGGACCAGGGGGCTATGCCCTGGACTATGGGATGGGTGTATGATTCCCTGTTTAATCATCTTGCTGATTTCATTTTGTATCTCACCGGAAAGATGATGAGGCACCGGCCACCATTTTTCTCACACTGTGCCCAGGGGTGTTTGTATGGAGTGATAGACTCCTCGGGCCCATCCTGGTTCTTCTTTGAACACATTGTGGAACTCTCCTATTAGACCTTTTACCTTGGATTTCTTCATCTTGGATAGCTCCCTTCCTATCTGGATCTGTCTTTCTGGTGTCCCCTCAGCCTTTCCCTGTGTCACGCCCTGTGGTCCCAGGTCTTCCATCTCGACTTCCAAGAAGGCCACCCATCCCTCAGGTCCACGCCATTTTCGTAGGAGACTGGTGTGATATATTTGTTTTTCTTGGAGGTGGCCGGGGCGGTGTAGCTTGTAGTCTACTGGGCCTACTTGGCATATCACTTCAAAGGGACCCTGCCATTGAGTTAACAATTTGTTGGAAGATATAGGTAATAATACCAGCACTCTGTCCCAGTCTAAATTCCTGCTTCTTGGTGCGGGAATCGTATCGGTCCTTTTGGCAGAATTGTGCTTCTTGAAGGTTACTCCTGGCAAGATCACAAGCAAGTTGTATTTGTTTTTGGAACTGTTGGTGGCATGATGTTGGGTCTTTTGCTTCTCCACCACTGAGTTCCAAACCCTCTCTTAGTGCTTGCAACAAGCTGCGAGGGCAATGACCTAGCACCAGTTCAAAGGGAGAACATTTTAGTGAACCCTGTGGGGTATCCCTCAGGATGAACAGAACCAAAGGAAGGAGTAGATCCCACTTCCATGGATCCCCTTGTATGTAGCAATGTAGCATTCTCTTGATGGTCCTGTTTAGTTGCTCTACCAACCCATTTGTCTGTGGGTGGTACACTGAGGTACAAAGATGTTTTATTTGCAGTGTATGGCAAACTGTTTGCAATACCACTGACATAAAATTGCGTCCTTAATCGGTAAGGATTTCTTGGGGAATCCCCATCCTGGCCAGCTATCTAACGAATTCATCCGCAATTTGTGGGGCAGTCACCATTTGCAATGATATAGCCTCCGGGTACCGGGTGGCATAATTGACCAGTACCAATATATATTGGTGGCCTGCACTAGGGGCCTGACTATATCAAGGGCTACTCTTGAAAAGGGCTCATCAATAATGGGTAAAGGTTGAAGAGAGGCCCTTGCGGGGTGATCCTCCCTGGCTTTTTGACATTCAGGGCAAGCAGCACAGTAGCATGCTACGTCCTCCCCTAACCTGGGCCAGAAGAACCATTGGGCTATGTGGGCCATTGTTTTATCTTGACCCATATGGCCCCTGGTGGGGTTGGAATGGGCGAGGCACCAGATAGTGTGATGGAAGTGGGTGGGCACCATGAGCTGCGTTCTATCAGGGTCCCCCTCCCTTTCGTGGTGAACACAATATATGAGCTGATGTGTTACCTCGAATCGAGGAGCATACCCAGGTCCTGACGTTGAAGTGGTGGTGAGGGTCAGAACCTGGGTCCTTAGCTCCTGAAGGCTGGTGTCCTCTTCCTGTGCTTCCTGGAACTGTCGGCTGCTGGTCACATCATGAAGATCGATTGCATCTGCATCGTCCGTTGACTCTTTGCTATCTTTGAGTTCCCCAAGCCATCCCTCTCCATCATGTAGTCTTCTCCCCACTGCTTCAGCATCATGGACCTTCTCGAGCGCATCATATATAGGGGTCCAGTCACGTCCTAGCAACATATTGCAGGCTAGGTGGGGCACTATCCTCACCAGCAGCTCTCCTCAATATTCCATGACTCGGAGATGTATCCGCTGGTGGCTAACATGCTTAGTTTCCCCATGAAGACATGACACCTTCACTGGCTCTGCCTCCTGGCCCTGCCATGTGGTGATCAGGTCAGCCTTTACCAATGACTGTGCACATCCTGAATCTAGGATGGCTTGAATGGGGTGCCTCCCGATCCAGGCTTTCACTACCGGCTGCCTCCAAACCACACTTTCTCCCCCAGTGACATAACTGCAGTCCATGGGTTCCAACTGGTCCAATCCCTTTCGGCCCTCCATCGGCCCCCTTGCTGTGTTATTGGGACACCATCACTCAGCAGGTTCACTCTGACAGTCTTTGGAGAAATGCCCGATCTTTCCACAATGGAAACATATCATATCTCTGACTGTTTCCCTGGACATGGTCCACTTTCATTCTGAATCTCTCAGGCTAAGCGCCGCAGGGCGGGGCACGTGCCTCTCCCGGCTGTAAATGGGTTCGGAGGCCATGAATGCTTCTGCTACCCTGAGTTCTTCCTCACAGTTACGGGGTGAATGTTGGTGCACCCAACGCTGCATGCACTCTTCTAAACCATTAATAAACTGCTCCAGCAGTATCTGATCAGTGAGAGTGTCTTGGTCACAGGATGTGGGATTCAATCATTTATTGAAGAGGTCCCATAGCAACTGTAGCAACAGTGGGGGGTCATTTTTCCTCTGCTCCCTTTTTGGCCCTAAAGAGCCATCTGTAATGTTCTGGATTAACTTCCAGCCGGTACAGTATGGCGGTCTTAACCTGGTCATAATCCTGGGATGCATCATGGGGGAAGGCACGATACGCGGCCTGGGCCTTGCCAACCACAAGGGTCCCAAGCTGGCTGGCCTGATACCCCTTATCTAGGCCTATCATTATAGCATGTCACTCAAAGACCTCAATGTAAGCCTCTGGGCCATCTTCTTGTGTCATCTTAGGCATCCTAAATGCAGTCAGGCTGTGCTGCAGCCATTCCATCACTTGCTGCTGCACATTGAGAATTTGCGTCAGGGCCTGCAAGTTTTGCCCCAGAACCTCTGGAGGGGTCATGGCTGCTGGTTGCATGGTGGGAGGTCCCCTAGGGTTGGATCTTCATTGTCGTTCCCGGCCAACACACCAATTTGCGCCTGCCTTGCCTCGAACGCCTGCTCATGTGCCACCTTGGTATGAGCTGTAGAGGATGTCTGTTCTCTGGCTTTGTGGGTTCCCCGTGATGAACTTCTGTTGTCCCTCTGGCTTTCCCTGAACTCTCATGCCATGTCTTTGAATGTTAAGTCAGTGTGGGTTCAGCCTCAAAGTTCCCCTCAGGGCGGACCACTCTGCTCATGGGATGTTCATGGGGCTCCACCTCCCCTACACTCCAACCTTATGCCAACCTCTGGTGGGCTGCCTGGTCTTGAAATGGCCCCCCTCTGGTATGGATGTTCTTTGCACAATCTCTAGATGATATCCCTCCTGCTCCTTGGGGAAGGATGTTCAGTCACCTCAGGTCCTAGATCTGAGCCCCCTTGGGCTCTGTTCCTGGAGCTGGTGGGATGCCCCTGTCAGGCAGGGGTAAAGAAAAGAAAACAAAGAAAAGAAGAAAAAAGGAAAATGCAGGAGAAAGCCCAAAGGACCTTCCAGTCCAGTGTCCTACTGGCTGGCTCTGCAAGCCCTCCTGCCCATGTTTGGCAGTGCTCCTTCAATGCTGGTCCCATGGGGTCCCCTTATGCTTCCTGCCTCCAGCCCAGCTCCCCAGCCTGGTATCTAAGGGTGATCATGCAGGGTGACTCCTGATCCCTTGGGATTGGCTTCAGCCTCCCCCTTTGTGTCACTGCGCTCATCATGCTTTGGTCTGGCGGCTTCACCGCTGTGTGTCCCTGGTAGTTTTAGGGGCGTGTCACCCCCAAAGCTCCTCCCCTTTTGGGGCTTGATTCTAGTGCCCCAGGTGGGGAGATCCCTTGCATCCTCTGCTGCCACTCACTGTCCAGGCGATCCCTGCCTTCACTGGCTCTGCCCCTTACCAGCGTGGAGAGCCTCCACCTCCTTACTCACTCTCTCCACCATAGTGTCGGCAGCCGCTTTTATCCTTGCTGACTGGTGCGCCCCTGTGAAGTCACCTGCCGGCCTTAATTGTATAAATGCATGGCTTGTGAACTGTGCGGGCTTTTCTCCTCAGTGTTCCAGCATTGGTCCTCCTGTGGGTAAGTAAAGGTTTGGTCTTTCCCTCTTCATTTTGGGTTTTTTTTCTGTGCCAAACCCTGCAGGTGGGGCTTCCCAGTCCTGCTTCTCATTCTCCCTGGGGCAACATCCATCCAAAGAAAAATCCATTTCTAGATCATCTGGAGAGGACTAATTGCTTTCTGCTCTCCATAGTTTGGAGTCTCCAAGATTGTCGGACTGTAGCTTTGAACCTGGGGCTTCAGCCTAGGCAACACTTCTCAGCCTGCTGCCCTATGACTGATTTCTTCCTAGCTTCTCAAAGGCTACCCTGAAGAACCTAATACTCTGCCCACTCCCTGTCACTAAAGTGACTGGTTGGAGTCAGCTGACCCTCCACTTCCTACATCGAAACCACTGGACAGGATTGGGAAGGGGAACAGTCCTCTGTTTGACATATCTGCTCTGCTCCTCCATCCTGCTTGCTCCTAGACTCTGCTCTTGGCATGATCACCCACTTTCCTGCCTCAGCTTGTTTGTAACTTTGCTCTCTATCTATTCTTCTTACACACTTGACTTGGTGTGGTTTTTCTGGACTTCATTTTCTGGCTGACCTACTGCCTCCCTCACCTGGCTTATCTTCTAGACTCTGTTCACCCATCCTGACCTTGGTTGGCACCTTGATCCCCGAGTAGCCCCCGACCTGGCTGCCCATGTCCTAGTATGACAGTTTGGTATTACATATCATTAGGATCCAGGGTTTCAGAGACAGACCCTTAACCATTAGTCTTTGTCCTTCCTTCTTTCCTTCCAGACACTTGTTTCCCTTCCTTCACAACAAACAGTTCCTCTCTCAGTAGCTAGCTTGCACTTTTCACCTTCATGTTATTTCCTATGCTGGGAAGATTCTCCTCTTCTGTGGCTGACAGATAAAAAAAAAATTCTTCAGCAAAGTCTTCAATAATAATTATCCTCTGAAACAAAACAACAATAAAACCCTTCCACTTTCAGGTATCTGTTCTTTGGTACAGCTGTTAGCATTAAATAGTTTACATTTACCCAGATGCACTTAGATATTACAATGATGGGTGGAATACAAGAACCTAAATAGAACAGAACATGTTGGTTGTCACAGTTACCAGGCTAATGGCACCTCTCATTAGCAAATAGATACTTAATCACTTCCCCTTTTATATTGAATGAAAATTTATTCCACTATTCAATCTAAGGTTAAGGGAAGGAAGAAAGGAAAGTTAAACTTTATTGACTACATATTTATAGTATTTTTACAAAGTTTTCAGTTTCAAAGATTCCTCTTTCAGAGCAATTTAGTGACATCCCTCTTTGTTACTCGTTCTGTGCATGACAGTAGGAAAGTATAAGGGTTATCACAATATGAAGATTATTCTAACCCAAGAGGAAAAAACAATAGTGGAATTCAAATGTGCTACATCATTTAATGGAATCTCTGTAGAATATGAAATTACCTAGTCTCATAGTAATGCACAGTAAGTATGCGCACTATTTACATCTGAATATTAATGAACAACCTTGCATTCAAAGCATGTCACTGACTTGGAGAAGTCTGGTGTTATTGATGTCACTTCTACTCACATATGTCCTTGTATTTTTGTTTTAAATTACTACTTTCCCTTGAGCAGGCATTGGCTCATCAGTCAATTGCATGGTGCCTCACTCAGTTGGAGAGCTTCATGCAATCTCTAAGCTAATAATAGCCATATCTGGTTGTACAGTAGTGATTTCAGAATTGCTATAATCTGTCCCCGCCCCCCCAGAGTTATTTTCTTTCCCCAGGAGATCACCTGATTGGGGGGGGGGGGGGATAAAGAAAAGCCCTAATCTGTCATTGTTCAACAAATAAGAATTCCCTAATACAATTTTAGTGCTTGGATAGCCTACTAAATACATTTATAGTTCTCTTATTTCCTTTGCAGTGGAAAGAGAAATGCTTCAAGCACAAAAGAGGAGAAGCAACGTAAAATGAGCACTTGACTGTAAAGGCCTCCTAGGAGTTAAACTGGGAAGGTAGTGAAGTCTGATATGATGCTTTCCTGCTGGTGAATTGCAGGTTTGTGAAAGTGAAAAAGACAAACACTTATGGATTCTCAAACTTTATTTCTGTCCTGAAATACAAACAAAAGTGCCTTCCACCCCAGTACATTCACAAGCAAAATGCCATCACTGCTTTTTAATTGGCTTGCTAAAAAAAAAGCAGGGAATATGCAGAAAAATTCTTTAGGATAGAGATCATTTACATTTTCCTTACAAATTTCTGAGAGTACTTGCAACTTCCTTGCATATTCACCATTTTTACCAGTTTGATGTTCCCATTTTCAGTCTTATTCGATAGATTGATAACAAAATTGGAATCAACATTTGAACTGTGCAGCTTTGTTGCAAGTAGTCAGGTAAAACATAAGAATGTAGGACTAGAAGGGGCCTCCTGAGCCTGCATTCACAAGTAAACTATATGGTATATTTACATTCACTGATTGGATGTTCTTGTTAACCATTCCTGTTTGCACATATAAATGTGCAAGTTTTGAAATGAGTTCTTGTACATACTTGTAGATCAGATTTTGAAATTTACTTTTTGTCAACATGTTTAATAAAACTCAACCACTTCAATGTTTGCAGAAAGCAAATGCCAAGGGGTACGTGAATTACATAAAGAATTTACCATTAATTCTGATTACTTGCCAATTCAAGGGGAATGAAAATAATAATGGTGTATTTCATTATTGGACAGCAGTGACCAGTTATCAGGAGTTGATTGGTTGGTGGTGGGAGGGGACAGAGGAAGGGCTGCTGAAAGTGAATTTCATAGATTTCATAGACATTAGGGCTGGAAGGGACCTCGGAAAATCATCGAGTCCAGCCCCCTGCCCAAAGGGCAGGAAGTCAGCTGGGTTCATAGGATCCCAGCAAGATAAGCAACCAGTTTGCTCTTGAAGGTGTTCACTGTAGGTGCTTGAACCACCTCCAGTGGCAGGCTGTTCCAGACCTTGGGGGCTCGGACAGTAAAGAAATTCTTCCTTATGTCCAGCCTGAAACGGTCTTGAAGTACTTTATGACCATTCGACCTAGTCATCATCCCTTGGGGCACTCTGGTGAACAAACGTTCCCCCAGATACTGGTGGTCACCCCTGATAAACTTATAGGTGGCCATCAGATCACCCCTGAGCCTGCGCTTTTCCAGGCTAAAGAGCCCCAGGGCTCTCA
>NW_005842246.1:1390250-1393425 GCF_000455745.1 Alligator sinensis
ACATTGGCCTTCTTCCAGTCTTCGGGCACTACACCAGAGCGCCAAGAGTTTTCAAAGATCCGTGCTAGAGTCTGGGCTATGATGCTCGCCAGCTCCTTGAGTACCCTGGGGTGAAGATTGTCAGGGCTGGCTGACTTGAAGGTATCCAGCTTCTCAAGATGTTCCTTCACAAAGTCAGCATCAATGTAGGGCAGGGGATCACCCTCACCCAGACTTCCCTGTCTCGTAGAGGGCATGGGCGTCCCATGGGACTGATGAAAGACCGACGCAAAGTACCTATTTAATTTGAGACAGCAGTGAAATAAACCAAATTAGCAAAGTATCTCATGAGCAAATTAAGCAGTGTTTACTGTAAATACATAGTTAGCATTATTGGGCAGCAGTCATTCTGTGAGTCTGCTCATGCCTGTTCATTTATAGTGCTATGAAGTGCCTCAGCATTTTGTGGTGCTACAGAAATAAAACACTACAGGAGTGTCCATGGGTGTATAGCCCCCTGGCTGGAGTACTACAAAGTCACCTCAAAGGCTCACTCTCCAGCCAGGGGGAAATAAGATGCTGCTTTTTTGCTTTCACACCTTGGGGACTTTGTCAGAGCAAATCAAAAGTGACTACAAGTCACAAGGGTGAAGGGGACGGAGGCACAGATCATGTTCTCCTCAACCCTTCCAGTCAAGGGGAAGGACCCTGGCAGGAGCAGACACATGATCCAGATGAATGCATGGCTGTGCATGGCTGTGCGGGTAGTGTTGCCAGCAGGGGTTTGGCTTTTTCAACCAAGAGATGTTGTTCCAAGAAGAAGGCTTGTTAGGAAGAGATGGGATCCATGTGATGAAGAGAGGGAAGAACATCCTTTGCAGACAGGCTCGCTAAATTAGGTTCACTGAGGAATGGAGACCAAAGCCCTGAGGTAAGTGGGAAGGGGATGATCTGGAAGAAGCACAAGCAGGAGGGGGCAACAGGGGGAAGCCTTCTTATTCTTCTTGAGAAAGTAGGGTAATTGGCTAGTTACCTCAAATGTCTCTACACAAATACACGGAGCCTGGGAAACAAGCAGGAAGACATGGCAGTCCTTGCACAGTCATGGAGGTATGATGTGATTGGAATAACTGAGGAATATTTCCCACATGCCTCTATTGGTGGGATAGCTCACATGACTGCATAATTGTCATGGATGGGTACAAACTGTTCAGGAAGGACAGACAGGGCAGAAGAGGAGGAGAAGCTGTGCTGTATGTAAAAGAGCCATATGATTGCTCAGAGCTCAAGTATGAAACTGGAGATAGTCCTGTTGAAAGACTCTGGGTAAGGGTCAGAGGGGAGAGCAACAAGAGTAATGTTGTGGTGGGTGTGCTATAGACCACCAGACTGGGAGGATGAGGTAGATAAGGCATTATTCAGAGAACTAGCAAAAGCTTCCAGATCACAGGTCCTGGTTCCATGGGTGTCTGGTGCCTCTTGAGTCAGAAGAGGCACATGCCCCCCCTGACACCAGTCAGCAACTGGGGGAGGGATCCTCCAGTAGCCAATCTCACTGGAGACAACTTCCTGTTGCAAGTGTTGGAGAGACCAACTAGGGGCCATGCTCTTCTTGTTCTACGACTCACAAACAGGGAAAAATTGGCGAGGGATGTAGAAGTGGATGGCAAGTTGGGCAGCAGTGACCATGAGACAAGTGAGTTAAGGATCCTGACAAAAGGAAGAAAGGAGAGCAGCAGAATATGGACCCTGGATGTCAGAAAAGCAGACTTTGATTCCCTCAGGAACTGATGGGCAGAATCTCCTGGGAGACCAGGCTGAGGGGGAAAGGAGTACAGGAGACCTAGTTCTATTTTAAAGAAATTTTACTGAGGGCACAGGAACAAAACTCAGCTGGGGGATGTAGTAGATGCATTGAGGATAGGGCTAGTGTTCAGAGTGACCCAGACAAATTGGAGGATTGGGCCAAAAGGAATCTCATGAGGTTCAACAAGGGGACATGCAAAGTCCTGCTCTTAAGATGGAAGAACCACATCTACCAGTACAGGCTGGGGGCTGACTCACTGGGCAGCAGATCTTCAGCAAAGGACCTGGGGGTTACTACAGTGGACAATAAGGTTGATATGAGCCATCAGTGTGCACTTGTTGCCAAGAAGACTAATGGCATACTGGGCTGCATTGGTAGGAGCATTGCCCAGTATGTGTGAAGCGGGCCCTATTCAATTCAGATTCAGCCCAAATCAGGGGCAGTGAGATTTGATTTGATGATTTGAATCACTGTCCCTGATTCGATTTGGCTGAATCCGAATCTGAAGATTCTATGCTGATTTGGAGAATCAGCGATTCAGACATAGACACAGCTTTAAAAGTTTTTTTCGACATACCTCGAGGTACCAGCATGGCTTGTGAATGCTGCAATGCTGGGGTGGATGGAGCATTCCACAAGAGTGCGGGGTGGGGGGCCATCCACGTGCTTGGCGGTGAACCTGGAAGTGGATCAAAAGTACTTTCCATCCACTTCTGGGTCTGCCAGGGAGGGCACTGGGCCCCCCCCCGCTGCACTCCCTTGGCTCAGCAATCATCCATGGGGGACCCCAGGTGACCCCCCTCCAGATCTAGGAGGTACCAGTCTCCGAGCCTGGGGGGTGGGGGGTGCACACACTCCGGCGGACCTGGAAGTGGACCGAAAGTGCTTCTGATCCACTTCTGAGTCTGCTGCCGAGTGTGCTGGGGACCCCCCCCCACGCTCTTGTGGGATGCTGCATGAGCCCCAACATTCCAGCATTCACAAGCTGCCTGGTACCTAGAGGTATGTAGAAAAAACATTTAAAGCTGTGTCTATGTCTGAATCACCAAATCTCTCTGAATCAATTCGTAGGGTTCCGAACAGGGCTCGGTCCTCGGGCCCGCCCTGTTCAACATCTTCATCAGTGATTTGGATGAGGGGGTGCAAAGCACCCTGTTCAAATTTGCTGATGATACCAAGATGTGGGGGGATGTGGGCACAATAGAAGGGAGCAACAGGCTACAGTTGGACCTTGACAGGTTACAAGGATGGGCGGAGGAGAACAGGATCGGGTTCAACACAGACAAGTGCAAGGTGATGCACCTGGGGAGGAACAACCGGCACCATACCTACAGGCTGGGGAACTCCCCTCTTGTCAGCACGGAGGTGGAAAAGGATCTTGGAGTCATT
>NW_005842246.1:1393880-1419788 GCF_000455745.1 Alligator sinensis
CCCCCGAGTATTCTTTCCTGCCATGGCAGGGGGTCGGACTAGATGATCTGCCCAGGTCCCTTCCGACCCTAGAAACTATGAAACTATGAATTAGATTCGGAAAGATTAAAGGGTCTCCTGGTTAGATTTGGATTCGGAGATTTGGCCACTGAATCAGGCCGAATCTGCTGAATTGAATCAGGGACTGAAGCTTCATACAGCCCTAATTGCAAGCAGATCAAGGGAAGTAATTATTGCCTTCTATTATGCACTGGTGTGGCCAGATCTGGAGTACTGTGTCCAGTTTTGGGCCCCGCACTATAGAAAGGATGTGGGCAGGTTGGAGAGACTCCAGTGGACAGCAATGAAAATAATGGTTTGGGGTCTGGAGCACATGATTTAGGAGGAGAAGCTGAGGGAACTGGGGATACTTAGTTTGGAGAAGAGAAACTGAGGGGCGGGGTGGGATTCAATAGCAGTGTGGCAGGGCACTATTTGTGCCTGCCACTTTAAGGTCCTGGAGCTGGCAGCTGCCAGGTTCCTGATGAGGGCAGCCATTTTGAATCTGGGGCTGCCCATATAAACAGGGCAGTTCTGCTGCTGGAGGCCAGGCAACAACACTGCCTGGCTGGAGGGCTGCTGGTATCATCTGGAGGTAAGGGAGGAGCTATAGGGGATGGTAAGGAGGCTCTTGTTCCTGGGTATGACCTAAAACTGCACCCTGCCAGGAGTAGGTGGCCTGGTGGGGCTCTCAGTGGTGCGGGAGCCCCCAGGAAATGCCAGGCAAGTTACCACCCCGGTGAAAGGTGGGTTGGGGCACCTTAACCCCTAGACCCAAAAACCGGGTGGGTTACCCCTTGTTTGGAAGGCCTGGAGGGTGGACCCCTGGAGAGAGAGAAAAGGCTATAGACTTAGGCCTGTCTGAACTTCCCCTGACTGCTCAATGCTGGGGCCAGGACCAGAAGGGTCAAAGGGCTAGGGGCCCACCACGAGGAACGCCCAAGAGCTGTGCACTTGGGGTTCTGACTGGCCTGGAGGTGGGCCAGGGCTAGTGAGCTAAAGGTCCTGCGGGGACCACACTCAAAGGGAAAGTGGTTCAGGGAGCTATGCTGCCTAGTATGAAGGCGGATGAGACTGTCTGAGGAGAGGAATCCAGGTGGGGTTCAATTAGGAGGATTCTGGGGCTCAGTTTGTGGGCAAGTGAAGATGATAACATCTAGATGCCATCTGCGAGGCTTGGGCTCTGGTGTAGGGGAGGAATGGAGCTGCAGATAGCGCCCCCTGGCATCAGGGCAGGAAATGGGCAGCCTCCCACTTAATTACATCAATGAACTAATTAATTCCAACAAGGCGTGGCAGAAGAGAAGGTGGGCAGTTAGCCCCAAAACAGGTGGGCAGGCCGTAGTTAAATCGGCCTCTGGCTGGCCCCTGTTACAAGCAGCCTTTAACTACATGAAGGATTGTTTCAAGGATGATGGAGCTAGAGTGTTCTCAGTGGTGGCAGATGACAGAACAAGGAGCAATGGTTTCACAGTGCAGCAAGGGAAGCTTGGGTTGGGTATTAGAAAAACTCTCACTAGTAGGATGGTGAAGCACTGGAATGGGTTACCTAGGGAGGATGTGGAATCTATCATTGGAGGTTTTTAAGGCCCATCTTGACAAAGCCCTGAATGAAATGATCTAGTTGAGAATGGTCCTGCTTTGAGCAGTGTTGGACTAGATTACCTCTTGAAGTCCTTTCCACCCCTAACTTTGTATGATTCTTGTATCACATCTGTTAGACAGTCACGTATTCTTTTGGCCAGTACTTTTGCCATTAATTTGTAGTCTAACTTTAAAACAGTTATTGGTTTCCAGTTGCCTAACACACATTCCTTTCCATTCTTGAATATCAAAATTATCACACCTTCTGCAAAATTATCCCCTATTGCCCAACTCTCCATTAATTCCCTGTATGTCTCTATTATATCTGTCCCCAGCCCTTGCCAAAATTTCATAGAATTCCACTGGAAGTCCATCTCTTCCTGGTGCATTCCCTCTTTTTTGTAAACTTTTAAGCACTCCTCCACTTCTATCATCCTTAACTTCTACAAAATGTGTTTCTTTCCATCCTCTATTCCTTCCTTTATGACCTCAAAAACGCATTCATTTTTTTCCATCCACTCCTCTTCTTTTGTACAGATCTTTATAAAACTCTTCTGATGCGTCCAACATTGTTGCCCTCTTGTCTACTCAGTTTTCTTCTTCAGCTCTTACTGCTTTCAGTTCCTTCCTTTTCCACAATTTTGCCAAAAAAAAACAACTTACACCATCCTTCCCCCTTCTTTCTGACCAAGTACTTTGTGTGGAGATGTTTCTCCTCTATTTCCTTTTTGAACCATTCTTCAGTCTGTTGCTTTGTCTTCCAGTTCTTCTTTCATTTGTACTCCTCTTACCATCTCTTTTAATTTTTGCTTCCCTGACTGTAGTTGTTCTAGCTCTTCCACCCTCTTCTTCACTTCTCTTCAAGTAATGTATCTGAAAAATTCTCTTGTTCTTCTCTTGATGACTGTCTACCACTCCCAGATGCTTTTCTAGTATCGCTTCAGGTTTATCCATGTTTATACAGTTCCACATATTCTTGAGAGGTCTTCTTATCTTGTAATAATTGAACATTTAACTTGCACATCCCTTTCCCCCTATCTTTGCTTTTTCTAAACTCTATTCTCAACATCCAGGGATCCCTAAAAGTCGCATCTATGATTTCCTTCTTTCCAATCCCTACCCAACTTGATGTTAATATAAAATCAATCCTTGACACCTCTCTCCCATTAGGTTCCATCCTGTAACACCTCATCCACCCATACATTGTTTTAAGCATCCTTATTTTATTATGTTAAGCACTACTTTTGATGAGCTGTCTAGTTCCCCCTCCCCTCTGTCCCTTCTCCTATCCCCTTCTGGAATAGTGGAATTGAAATCACCCCAACAGAATTTGCTGTCTATCTCCACCTACATACATCTCTAATGTCTTAAATAGGGCAATTCCTTCTTCTCTTTCAGCTGGCACATACATCCTAAAAATGTCTAACACTTTGTTTTCAAATTCCAGCACCTTCCACTGCAGTCTCCCTTCCACAGTCACTTGCACTGACCACACTTCCACTTTCTCACTCTTGAGCAAAATCACATCTCCATCCACTTTGTTTGCATCTGAACCTTCCCACCACAATGGACCTCATCCCCATCTCAACAAAATTCTTGTAATCCCTCTCTCATGGGATTTCACAATAATGCAAACATATTATGTCCATTTTTACCCCACTCATCAGCATAATCTTATCCCACCTCTTCCTCAATAGCACACTTCTGACATTTATAGATGCAATTGTAGCCTGGGTGTACACAGGTTTGTACTTTCCTCCCCAACTGAGAGAATTATTGGCAGGGCAGTGTGCTGTGGAGGGACACAACAACCCAGCCGCTGCCTCTGTCCCCTATAGAGTCAGGTCCAGTCAATCTATTACTTAACTATATACAGGTTTATTATTACAACAAAACCATTAAAGGGTAAGGACATAGATTATATATATATATATATGTACACATTTACAAAACAATAAACTCTAAAATGTGTGTGTGTATTATAGAGTTTATTGTTCTGTAAATTTGTACATATAAATACACACCTAGTTATCATTTAAAATACAGATGAACAATAGAACAAACCAGACCAAAGAATATTGATTTGGCAACCTTATAACTCTATTCATATACAAGCTATTACTTTGAATTATTCACATAAGCTGCAAGGCACAGGCCACAAATATAATCAATCCTTAGACTACCTGGGTGCCCTCCAGGGCAGGGGCCCCACTCCCAAGGTACCACTACAGGAAAGGAGGTGGGGGGAAAGAAAAAGGAGAGGAAGACCCCAAAGACTCCTAAGCTCCCCCGCTATCACCCAGGAGTGACCCACGTGGTGCCCCTTCGCAATCCTTGGTGGGGTCCCTCCCCTGTGGGGACCCTCTCTCCAGGGTAACTTACTACTCCATAGTCCCGGAGGGTTGCCTCTTGTTCTCCAGGTGAAGCTCTGCTCCCCACCGGGTTTTCCTGCTGCCTGATTCTGCTGCTGCCTTCCTGGTTTAGGACCACATGCACTGTTGTGTGTAGTGGGTGCTATGCCTTGTGCTAGGGGTTGGAGGCCTGGACAGCCTTGTGCAGCACTGGGGCTAAGTCTGTTCCCAAACCCTCTGGGTAGCAGCATCTGCACTGAGCTGCTGCCCTGTGTCAGCAGTTGTAGACCTGAGCCACCTCAAGTGGCTCCCAGGGTCCCTCACCCTCCGTGCAGTGCCTCCTGCACCGAGCTCCCAGTCTCGTTCTGGGGGTTGAGGACATGAGCCACCCCAGGGGGTCCAAAGATCCTACTCTGTGCACTGGCCTGTGCACCGTGCCTCTGGCTGCATGCCAGAGGTTGCAGACCCAAGCCATCTCAAGCAGCTCCCAGGATCTGGATGCTATGCCGCACACTGAGAGCCTAACTGCTAGAGCCATGCCATGCTCCCCACTGATATAAGTCTTCAGGGGCTCTTCCTGGGCTACTGCTGAGCCCTGCTGAGCAGCTCTCATCAGCTTTTCTAAGCCACGCTCTTCTTTCTTTTCTGTCCGCAACACATCTGCCCCTTGTGCTGGGCACGCAGCTCCTTTTTATATGCTCCGGGGCTCTGCCCCTGAAGTCTTCTGGACCTGACAGTTTGCAGTCTTCAATCAGGTCTGGGGGAGCTCTTCTCCCTCTCCTCTCATGAAAGGGGCATGATGTTATTTCTCTTGCTGCCTCCTGATTGGTGGAGCCCAGCCACCAATCAAAAAGCAGGATCTCAAGGCTGGGATTCAACCCAAGCTCTGAAAGGTAAGCCTGCTACACAATACACAAAATCATGCTTGTCCATTTTAAATTACAAATCTCTACCATGTTTATGAGTCTTCTATTCTGTTGCTTAACAGTTAGCTCTAGCCCCCCCTTTGCATCCCTATAGTCTTTGCCAATTGTTTTTATTAGTTTAATATTCAAGCAAGATTCCCCTTTCCCCTCCACCCAAACTTTCTGCTTTTCCCCCTTACCTTTTCCCTCTCCATTAGTCCCAGACCACATTAGCTCTGATGAGCTCTTTGCCAACACATCTCCCTCCCCCTCACGTTCTCTGCCATCTTTCTTAGCTTCAAAACATGGGATTTCTCTCTCTTCCCAACTTGCCTCTCATCTTTCTCCTTCTCTGTCCTCACTCCTCCTCCTTTTTCCTGTAGCGTTCTCTCTTCAGTCTCAAAGTCATCTGTTCAACTTTTGTTTCCTTTTCCCTCCTCTACCACTTCTCCCTTTGACTGATGAAATTTCACTCTTTTCCTCTCTAGTTCTTCTGTCTTGTGGCATCTCCTTCACTGTCATACATGCTGACTCAACATCATCTTCCCCACTTTCCCTATCCCGTCTCTGCTTTTCCTCTGTAGATCTAGCTTTATTTGAGAGAGACCATGAACTTTGGCAATGTAGGTGTCCCTCTTCCCTGAAAATAACAAACTTCAGTAATTCTTGGCATTCTGCCACACTGTGCCCTTTCCCATCACATCTGTAGCATATTGTGTATTGGCAGTATGTGGCCTGATGTCCTTCCTGTCTACAGTTGCTACAGAGTGGAAGCTGTCTAAATACATTGTAAAATCTTGGTGTGGCCCTGCTTGGATTACTGATAGTCAGTACATTATCCCATAAGGACTCCTGTCATCCCTCATTACCACTCGCTTTCCATGAGCCCATCCATATACCATATTAATTGCTGTCTTGTCAACATACATTACTCTTTTTACATAATTCTCCAACCATTGCTGCCATTTTCTGTGCACTGATACACATTTTGCTGTTTATACAACTGCACGCAATGCAGGCCATGCATTTCAGCTTGTGTGTGGAGCAGACTTGATTAATCAAGTCTGCTCCAACCCTCTGGATCTCTGGCGCGTCGCGGGATGAAAAGGTACATGTATAAATCCCCACTGGTTTTAACTCTAAATCATGTTTGCACACCTAAAAATGCTAATATTGTGCAGCATTCCACAGCACCCTTAAAAGGATCTCAAGGTACCCCTTGGTACTGTGGCATCCTGTTTGAGAATCACTACTGTAGATAGTGGGAACACATGGATGCTCCCTTTTTTTATAGTGCTACAAGAGCCCTTGTAGTACTACAGATGTAACACGTGTCGAAACTCTTAGACTTGGACAAATCATCCCTTGCTAAAGACCCACCATCCTTGGATCCATTATTATTTTGGTAATGCCTGGGAATTGATTTTTCTCCTAATTTTAATCTCTGCTATACATAATTGAATAGCTCCTTTGTATGCCTAAAACAAGGTGTATATTAGAAGAGCTCCAAGTACGTATTCCAAATGATATTAGTTACACATTTAGCCATTTTCTATTATCAAATTTTGTTTTTAATATATTTTGTTTTTATGTGGAAAGTATTGCCACAGATAACTTGGATGAATAATCTTCAGAGTAGGGATAATTTGAGAAATGTTTACTTCCAATTATTTGTTACTGAATTTTATTTCATAGGGTCATCCCTGCTAGCATCTGTGAACTTTTTCAATATTAGTAAAAAATGAAATAGTTCTCAAGTGTTTGGACACCTTCTACCTATCACAAGTCTGAACTTACTGCTTTTATTTGTGAAAACAACAGTACAAGAGATTTGAAACTCATAGTTTCATAGTAGGTAGGGTCAGAAGGGACCTGAGCAGATCATCAAGTCTGCCCCCCTGCCATGGCAGGAAAGAATGCTGGGGTCAGATGACCCCAGCTAGGTGATTATGTAGCCTCCTTAAGAAGACCCCTAGGGTAGGAGCCAGCACCACTTCTCTTGGAAGTTGGTTCCAGATCCTAGCCACCCTGACTGTGAAGTAGTGCCTCTTGATATCTAGCCTGAATCTACTCTCATTCAACTTATGGCTGTTATTCCTTGTTACTCCCAGTAGTGCTTGGGGGAATGGGGACTCTCCCATAGCCTGCTGGTTCCCCTTGGCCAGTTTGTAGATGGCCACCAGATCCCGTCTCAGCCTTCTCTTGTGGAGGCTGAACAGGTTCAGGTCCCATAGCCTCCGCTCGTAGGGCCTGCCTTGCTGCCCCCTGATCATGCGAGTGACCCTCCTCTAGACCCTTTTGATGCTGGCCACATCCCTCCTGAAGTGACGCGCCCAGAACTGGATGCAGTACTCCAACTGCGGCCTGACCAGTGTCACATAGAGAGGGAGGATCACCTCCTTGGACCTGCTCGTGATGCATCTGTGGATGCATGACAAGGTGCAGTTAGCCTTCCTTACCACGTCCCCACATTGGAAGCCCATGTTCATTTTGAAATCAGTAATAACACCAAGATCCTTTTCTGCCTCTGTGCTGTCTAGAAGGGAGTTCCCCAGCCTGTAGGTCTGCTGCTGGTTCTTCCTCCCCAGGTGCAGTACCTTGCACTTTGTCAGTATTGAATCCCATCCTGTTCTCATCTGCCCACCCCTGTAACCTGTCCAGATCTAGTTGCAGCCTGTCCCTCTACTCCAGTGTGCCCACTTCTCCCCACATTTTAGTGTCATCCGCAAACTTGAACAAGGTGCTTTTCACCCCCTCATCCAAATCACTGATGAATTCATCCATTTCTATATAATAGCTTCATGCTCCTCAGCCCTCATTTTTACATTTATATAGGAAAGTAGCTGTAGAAGTACAGACTGACAAATTCCTCCCACACCTGGTACAGCCAATCTGTGTTCAAGTATAATTGAACAATTCTTTCCTCCTAGGATACAGTCCTAATCCATGCAAACAGTATTCTTTCCTATATTTTTTTCTGGGTATGATCAGATGGGATGCTGAATTGATACAGATAGAAGAACAGATTGCCTCTTCTCCAGTCTGTCCTATGTGCATGCCAAAGCGCCTTATTGGTCAGAAGAGAGAATAATACTCTTTGTCAATGATGCATTGTCACAAAGATGTTGAAAACTGACCTCACTTAATGGTGCCTACAGCATTTTGGAGGTATGAAGCTCTTCTCTAGATGTTGTAGGTGACCTGAGCTGACCTTGCTGGGTGACCCTGTCACTCAACTAATAGGCTGGAGGGGTGCTTCCAAGAAGCAACAACTGTAGTGTCTAATCCAAAATTATGAGACAAATAGTGTTAAAAGACATGCAAGTGCATACATTATGTAATTTCAGCACACTGGGCAGGTCTACATGTTCATTAATGCACCTTAGTTACTGTACATTTAGTTTAGTACTTCCTTAATGAAGTACTAAACTAAGTGCGAAGTAACTACAGTTATTGCGACGTAGCACCAGTGCATGGGTTTTTAGTGATACTTACTGTGAATTAGCCTAATAACAGTGTGCAGTAGGTTATTAGCATGGTTATTGACTGCCATACTACTGTGCAATGTTATTAGGCTAATGCGCAGTAAGTCTCTCGTGTAGATGCATCCACTGCCATGCTGATTTTATTTCTATCCATGGGGAGACTGTGGCTGAAAAAAAGATGCTCTCTCTCACTTCCCTTTTCTTGTCATCTAAACTCATTCCATGCATTTTCTTAGCTACTCTGAACTGAGACAAAAATCTCTGTCCTTTGACTTGTGTGAAAGGATGTAGTACCCTATTTTTACTCCCACATTCACTCTTTCTGCCTTGAGTGGTGTTGAATTAGCTCTTTTGTGGTTCTGGTTATTCCTCTGGGTCCTTTTGTCTTGAAATTTACTCAGGTAACCAAGCAACTTCTGTTTCAGACATTCTCTCCACTTCTTAGGTGACCCCTTCTCCTCCCATTTTCAAGAGTGGCTAGCTGTTTAGTTTTCTTTTTCTGGCACGTACATGAGAACAGCTTTGATCAAGTGCAAGGAGGCGTGTGAAGCCAATTATTTACTACTGGTGCAAATGAGAGACTTCCTGTAGCAGATAAGGCATTTGCAGTATTATGCAGGCGCTTCATCTGAACCCATCATTGCATGCCACACAATCTCTGAAACAACCATTTGACCAACTTGTGAGCAGACTTCATGCCATGTGAACAGATGGGAATGAGTGTGAGCTGCCAAGGGAGCACATATGTTCTTAAATCATGAATGTTAAGGACAATTCTCAGCCAAGAATGTGCAAGTGGAACTGTCCAAGTCTTACATGCTCAATATTAAGAAGATATGGCTTTGTCAAATATGACTTTGGTTTGAACTACACTTTAAAACAGTGCAATTGCAGTATTGTGAAATGAGTTTTTGCCTTGACCTGGACAGTCCATTGTGCTGGACTGAGCATTAGTAGTTTCAGCTAACTTTGATCTTGGCATAGGTCTACTGTGAATTTGCTGAAATCCAGATTTTTTTTCCTTTAATCTAGCTGAAATTGTGACTAATACATTAGCAGAATGCAAACATCTGTTCACCTTTCTGTGAATTTTCAAAGGTAAAAAATACCATTGTATTACTTAGGGAAATATATGAGTTTTTCTCTACAGTATGATCTTCAATGCATTGGTTAGCCTGCTTTTTCTTAAATTCCTTCTTCCATTGGAGATATCCAACTAAGATATGTACAATGCCTTTCAAATAATAAGACTAAGGTGACTAAGTTTAAAGGTATTTGAGAAAGTTTTCACATTTTAAAATTTTATAATTTAAAAATATATATAAAGGATATAGCATGTCCTTTTTTTTTCTAAAAAAAGGAAAAGAAAAAGAAAAGTGACGTGAACTGCAATCATTCAGTTTCCTCTAAAGAATACTATTTATTTAATGGCACACGATTTTGCATGCTACCATAGAAACCCATGACAGCAAGCTAAAAATACATGAAAGTGGATGTATATTTTGCTGGCTATAGTATTTTCAGTCAACCAAACAATAGCAACATCCGTACCACTCAATGTTCCTATCAATCAGCTTGGCAAAAAAAAAAAAAGATCTCATGAGGGAGCAATATAAAGAGATTTATTATATAATATAGAGCTAAAAAGTGACAAAAGTATAAAATACAGTATATGACAACAAAGTTCTTGCAAGTTTTCTGCAGCATAGGATAGTTCAGCATCTCTTTTTGCCAGTAACTCTGAAAATAAGATAAAAAAATCACCTGTAAGGGATATTACTTGGGATAAAACATGACAATTTGAACTGCAGTTGAGTAAAAAAAAAAATGTTATTAATCAGAAGTCTGTGATAGATTTGGATTAAAAAAAAACCCCCAGCATCAGCACAGGGCACAGTATTCCTGTTCTTTTCTCAAAATCCACATTTTACTTCACTTATTGGCCAAGTACCACCAGGTGTTTCAGAAATACCAGTAGGATCCCAACTGAATCACATATCCCCAACTTTCTCGATTGGAACTATAGTAAAGTGAATGGAAGACTCCCACCATGTGTAAAATTAGGGGACTGAATTGCATATGCTTGGGGGGAAAAAAGCATTTAAGGCCATGATTTCTAGTTTGTCATTTAATGGCTGGCACCAGGAATTTAAAATGGAGTTCTGAAGCCTGTGCTCACTCAGCTCTAACAATGACATATATATAATTGCAGGTTAGAAGCATGAACATTTCCAGACTCTGCTGACATTGTGAAGGCGACAACTGACAAGTTTCACTCCCATGGCATGATAACCTACAATGAAATGCAAAGCAGTCAGTTAAGATCATAATAAAAAAGCAATTCTTTATAAGGAAATCTTGGTAAGTTATTCCTTTGCTGCTTAAACTTAGTTTATTTTTTGTTTAAAAAGAGAGATCAGCTGATAAACACATTTATACCTACAAAGCACTTTTTGTTTGATGCTTAATTTGATGATTTATTTTGTATTTCCGGGGGGGGGGAGGGTTGAAGTACTTCATTTGGTTTGCACTTACAGCCTTGGTAGAAATATAGCACCTTTATGAGGCATTTGTTTTAATACTTTGCTAAAAATTAATGTTGTGGATAATAGACTCCAGACAGATTTAAATCTGGCATTCTTCACTCACTATCCAGTAGGACATTGTAGGTAAAAGAAGGGGGAGCTTTTGAAGAAAAACATTTTTTTGCAACAATTTAGTTGTTCTAATAAAAAAATATCACCTCTTCTCCTAGATCACAGTTGTTTCAGAGAACTGCTCTTTCACCTAGGAGAAGCTGCATTCCCAGAGCTAGGTCCAGGAAGAAAGAAAAAGCACTGTGTAATGTTCAAGCTTTTCTTTTGTACCCTTTGTACACCAATAATTTTTGTCTCTGGGTTTTAAACAAGTCTGCTATTTCTTAGCTCAAAGACTGCATGGTCTTTTCTTTTAAAGCAGTATTAATTTGTACCCATGATTTATATTCATTGTGAAACCTTGTGTTTTTGATCTGAGCAAGTATTTCCACTGCATGCATTACTCTAGTGTTTAAGCACACTGTATAACAAATGAGTGTATATCAGTTCTGCCCATGTGATTAAAACAAAATCTCCCTTTCATTTTAGCCTTCAAATTGAATATCTTGTAGGAGACATGAGCTAGAAAGCTGTCTAACTTCTTTACTGGGGAAAGGCCTGTATAGCATGTGTAGCCCAGGTATACATGGGCTTGTACTTTCCTCTCCAGTTGAGGGAATTTATTGTCAGGGCAGCTTGCTGTGGAGGAACACAACAGCTCAGTGGCTGCCTCTGTCCCCTACAGAGTCAGGTCCAGTCAATCTATTACTTAACTATATACAGCTTTATTATTACAACAAAACCATTAAAGGGTAAGGGCATAGATTATATGTATGTATATATGTATGTGTGTATATGTATGTACACATTTATGAAACAATAAACCTTATAATATATATCTACACAGATATACACACCCCCACTTATCATTTAAAATATAGATGAACAATAGAACAAACCGGACCAAAGAATATTGATTGGGCAACCTTATAACTCTATTCATATACAAGCTATTATTTCAAATTATTCACATAAACTGTAAGGCACAGGCACAAATATAATCAGCAATCCTTAAATTACCTGGGTGCCCTCCAGGGCACGGGCCCCACTCCCAAGGTACCACTATAAGAAAGGAGGTGGGGGGAAAGAAAAAGGAGAGGAAGACCCCAAAGACTCCTAAGCTCCCCCACTATCATCCAGGAGTAGCCCACGTGGTGCCCCTTTGCAATCCTTGGGGGGTCCCTCCCCTGTGGGGACCCTCTCTCCAGGGTAACTTACTACTCCATAGTCCCGGAGGGTTGCCTGTTGTTCTCCAGGTCAAGCTCTGTTCCCCACCGGGTTTTCCTGCTGCCTGATTCTGCTGCTGCCTTCCTGGTTTAGGACCACATGCACTGTTGTGTGTAGTGGGTGCTATGCCTTGTGCTAGGGGTTGGAGGCCTGGACAGCCTTGTGCAGCACTGGGGCTAAGTCTGTTCCTGGACCCTCTAGGCAGCATCTGAGCTGTTGCCCTGTGTCAGCAGTTGTAGACCCAAGCAACCTGAAGTGACTCCCAGGGTCTCTTACCCTCTGTGCAGTGCCTCCTGCACTGAGCTCCCAGCCTTGTTCTGGGGGTTGAGGACATGAGCCACCCCAGGTGGTCCAAAGATCCTACCCTATGCACCGGTCTGTGCACCATGTCTCTGGCTGCACACCAGAGGTTGCAGACCCAAGCCACCTCAAGCAGCTCCCAGGGTCTGGATGCTGTGCTGCACACTAAGAGCCTAACTGCTGGAGCCATGCTATGCTCCCCACTGATAGAAGTCTTCAGGGGCTTTTCCTGGGCTACTGCTGAGCTCTGCTGAGCAGCTCTCATCAGCTTTTCTAAGCCACGCTCTTCTTTCTTTTCTGTCCCCAACACATCTGCCCCTTGTGCTGGGCACGCAGCTCCTTTTTTATATGCTCCGGGGCTCTGCCCCTGAAGTCTTCTGGACCTGACAGTTTGCAGTCTTCAATCAGGCCCGGGGGAGCTCTTCTCCCTCTCCCCTCAGGAAAAGGGCGTGATGTTATTTCTCTTGTCTCCTCCTGATTGATGGATGGGTTCCACCACTCAAAAAGCAGGATCTCAAGGCTGGGATTCAACCCAAGCTCTGAAACATATGCCTGCTACACATGCCAGCTCAATAGAGATGGTCATCAGCAGGGATCTGGGTTTTCTGTTCACCATGATAAAATGCGGATTTTCTTATTTTAAGGAGAAAAACAGATGTTCTCCTTTGAAGCGGGCCTGGGGCTAGGGTGGAAATGTGCAACCACAAGTCCCAGATATGGTGCGGGACAGAGCTGAGGGCAGGTCATCTGGTGGGGGCGGGGTGGCTCCTTGCCATTGTGTGCACTCCTGGGGGGAGTGTCCCCAGATTTGTGTGTGGGGTGGGGTAAGAGTGGTCTGCCTGCTGCAGGCTTGGGGCTCCCCAAACTGATGCCCTCCCCCAGGAGCCTCAGAGGCCCAGCAGGCAGGACCCAGTGTGGCAGGGCAGAGCAGGGCAGAGTGGGGAGGTCCTGAGCTAGCAGCAGGCAGCCCACATCTGCCACCTGCATGGGCTAGGCTTTGGCCATGCTGCCCATGGGTGAGGGTGAGCAAGGCTCTGTTCTCTGCTTGGGTCACAGTGGCCACCACCTCCCATGGGCAGCAGTTTGGGCTCAGGCATTGTTGGGGGGCAGGGTGCTGCAGACACAGGTCACTGGAGCCATAGCTCTGGCAGCTGAGTGCCGCCTCTGGCAGGGCTGGGGAAGGTGGGGGCCTGTGGGTGTAGTGTGAGGGGCACTGGCAGGACTGGGGGGCTGTGGGTGGGGAGTGAAGGGCACTGGCAGGACTCTAGGGGGCTGTGGGTGGGGACTGAGGGGCACCAGCAAGGTTGTGGGGCTGTGGCTTGCAAATGAGAGACTATGGCATGGGCAGGGTACTGGCATATCATGGCTGTTCAGTGCCACAAAGCAGTGCAGGGCAGTGGGAGGAGGGAGGGGAACAGCCAAGCCACAGCTGAACCCATGGCCTGGTGAGTGAAGGGGGCAGGGGGAGCTCTGATTTTGCCATGATAAAAAAACCCCAAAATCAAATACCAAAATTTGTAGGTATTCAGAATTTATTTTAAATAATTATTGAGGCACTGGTAGGCTTCCAAATTGCTTAAAAATTGTAAATATATCAGTAAAACACTGTTTTCAATTGATACTTATATATAGTGGTGTTTCATTTAAATTGTGGAAAAACACAGATTTTGTGGGTTTTTTAATCAGAGAATTTCAGGGGGGGGTTGTTAAAATCAGATTTTGCAATTTTTAAACAGAGAAAACCAGGATCCCTGGTCATCAGAAGCTTGTAGTTGTTAGGGTGACAATATTTGGATCTTGGAGAGCACTGGATTTGCAGCTGAATAAAGCTTTAATCTGTGGCTTCAGCAGACCTACTGACCACAAGCCAGAATGATATATTAAAAGTAATATTACAAAATGCTTAGGCAAGCAGTTTCTTAACAATGTCGTGGTGTTGCAAACTATAGAGCCCATTGTGTAAGGAGAACAAAATGCAGCCCACTGGCTACCATCAGGAGATAAAGCAGAAGCAGGACTTTGGAGATGAAGAAGGAGTCAGCAATAAACAGCAATTGACCGAGAGAAGCCAGGTTCACGGTCTCACACATGTGCTCTTAGCAGAGGCATGTAAATGAATGAAATGCATAGGCAATTCCATGCTAAAGAAGTAAACAGAGGTGGAGCTTAAGAGAGGAGAAGATATGGGCAGAACCAAAGGAAGGGTGAAGGTGGAATAAATGTTAATGAGCATGAACCAAGGTGTATAAATGTGGAAAGAACTATTGTTCAAGGTTGCTCCCCAGTTTCACAGGCTGTGTCTGTGAGGGAGCTCACCCAAAGCTGTCTCCATTTTGAATACAGCTTTTGTGAGCAATGTATGCTGATGTTTGCTCCCTGCTTGCTGTGGCTAATGAGTAACAGGATCCATGAGCAACAGGATGGTTGGTGCCGCATGGAGTTGGGGTCTAACAGTAGTGTCTTAAGTGTATAGTGTTTTCATGGGTGATAGCTTTTATTGGATCAAGTGCATGGTTAGGATAGAATCTAAATCTATCCCAACCATGCACTTGATCCAATAAGAGAGCTCACACACAGAAACTCTAAACTCTAGCCTCCTGCATATTTCCTGGATTGTGATAGCAACAATGTCACTTCAGTGCTATCCAGTGCATAGTGTGGTGCACATACTTCAGGGCACACTAATCTGATTAAGATGTGGTCATTAGGGTTTATAGTCCCAGATTAAATTAGGCCAGTATTTAAAGAGCATTAGGGTTTTTTAATATTATTTTTCATAAATTGTGTCAGGGCTGTGGGGCAAAATTAAGATTGTTTGTTTACACTTTGCTAGCCATAGCCTGTTCAGTTGTGCAGCTACTGAAATGTTCATTAGGTGCCAAGATGCATCGTTCTGTGGCCTCTCCGAAGATGCAATAGGGCATTACCTGGCATTATTTCAGTACTGAAGTTCTGTTTGAGAGTCTTCTGTGATCTAACCCTAAAATTCAGCACCATCCTGGAAAAATTTGGGTGGCTGGTTGCTTTAGCAATGGAGTCAGTTTTCAACACACAGTATAATCATACTTGTTTTTTTTACATACAGAAGAGGAAATTAACATGAAATCCCAGCTACAGTACATAGAATGTTAGCATTTATTAAAAGGATTTAGGATAATTTCTTCAGCAATTTCAAGATGAAATATTTATATCACGGTTCATCAAGTTAATACTTGAATTTCCTGATCATCATGAATTTTAGTTCTTACAACCTGCATGGATGCAAATCTCCAATCCAAGACCCAGTATTAAAAAAAGGGTTACAGTGGGTCATGTTATGTAGCAGCTCTTGAAAGAAAAGAAATTGGAGTCTTTCCCCTTCTCTTTCTCAGCTGTGCTCAATAATTACGTGTTGCAGCTGATGATTTTTAGGGGAGAGATCTGTAAAGCATCTGTTTTTATGACTTCTCGCTGTGAAAATTCCTGGAAGACATTTTCTTGGAGTTCAGAGGAAGTTTATTCCAAGGGGCAGGCTGAGGACGCCAGATCACAGGGTGTTCTGCTCCTTTTTGTTTAGCCATCCTCTGAATGTGTGGGATGGGAGTGATGCCTGAAAACCATCCAGTAAATCCTGCTGTGCAATGAGAATCCAACATTGGGAAAAATTGTTAGCCTTTCCTTGTGCTGTCTTGAAGCAAATTGCCAGACTAGTACAGAGAATTAAAGTGTCTTTCTTCTGATTTTTAGAGTTCAGCTAAAAGATAACTGTAGAATGATTAATTTCTTGAATGAGATTTTTCATCTTTTCCAGTGCAAATAATCGAGAACCTTGAAAAGTCAAGCAAATGGGCATAAATATGGTATCTAAAATTTATGAGATTCTCACTAGAGCACAGTAACATTTGATTCAAAATTGTGAAGCCTTTTCTCATCTTATGTTGCTTGACAAGGTCATTTGGTATCTATGGCTGGAGATGATGGAAGTTAAATTCAAAATTTCTAAACTCTGTATTTTGATCTGAAGGAAGATTTTTTTTTTTTTGGCTTACCTTTTTATACAAGAGAAAGGTGTAATAAAATGTGTTTTCAATTCACATTGAATTTCAATTGAGTTTTTCACTTTGTATTTGCTTTCTAGTGTTCTTTTCTTCTGTATAACAGATCATTCAGGAGGAAAGGATTGATATTTTCCTGAATTTTCTATGAAGCCACAAATTCATTTCCTTCATGAGCATAGTGTTTTTGGTACATTAATCAAGTATTTGAATTAAACAATGTTTATATCCAAATTTTCATTAGTTTATTTGTTTTTGATGGCATAGGCCCTGCCTACAGAATGAGTGAAACCAGTTACTCTGGAATGGACCTAAGTCAAAGTGGAAAAACATCTGAACAATCTCTCCTAATGAGATGTTGTGACAAAAAGGAATAATATGCTTCTACATTGCAGTAGACTAATGAGGGCTTTTATTTGCCTCTATAGCATTAGAGAGAGAGTTTGCAGAGTTCTTGTGTCAACATTTAAAAAATGTTGAAAGATTGATGAGGTAAAAAAAAATACCAACAAAAATATTTAAAGGCTTAAAAGCTCCGTCTCCTTAGTTTATCCAAGTGAGACTTTATTCTAGTAGACACATCCCTTCACAGGGAGACACTACTGGGTACACTAAAGTGCACTCTCACAAGAGAAAGCTATAACAAGAACCAGCAGCAGGAAGTTGAAGACAAATCCCAACTGGAACTAAAATGCAAACTCTTATCACTGAGCTTAATTAGCAGTTGGAAAAAGCTGTCATGGGAAGAGGAGATTTGTATCTCCCTTGTAGTTTTTAAATCAAGACTGTATACTTTACTGAGGCCCTTGGCAGACACTCAGTTAAAGGTGTGATAGATCTGATCCATGATCCCAACAATCATGCCTCCTGCCATGCAACAACGTGCATACAGGAGGAGTGATTGTGGTGGATCAGGTTCCAATTGTGCTCTGTTGCCTGTGCAGGGGGAGCCCATTAGCAAATAACAAGCTTCATGCTTGGAGCACCAGTCAGCTGATCAGTGTTCCTGGCCTGGGGAGTTCATTGGAGGCCTCAACTTGGATGTGCTCCCAAGGCTGGGAGCCTTGATCAGACAGGCCACACATTCAGTTTTAGGGGTGATGGGAACCAGCCACAAAGTTATTATGTATTTTGTGTAATAATTACTGTGTGGCTTATTGCCTGTTTTATTGCACTATTAATTGCATGAGTGTGTGCTCAGGTCACTACTAAAAATGTGATTAATTTTAAGTGAAACCTCTGCCAGAGATCTAAAAGAGCCCCAAATCGTGCTGTGTGCTTTAGTCAAACACAAGTTATTGGACTGTAAACAGGAATAACTAGGATATGCAAAGGATGAGCTAAGGGAAAAGGAATGGACCATTAAAGGAACTCATAATCCCTTTTCCCCTTAAACTGTATGAATCTAATGATTAATAGTAATTGTAATTAGTAATTTGTTCTGCACCTATTTGACCTGTAGCAGCAATCATTCATTGTGTGACTGTTTGCCTAGTTACATTTTTATTCCTGTCTTGAGACCATATTTCCCTAATAACAATAATGTGCCTAACTCTTGTTCTTTAGCTCTATAAAAAGCTGCAATTCTGAGATCTATCTGGTGACAAGCAAAAATAGAGTTAACATTTGGTGCACAATTTTTTTTATCTTGTCACGTACTTGTGAGACATCAGACTTTTACCCGCTTAGGGAATTCTGAGTTCATCAGCGAAAGCGGCAGAAAATAGTCATCTTTCCTGGATCTTCCTTATAGTATTAGGATGCACTGGCCATCAGGTTGGGAGTCTCTATGAACTGTGTTCCTTTGGTCTTCAGCAGATTCCCACCTTAGGATGCTGAAATACTCAGCCCACCTGCTAAGCCTCCGAAGTCCTTCCTTTCCAAAACAATAATAAAAGACCAATGAAAGACGCCATTCTTCCCTCCCAGATCCACAACAGTCCTTTCTTCCTTCTTTGTTTCACTTCTCCAGGGAACTTGCACTGTGGTTTCACCTGTAGATTCCTTCTTTGGGAAGATGGGTGGCCTGCCAAACCATATTTTGCTAAACTAAAGTTAAAAACAAAGCAGCAAAAAGCCTGTGACTAAGGACCTCTTCTTATGTAATCAGGCTACCTGGCTGGCATCCCCCTCTTTGACTAGTTATAACTCCAAGGACTCGTCTCCTTAAGAGTCTCACTCTGCTTATTTTTTTTTCTCTTTGGGAACATTTCTATTTTACACCTGATCATTCTTCAGAACCTGTGACAGAAATTACATGCATCTCGGTGTTGCCTCTTCTTCCTGCTGCCATACTCTCTCAGCAGTAGCATACGTGTTTCTCATGCTCTTGCCAATGCTCTCTTATAGCAGTGCATACTTAGTGCCCAGTATCCTCTCCTGAAATATGTAAGAGTAGGCCTGAGATAGGAATATGGCTTCAGTCACTGAATTTACTCATAGCCTCCAAATGGGCTGCATTCTTAACCCTTTTAAAGAGCCAATTCACGCCATAACCCTTTTACAGTAAAATTATATTAAAGTTTGAAGCCTTTCTTTTTATCATATCATGTTTACTGACATAGAAACATGATGCACAGGACCAAAAAAAGCTCTCTTGGCCATAGAGCTGAGTCCTGCCATGCAATCCTATTTAATTTATTGAAATTTATAAAATCCTTATTCCTCTGAAGGTTAAAACCCTGCACGTTTCCATGTATAACCACTTGCTCTTGTGCTGACATTACCTTTTAGCTTACATAGGCTTTCTCCCTTTCTTCTGTTAACCCCTTTGATATATTGCAGATGGGAATTATGTCCCCTCTCAGCCTTCACTTTTCCTGGCTAAGCAAACCAAACTCTTTTTAGCATCCTCTTCTATATTAGGCTTTCCATTCTATCAGTCATCCTTGTAGCCCTTTTCTGAATGCAGTATCCTGAATTCATCTTTCTTGAATATGGGTAACCTGAATTGCACGGAGTATTCCAGATGCATTCTTACTAGTGCCAGGTATAATGCTGTTGTTACTTTTATATCTCTACTACAAATACTTGGTGTGATGCAATACTTACATCATATTTTCCTTTTTCATAGCTGCATCACATCTATGGCTCACAGTTGTCACATGATCTACTGATATACCTAGTCTTGTTCCTTCTTTAGTTTTTTCCCTACTGATGAACCTCAGCTTATAGTAGAAATTCTTGTTGTTAGTCGCTAAATATATGACCTTGTGCTATGTGCTTTTAAATTTTCTCATTTCTATTTCTGCAGTCTACAAGAGCATCTGAAATTTCACTATGACATTTCCATCCTTATGCATAGTGACACTGCCTCAACTTTGTGTCTTCATCAGATTTCATGACCACACCCATAGTTTCCTTGTCAAAGGCATTGATGGAAAAATTACATAAAATTGAGCTTACATTCTGCTCTACATGTTCCAGGTATTGTGCAATTACATGGAGACCAGCTACAAGTGCAAAGTGCTATAAGTGCAAAGTAGGTATCAAACACTAAAAAGCTCCAACTAGTTATAAAGTTAGACCTAGAAAATGTGTACTAACTTTATAGCTGGTTGCTATTGAGCTTTAATCTGAACATGTAGAAGGGTCTTCCTTGCATCTGGGAGCCCCATCAGCTGATGGGGCTCCCAGCTGCAGGGGTGCACTGAGCTCAGCATAAAACCCATGAGCCCTAGGGACTCCAGAAGCTGCAGTGCCCAAAGAGTAGGGGTTTCCTGCACTCGTGAGCCCTGGGGATTGTGGGAGCTGTGATCCCCAGGGTCCAGGGGTTTCCCATGATCCGCAGGACTTGGGAGTGTGGGAAACCCCCAGACCTTAGAGATTGTGGCTGCCATGATCCTCTGGCCCCAGGGTTTTCCACACCCCTAGGGCAGGGAGGATTGCTGCAGTGGTGATCCTCCAGCCTCTGGGGTGCACAGGGTGCCCCTGTGGCTGGGAGCCCTTCAACTAGGTTGTGTGGGGATCACAGGCACAGGAGCTTGCTGGTGCAGGGGGAGCCTGGGATCAGGCTCCCACTACACCAGCATTAAGGCTTGATTTGTGGGATCGCGCATTAGATCCCATTGTGCCTCCTCCCATGCATGTATGGCATAGCAGGAGGTGCAATTGTGTGAATCACTCATTAGATCCCATCATACCTTTAGCTTCACATGCAGAGAGGGCCAGTGAAGCTGATCATTGAGGTGTTCCTTCAGTAATCTTGCTTCAGCCTGATAGTCCCATTCAATATTTCCTCCCAATTCTTTACCCATTTCCTTTTTCTCTATCTTAAGTAGTAATGCTCAAGGCCACATACTTCACTGAAGTCCAGATAGATTACATATGTTACATTTGCTTTATGTGTGGCATGGCAGGTTTTCATGTGGCATGGCAGGTTTACATGTGGCATGGCAGGTGGCATGATTGCATGGATTGCACATTAGATCCTATTGCATCTTTATGTGCATGTGTAGAGGGGCCCTAAGTTACATATAAAAAAGCAGTTGTGTTATTTAAAAAAGAGAGAAGAAGAAATTAGCCTTAAACCATGGTCCCCTCTACATGTGACTAACCAGGTAATCATGCCTTAAGTTGGGATCCAGCTACATGTTCAGCCAATTAAAGGCATTATAAAACAAGAAATAAGCTACAAAATTATTCCACATTTTATGTGGAAAAATTTTGTAGCTTGTCCAAATTGTGCCATTAATTGAATGCATGGCCAGGTATTTCCCTGTGCCTAGGAGCCCTTCAACTGAAATGCTCCAAGCTATGGGTACATCATCCACTGCCAGCCATGCAGCTGAAAAGGCTTGCAGTAGTGGCAGGACTATAAGCAGCAATGTTTGTAGCAGGGAGAATATTGCCCCCTGCAACCTCCCTTGGCTGTGGGACTTGCAATGGAGGCAGTGTTTTCAGCTGAGGTGCCTGCAGGGAAAAGAACGCTGCCACCGCTGTGAGCCTCCTGACACACAGGCCTCATAGTATTGGCAGCATTCCCCATGCTGCCCTTGCTGTGAGTCCCACAGCCTATGTTGCCACAAGCTTACTGTGGCATCAGTGGGAAGAACACTGCACCTCCTGGGGACCTCCTGGGGGACTTTCACTGCTGCAAGCCCCATAGCTCAAAATGCTTGCAGTGGGGGCAGCATCTTCCCTGCTGCCCCCACTGCAAGCACTGCAGCTGCCAATGCTTGCAGTAAGTGGTAGCCCTGCTAACACTGCTGCTGTGAGCCCTGCAGCCAATGTTGGCTGTGGGGCTGGGAGAACACTGCCTCCACTGCAATTTCCACTGAGACATATCAACTGCCAGGCTTACAGTTGTGGGAATTGGTGCAGGGGAAGCCTAGGGTCATCAATTTTGTTGATGATACAAACTTGAGGCATTGTCACCATGTAGGAGGATAGACATATCTACTGAAAGATTGGATGTTCTTGTGGACTGCAGAAACAGAAATGGGATACAACGTAAAAGTACGTAACACAAGCTCATGTATTTAGTGAGTAACAATAAGAAATTCAACTATAAGCTGTGGTTCATCAGTAGAGAAAAACTAAAGAAGGAAAAAGACTAGGTGTATCGGTAGACCACGTGAGAACTGTGAGCCACAGATGTGATGCCAGTTCCCCCTGTACCGGCAAGAAGGTGCAATGAGAATCTAATGTGCAATCCCACAATTGAATCTCCTGCCATGTACATGTCAAGTGGCATGATTGTGTGGATTGCAAATTAGATCCTATTGCATCTTTATGTGCATGTGTAGAGGGGCCCTAGGATGCATATCCTGTTTTCAATTCACCTCCATCTCTTCAGTTATTATTTCCTTCAAAGATAGTCCTAGAGCTGTGCTTATTGTGAGGTCAGCTTTACAGGACGTAAATCCATTTTCCCCTTTCTTAAATATACATACAATGTTTACTATACATGCATCATTCCCATTCATCCCTATTTGATAGATGTCTTAAATATCCTTGCTACTAGACTTGTAACTCCAATGTGCTAGTTTCTTTAGTGTTCTGGATACATGTCCTGTATGCTTCTCCTCTTCCCACCCATTTCCTCTTGAAAACTTGAATGAAGTTCTTTGAGTTTTGCTTGCAAGACATATGTGATAATTTAAATCTCTGTAAATTTATTCCCCCTAATCATCCTGCCTCCATTTTATTATCTTATTATCTCCTGTTCTACCTTATTATCAGCATTAAAAACTAGGATCAATTATTATTTTAATTTTTAATTAATAATAAAATGTTTTTAATATTAATACCTAAGGGCATGTCCAAGTGAGTATGCACATGCAGGGGCATGAATTTCCCATGACACATATTTATGTGGCCACTTTTTGTCTCAGGGCATGCACCTGCATGCTCCAGCATGTGGCAAATTGACCTGGGTTGGGTAAGGGAGGCTGGGGCCAGCACCTGTGCTGTCCCCAGCAGCCTTACCTGGGGTCCTCAGGGCCTCCTGGGGCATCGGTGGCACTGATTCAGCCACATGGGCCTGGTTGGCAGTCAGAGTATGACTTTGGCTGGCCAGGCTCCATTGCTGGTGGAGCATACTACTACCGCTTTTTTTAGTGGCACTTTTTTTGGACACCAGGATCTCCCAATGTCAAATTTTGGCATTATGCTGCAAATCAGCAGTGTAGCAAATGGATGCACATGTGCCATGTGTGGTTTGCAGTGCCTCAAACAGCTTTGAGGCACTGCAGATTGCATGTGCCTGCTCATTTGGACATGTCCTAAATCTTTAATGTTTTGCCCCAGCTTCATTCTTTCACTATTTTTTATTTATGTGGGGAAAAAAAAATAGAAAAGTGTTTCTTTGTTTTGTTTATAGTCTATCTCAGCTTGACATTTGATAATTCCGTTTTGATTCCTATACATTATGGTTTCTAATATGTAGCTTTCTTTACTGATAAATCCTTTCTTTCCATTACTTTGCTGCTTAAACATTTTCTAAGCCTCCTCCACCTATAAATCAAAGATTCAAAAACAATCTTCTCAGTTTCTCTGTGTATAAGTATGACAGTTGTTTCTCTCTTACTTCCTACAATGTCATGGCTAGATTAGATTAGCAGTTTGTTTCCCAAGGACACATCAACATCTGCCAAACTTACAGAATCTTTTGTGCCTTGTTTGCTGGTAGCTAATTCCTAAATATGTTGGCAAGATTTGCCTTATTTCCACATAAAAGTTCAGCAGCCATCACCTGATAGGCTACTAAAGGGCAGGAAGGCCTTACTATACACTGACTTGGAAGGATTCTGCCCCTGTCACAGTACATCACCCTGAAACAGATCCTGAAAATTACAAAAGGCAAACTAACTTCCAAGCAACAGACAATCAAATTCACTTGTTGAAGAGGATCAAGTACTTGCTGCTTACTTACAAATGAGCTAAGCACTGTACACTGTTTCTATCTGAATCATTTATAAAGCCACACTACCTTTGAGGATGCAGTTGAATGAGTAGCAGTTAATTTGAAAAAATTGATTCCATCCATTTCAGAGACAGGATGGTACAGAAGGGTAGTGAAGTCGCATGTATATTTTCTAAATTCTCTTCTTGAGATTTATCATTTTGGAATTTGGACTACAATGTCAGTGAGAGAAGATTAGTTGCAAATTGAAGTGACAATTTCCCTGTGTTGATATTTCCCAGAAGTAGTTTTCTACTCTATGTATTACAACTCTCCTCCCTTCTTCCCTGGATCCAAAAGGGAAGTCAATAAATAGAATTACAGGCTAGGTGCAGATGTTACACGTAATGCACGTTAAGCGCACAGAAAGGGTGCAGACAGAAGTGCAGCTCCCAGCTGTACCTCAGAATGATTTTTTCAAAGTGCTCTGAGTTACAACCTTACCCCAGACCAAACAGAAGTTCACTGTTGGTTCCTGGGGGGAGGGGAAATCTAGCTGCTGGCTGCCAGCCTGCAGCCAGGTTCCCATAGCAATGGCCAGGGCTGTCTGCCAGTGCTTGCTGTTTTCAGAACAGGGGCGGAGGGGGATGGGGAAGGCAGTGGAGAGAGCTCATTCTTGGGGATGCCCAGTTGGTGCTGAAGGATGAGATGGGCAAATTGGAGCCCTCCCACCTCAGAGGCAGGGGTGGGGTGGGGCTCCAGTACACCCATCTCACCTGGGGAGAGGGGAGCAGAGTGCTGAACACCCCTGGACTGAACTCCCTCTGCTCCCCTTTCCCCCTCCTGTTCTGAAAACAGTGACAGGCTGGGAGCTTTGCAGATACAAGTTACAAAAGAGGCTGCATTCTGAAAAGTCTTTATCAGATACCTCATGCAATCAGGGGTCAGATTTTCACTCAATTGGCCATTTTTGAAGCTTTCTCCAGCTGTGCACTTGTGTTTGGTCACAGCTATAACCTGTTTTCTGTGGCCAGACTGGGCAAAAATTGTCACTTCTGTCTGCACTCAAAATGCTTTACAGCCTTAACAGAACAGATGTTCACAGCACATAAAGTGCTTTAAAAGTGGCAGATCCTACTCTAATTTAACTCTAGATAGATATATACTAACCTAAAGTGTTTTCTTTCATAGTTTCATAGTTGGTAGGGTCAGAAGGGACCTGGACAGATCATCAAGCCCAACTCCCTGCCATGGCAGGAAAAAGTACTGGGGTCAAATGACCCCAGCAAGGTGTTCATCTAGCCTCCTCTTAAAGACCCCCAGGGTAGGAGCCAGCACCACTTCCCTTGGAAGTTGGTTCCAGATCCTAGCCTCCCTGACAGTGAAGTAGCGCCTCCTGATGTCTAGTCTGAAACTACACTCTGCCAGCTTGTGACCATTATTTCTAGTTACTCCTGGTAGTGCTCGGGGGAGCAGGGACTCTCCCAATGCCTGCTGGTCCGCTCTGACTAGTTTGTAACAGGCCACTAGATCCCCCTCAGCCTTCTCTTGTGTAGGCTGAACAGGTTCAGGTCCCTTAGCCTCTCCTTGTAGGGCCTGCCCTGCTGTCCCCTGATCATGCGAATGGTCTTCCTTTGGACCCACTCCAAGTTATCCACATCTCTCCTGAAGTGCAGCGCCCAGAACTGGATGCAGTACTCCATCTGTGGCCTGACCAGTGCCACATAGCGGGGGAGGATCACCTCCATAGACCTGCTCGAGATGCATCTGTGGATGCACGACAAGGTGTGGTTGGCCTTCCTGACCGTGTCCCCATACTGTCGGCCCATGTTCATTTTGGCATCAATAATGACTCCAAGACCCTTTTCTGCCTCTTCACTGACAAGAAGGGAGTTCCCCAGCCTGTAGGTCTGCTGCTGGTTCTTCCTCCCCAGGTGCAGCACCTTGCACTTGTCAGTGTTGAAACCCATCCTGTTCTCATCCGCCCACCCCTGTAACCTGT
>NW_005842246.1:1420694-1426517 GCF_000455745.1 Alligator sinensis
GGGGCTTTTGCACCCTCTTGCCTCTTTTGATCCTTGTTGGGATTACCTCCCCTTGGGCTTGAAGGATCGTCTCCTTAATGA
Organism: Alligator sinensis; assembly: GCF_000455745.1. Classification (NCBI taxonomy): domain Eukaryota; kingdom Metazoa; phylum Chordata; order Crocodylia; family Alligatoridae; genus Alligator; species Alligator sinensis. The sequence continues at coordinate 1,420,776 of NW_005842246.1, forward strand.
ACGACCATTCTTCTTGGACACCCAACTCCCCTCCCCTCCCCTCCGGGACTTCAGTACTTCCCCAACTATTCTTCTTACCTCATTGAAATCCACTCTCATGAAGTCCAGAACTGCTGCCTTGCTGCAGGCTTTTCCCACATTGCACTGGATGTTGAATTCCAGCAGGTGATGATCGCTGTTGCCCAGGTGGTTGAGCACCTGCAGCCCCCTCATGAGGTTGTCGCCTGTGGCCAGCACCAGATCCAACAAGGTTTCTCCCCTGGTGGGGCTGTGCACCTCCTGGGTTAGATGGAGGTCCTGGATTTCAGCTAGGAACCTACATGAGCAGTCATACCTGACTGACTGCTTTTCCCAGCAGATGTCTGGAAAGTTCAGGTCACCCATGATGACCACGTCTTTTGACCTAACTACCTCCATGAGCTGATTTAAGAATTCCCGGTCTAGCTCTACCCTTTGGTTGGGTGGTCTGTAGTAGACCCCCACCGTTAAGTCCCTTTCCCCTTGACTTCCTTGTATTCTAACCCAGAGCACTTCAGTGTGCCCCTCACCTGACCTTGTGCTACTAGATGAGGATGTGTATTCCTCCTTGATATAGAGCGCTACACCCCCACCTTTGCTTCCTGTCCTGTCCCTCCTGTACAGCCTATAGCCCTTGATATTCACTGCCCAGTCATGCGTTGGGTCCCACAACATTTCTGTGAGCCCCACTATGTCTGGCTTGGTGTCATCTAGCAGGAGGGTAAGTTCCTGCTTGTTTCCCATACTACGAGCATTTGTGTAGAGGTATTTGAGGCCTCCTGAAGATGCATGCACTGGCCCCCTAATCTCAGTACTGCCTGGGCCCCTGTTGCTTACCTGGGTATTCGTTCTGCTCGTCGTTGGTCTATGCTGGGCTGTTCTTATGGGAGTCACTTGATTTAGTGGTCCAAGGCTTCCTCCGCCCTCATCTTCCCCTTCCCCCGATGAGCCTAGTTTAAAGCCCACTGGAGGAGATCCGCCAATTTAGAAGAGAACACATGCTTACCTTTTCTGTTAGGGTGCTTTGTTGAATGTCTGTGTGACCTGTACAATCTTGCATCTGCAGCCAGAACCTGCACTGCACTCTCACTTTTTCCCACACTGGGAACTGTGGTTGGGGGTGAGGAGGAAGGGAGACACCCTGCTAGGAGGGCTCCTCCCCACCCCCCACTAAAGCTTGCTGGCCCTGGGATTAGGGAGAGTCATCCCTGCTCCATGTTGCATGGGGGGCTCTCTTCCCCCCTATCCCTGTTCCTGGCATAGCAAAATGCAGGACCAGGCAGCTCTGTTGCAGTTGCTGACTGTGGCTGTCAAGAGGTTGGGGTGGGGAAAAGAGACCCTCCCACCCCATGTGAGGCCCCCTCCCACAACTTGCTGGCTGGGGTCTTTGTGGGCCTGGGCCAGGTCCCATAGTCGGGGAGGCTCCCTTCCCTCCTGCACAAGTCTCTTGACAATGGCAGCCAGAAGCTGCAGGAGGGGTAGTCCAGCCCAGCTTTTCCCTGCACTTCTAACTGGGGTGGAGGGGAGGGATCCCCCCTGCCATATGGACCCAGATGAGTCCACCCAAAGACCCCAGATAGAAAGCTAGGGGAGGGCCCTCATGGAAGGTGGGTTCCTTACCCCCAGCTGAAGCCAGCAGCAGCAGTGTGAGCTCCCTGAGCTGCTGCCTGTTGCACAGGGAATTCTAATTTAGCGGGTGTGGAAAAGGAGTCTGTCTGCTACAGGGCAGCCTGGCCCATGCCTTAGCATGACCAAAGTAGGGGGCAGGGGCCCACTTGGTAGGGAGCTCCTTTTCCATCCCCCAGCACCAGAGTTCCCAGTGCAGCAAAAAGCACTATAAAGAACTCATGCTGCTGCTGCTGCTGGCTGCAGCTGGGGGAAAGGAATCTGCCTGATGGGCAGGTCCCCCCTGGTTCCCATCTCAGGTCTTTCTGGGGGCCAGGCTACCCTCCCACCCCACATCAGGGGTCCTCTTTTTCCCCAGGTGAAGACAGCAGTGGCAGTGCAAGTTCCATGTGAAGCTTTTTGCTGTGCTGGGAACTCTGGGGGAAGTGGGGAGGGGAGCAGGTAGAAAATGAACACCCAGTGGCACAGGCCTGGCCCTGCCCCTGCCACAACCCAAGCCAAGGGTGGGCAAGGGTGGGGTGCTGTCTGGCCCCTGCCAGAGTTCCCAGTGCAGCAAAAAGTGGTGGCTTGCAGGGCTGGGTCTGTGTGGCAGGGAGGGACTCCCTTCCCTGCCCTCTCACCTCCTAGCTGCTTCTGATTTAGTCCCTGGCTGGTGGGGGGGAGGGGCAAGGCTGGAGGGGGTCACTCCAACAGTCTCCTGGGAGACCTGCAGGAGAACCACCAACCTTCAGGCAGGCACTGATTTCCAACCCCCGCCAACAGCTCACGTCTGTTTGGTTGGCATCTGCTCTAACTTTATAACACTTTAAGTAAAGTGTGATAGAGCAGAAAGCTAGGGGCTTTTTGAATGTCTGTACTTAGCCATAAAGCCAACAGTTTAATTGTTAATGAACCATAACTTTGAATCCTCCAGGTGGGGAGGAATTCCCTTGCACAAGGGGATCCTAGTAAAAAGCTTAAATCTGTGGGGTGTAATGTTATTAGAAAAAAAAAGGGTTTTTTTTACAAATTCTAGTACCAAATGCTTCCGTAACGCCCTAACATCTATTTCAGGTCCATAAGGTTTAAAAAACTGGCCTTGGAACCTCACTCTGCTCTCTACAGTGCTATCCATGAAGGGTCTGTATACTATACTCCTTTGCTATTAAAGTAGCTGTTGTTTCAAATCACAGGATTGTTTTATGTTAGGTATGTTCCCTGATGAGATCTAGTATTGTACTTGAATTCTGACACACCTACCTTACTACTATCATAAGTATTCATTCCCAAAGTAAATTCAAGAAACCTTTATTCTTCTGTTAATCATCAAAATCCATTTTTTTAGGACCACTGACAATATCAAGACAGTGAAATTCTGTCTAATATCTGCCGGGTGGTCACATAGCTGTCAGTATATAGATTAACCAACATTTTACATTTTGGTCGGCTAATGTTTAGCTAATTGTATATCATATACATCATATTTCCCAACCTATCTCATCCCATCTCATCTCATATTTACAGAAACATTCTTTGTGCTTCAGTACTAACAGGAGGGTGTGCACAGTGTATGGCTGATAGACTGCATGGAGTTCATGAAAGGCAGTCCCAGTGGCCCATCATAACTCAACCATATTATTAAATAGAAAAGCATTTGAAAAGCAGCACAATGAGTCTCATCTCCTTGCTGTGAGAATTTCTATTAATCTGTAGGTGTCTGAAGGCTAGTTTCCTGCTTTCAAGTATGCTAAGGCTTGTGGCAGCCCCCAACAGTCTCTTGTAAGTAGCCTTCAGGCCTTACATTCTGAACTCCTGACTAACAGGAAGATGGAGGATTTATAATATGTTTCATATTGGATGTCCATGTTTAAAGTAGGGTCCTACTTCCTATCCTAGATGTAGAAAATTCCATTCTTACACATCTATGGAATTCAGCCCAGCTCATTTGTAGGAGAGAGATAAAAATTGACAGCTGAAGATTGGCACCGGGGAGGTTTAGGGTGAAATTGATTTATTTCTCTCTCAAATTTAATAAAAAGTAGAACTGAGTTATCCTGGTTGTGGAATTGCCACCTGTTGGCATTTCCTGCCACTAGTGACTGATCAACTTGATTCTGCCCTCAAGCAACAAGCAGATTGAAGTAGATTTTGTCACAGATCTGTGGAGTTTAAGACTGGAAGAAATTTAACTTTTTCAGACAAGCAGAGATAGATTTGCTTATTGATACTAACTAAGGATCTGGCCTTGGGATATCATGAAATGGTAAAGGAGACAAGTGTCTTGATCAGTTGCCAGTTGTTCCTTCTCTTAACAAAGCACATCCAACACCATGAGTTATTTTGATGAATTTTAGAGCTTACTGACTTTGCAGACATTGCCATAGTCTGAATTTGGTGATTCATAAAGTGCTTTTAGATGTAAGAATAGAAATACATAAAATAATTCTTTCTAATCCATTAGAAGTCCAATTCCTAAATTGCTTGGGTCACTTCCTCTCTGAGCCACTGATTTAAATGGGAGATCCTAGAGTCAATGTGGTTGGACTTTAGAGTTCAAGGTGGTTGATATGTAATATCTGCCACATGGTTACATAGGTTTGGGTGGGGATGGTGGTCAGGGTTAATGGATGCCCTGATGTAGACAGCAAAAGATGTGTACTAGATATAAAAGAAAGCTTAAACTTATTGGTTTCTAAGAATAAAATATTAATCATCATTATGCTTCTGTCTGGACTATATTTAGAGGTAGTTTATTTACATTATTTAATTAACCAACATGAAAATTAAATATGTATTAGTTTTATTTAAATTATTCCTACATATCAGTTTGGGGTGCGTAGGAATTTTGACAAATGGATTAAAATTTTTAAAAGTGGATTAAACAGTCATCCTCACTCATTTTACTTTTTATAGTTTTACTGTCCTTTCCCATTAATTAGCTACACTAGATAGAGAAATATGGAAATAGTCTTCAGCTGTAGAAAATATTCATGGAAAACTATAGTTTTTAGCAGTTGATTTTAGTCAAAGCCTGCAAGTCCATCTTCATTTTTATACTACTTTTATATACACTGTAGATTTTAGAGAGGAGTGATAATAATTCGTTTAAGATGTTTTGTTGCATCTCAGATTTCCAACTTTCTCTTCCACAATTACTTTGACTTTGATTCTCAAGATCATCACATTGCTGGCAAAGCATTTTCTCTCTCCCTTTGTCCTTGTTGGCATTCTTAGACTGAACACATACAGAGGGCTCTACCTGGTTCCCAATTAGATTGATTAATCTTAACAAATTTTCCAATTTCTTTTGATTCCTCTAAGGTCTGGTTGATGCTTTGAAATTTATAGCCCACTGCTTTTAATTCTTTTGGAAGTTGTCTTCAGCACATTTGGCTGGCTAGATTGAATCTTCCGGGAGACTCTTCTGTTGATGTAATGACACTGTTCTGCCAACATGTCTTCAGATAGACAGGCAAAATTTTGTTTCTGTTTTTTTGTTTTGTTTCTTCTTTGCTGAGTCCCTTTGCTCTTTCACGTTGAGAGCTAGATATACTGTAATTTGAAAACTCAAAGGGAGCTATACGGATTTTATGCTGTCCACATTACTACAAAACACTGAAAACCTGGCAATTTGTCCCATAGCTGCACTATGCATCTCTCCTCTTTGCCATTTTAATGGATCCCTGATGGAAAAACAATATTCAGATTAACATGGAAAATACCTTTTGCTTTTTTAGTTTTAGAAATTGCTGAATATTTTAGTATCTTTTTTTCCATAAAAGAAAAAAATAAAGCTCCTTGCAATTGAATGTCCATGGATATACATATTTGCATGTACTTGGATCCATAGTCTCAAAGGCAGTTTTACTCCCTTTGTAATCTTCCAGCATTACAGAAGGAGTGGAAACTTATCTCCTTACATAAGTCTGTCTCTGGAATAGGGGATCCCACAACCAGAATGGAAATAGGGATTGCTCTACATTGTTAAGGGTGCTGGAGTAGTTTAAAAGGTTGGTCATGTGTTTGTCTTGCAGTACAGCTCCCCACCTTGCCTCTCCCAGCAGTGCCCCATCCTTTTTCTTCACCACTCTCTGGAGCATCTGTGGGGAGAAGAGGAAA
>NW_005842246.1:1426527-1435275 GCF_000455745.1 Alligator sinensis
CTTAACAAAGAAGAAATGAGTGGTGTAGGCTACCAACTTGGTCTGATATGAAGTCTGAGTATGCTTAAATACAAATTAAGAGATTATTTTTTGTGGGGATACTTGTGAAGGGTCTTGAAAGGTAAGCAGAAAGCAGGGTAGATTTTCACCTTTCCTACCCTTTTGTATTATAATCACTGCTTTCTATTTAGAAACATGGGCTGCCTATATACATGCTGGTTCATGTTTTAATTAGAATATGTCAGAGCAGACTCAATTAATCAAGTCTGCTCCACGTTCTAATTAGAATGCTCCAGCATGGCCTCATTGTGGGGGCTTATACAAGTGACAGAGTTAAAAATGGCCACTGAGGGTTTAGATAAAGTGTTCTGTGGCCATTTTTAAACCTATGTTGGCTCAATACACATGATGATGAGGCATTTCAATTAGAGCAGCTCTCTGGGAGCTGCTGTAATTAAAATGCCCCCTTCCCCACCCTATCCTTTATTATGTGTATTGGCTCCTTCTGTGTCTTGCAGTCCTTCACAGCATCTGATGAAGTAAGGCTTCTGGCTTATGAAAGCTTATGCTATACATCTCAGATTTAGTTACTGTATAAGGTGCAGATCTACTTTGCCTTCTGCCTGACTTCAGACTAACACAGCTAATTACTTCTCTCTTGAAAATTAAGACATAAGAGAAAAACTTGAACCAAAAACACAAGCAAAATGTATATCTCATGGAGGGAAGAGGGAGTGACTGAAGGTATTCAAAGAGACTGGTGATATGGCCAAATGACACACTAGGAAAATGATTTTTGATGTAGAACTCTGAATTGATATGCGGGGACAAGACTGCAGTTACCGAGGCCACGGCAAATTTCACTGCAGTAGCTGAGGTCAGGGTAGATCCAAGGGAGTGTGGTGCTGCCGTTGATTTGCCACCAAGGTTTGCTGGACACGTGCACAGTGAGCGCTCCACCACTGTGGCATCCATCTTTTCACTGTCCTGCATCCGATTACTGATTGATATGTAATATGATGACACATATTAGTATAGATGTAGGGCTCAAAAGGAAGGTCCAAATCATAGAAGTGTTATGCAGAAGAATCAACAAGATTTAGTCAGAACTTAGATGCAAAAACAAAGACTCAGGCCTAATATGAAGATAAAAAGCAGGTTTTGGGCCTGAGTGACAAGCAGGTTATTTTGTACAAAGCACTCAAAACAAAGGTGGTATAAAGGTTTCAGGGAGGCTTTAGGAGTTCAGTTTTAGCAATGATGATCTTGAGCTGATGAGTAGGCCTCCATGAGGAGGTGTCAGAAGAGCAGACCGAGTTTTTATTTTGGGCAGATAAAGAGTCTGGATTAGAGACAGATTTGTAAATTGATTCTTTTACACATGGAAAATGGAGGATTTGCATTTGTAGATGAAATTTTCCAGAGAAAAAGTGCAGAAGGAAAAGAGTGTCCATACAGAAAGCTGGTTTTGACTTTTACTGATAGTTCATTAACTCAATGTAAACTTCAGATTCCTCAGAGATATGAGTGGTCTCCCAAGTTTTCTGTGCCTTCCAAACAATTCTTTGTTCTCTTTCTCCTCTGACAGACATCAGAGATTTTAGAGAGGTAGGTAGTAGAGCTATGTGAATGAATATTTGTGGAGTTTTTTTTGTTTGCTGAATAAAGAGAAAAATAGAAACACTGTTTTAGAGTTTTAGGTGGCCTAAAAAGGAATATTTTTAATTGTTCCAGCAAAATGAAAAGTTGGAAAAATGTTTTACATTAAACAAAGCATTTCATGAGATCTTAAAGAAAGGCTTGTTTGGCTGAATGTAAGCGGGTTTTTTAAATAGAAGTACATTTACAAATGAAATATGTTTAAAATAATCAAACCTTGAAACAAAACTCAGCTTTTCTAGCTTTTTCAGCCAAAACAATTTCAATGAAGTCATTGTGTATTTAAAATATTTTAATTGATTTAATCTGCATTTCTCTGGAAAAATATGAAGTTTTAACAAATATATTTTGTCCTGCTCTATTTCTATTTTTTTTTTGAGGCGTTCCAGGAAAAGTTAGGTAAGCCAAAGGTAAAGTGGGATCTCAAGGAAAACATGTCCAAGCTGTCATGGACAGCTGTTGGGTCAAGGAGGAAGAGCACTGAGTGCTGGTTTTTGAGATTTGGCTAATTTGCTATCAGATATTTATTTCCATTTAATGATATAGATGTATGTTCATTAACCAACACATACATGACATTGTAAGGAGTAGAGTTCTAATTAGAGCTGATAGAGAAACTTTTAATGAAACATTTTTGTTGAAAAGCTGACTTGGGTGGCAGGTGTGGAACATACTAGCTTTGTCCAAAAATTCATGGACACAGGTTTCCCAGGTCTAAGATGGAATTTCTGTCAAAGCTTGAGAGAGAGACCAGTCCCAGAATAACCACTTTCCAGGTGGCTTTGGCACACAGCTGGAATTTGGGGGCACCTATACACATGCTCGATGCCTGCTCTGACACCTAACAAGAATGCATTGGAGCAGACTTGATTAATTAATTCTGCTGGAGTGTTCTAATTAGAGTGCTCTAGCAGCCTTGGGATCACGTGTATTCATGTGAACCCCAAAGTTCATTGAACAAGTTTAGTTAAAGTGCCCCCACCACCATTTTGAAGTGTGGGGTGCAGAATACACAAGATGCTGCAGGCATTTTAATTAGAGTGGCTCCTGAGAATTGCTTTAATTATACAACCCTCTCCCCACCCCAGAGCATGTGTAAAGACTCCCTGGATGTCTTAAGTTCAAGTGCCTCTTTTGGGTCTCTCCCATCATTCATGAGTATGTATCTTGTATCATTTATGAGCTTTTGCTGGATCTCTCTTGCTCGCTCACTCACATTCTTTCTCTCTCTTTCATTCTCTCTCTTTCTTTCCCTCTTTTTTTGGTCAGGGGAGGAATTCTTCTGATGAGAACCCTAATGCCTTAATTTTATCCTGATGTGAAAAGGGAAAATGTTTTGAAATCTCAAAACTTTTCTGCCCAGCTCTATGAACAGCACAGTACATACTGGTTATAGCATTAGCACATTAAACACTCTAGATGTTAACAAAATGTGGTTTCTTATTAATATGGTTTTGTATAACAGACACATATTTAACGGAGAGGATGTCTGATGATGATTACAAGGACAAGTTTCAGTATACAGACCAACAACATTTCAAATAATCAAGTAACTGAACCCAGATCGTGAGAGCAATTAAGTAGACATGCTGTATATTTTGGAGACATATCAACTACTTCTGAATTGATTCCATTCTTTTATCCAAAATGTCAAGATCCCTGCATACTATTAAGATGTGCATGAAAAAACATTACAGGAAAAGAAAAGCATTGCTTGGCCTACAAAGCTGTAAATTCAATATTAATGAGCACAAGCATTTTTTTTTCTATTCCAAGATTCCAGTGAATGAAAAGATGGTGAGACTAATTGTCTAAATTTTACAGATGATGTAACTGAAGAACAAAGAGATTAACTAACTCATCCAAAATTTCATCACAAATTGAAAACAGAGTTCAGAATAGAACCCAGGTGTCGCTATTTCGTGTCTGCCTATACTTCCAAAGCCACACTCTCACTTCTTCCTTTAAGTATCTAGTCACCAAGTTCCTGATGAAGTGGTTGTCTTGGGCAGATGATCAATGCAATTTCATGGAATGATTTCATTGAAACAGGATTTTCCATTCTGAGGTGTTCTAGGCATAAAGCTTGGCTTATTGGATGGCCATCTATGCTTGTGTAACCAGAAAGTGTGAGAAAGGAGCCAAAAACGCAACTCAATCTCCCATGCTGAGACACTGAAATTCCACTTATTAATAACATTCCCTCAAATCTTTTTAAATTTAATTTATTGAAATATTTCACTGAAAGGAATTTAAAACACATGGGGGAAATAATTAATGGTAACTCAAAAAAAAGGACAGGAAAAAAAATACAAGCCTCCATATAAGGATATAGCAAAAAAATCAGGAGCGCCAGGATTCTTGTGTTAACTAGCTCTGTTATGACATAGCACATGCAAACAAGTTGTACTGATTTTAAACAGTTTATTTAAAAAACAAAAGTACATTGGAATAAATTGTTCACACCATGGGGTTCTACCTGCCACTGAAGCTGTGAAGCTATGTGCCCTGCCCCGCTGAACAAGTGGGGAATCCCGCTTGCCAGCAGCTGATTCTGACCCCCCAGGCTGCCCCCCTGGGCAGGAGCAGTGTGTGCTTGGGACTCTACAGTGATAGTGCGTGTGTGCATGCATACATGTATGTGTGTGGGTGTGTGCATGAGACTCTATGCCACCATGGCCAGAGCTCTGGTGCAAAGCCCCACCACCAATATCCAGGTTCCCCCTCTGCATCTATCGGACCTGACCCCCACTGGGTATGGAGCCCCCAACTTCCCTAATGGCAACATCCAAAATGCCAACCCACAAGCTCAGTCCTCCAACACCCTGCCCTAGCCTGTCTCACTTGACCTGCACTGGAACTGAGTCTGTCGGTTGGTGCTGGAGGAGTTGGGATCCACTGTGGGAATCTGGAGGAGAAATAAATAGCCTTTCCTATCTGAACACCTGACAGCTGAGAGGGAGTTAGAGGGTGTTATGGTGGGGGAGAGGGGGACGTGTCCTCTGGGTGTCATCCTCTGACTGTTAGCCAGTCAGCTCTGACCTTTTTCCTCAGGCACTGTCAGCTGTCTCTAGTCATACTGGAGAGTCTGGAAAACATGCTGAGATGTGAATTCTGGGGCCCTCTCGGTGCTAGCTGCAGAGCACACAGCCACCCCCCACCCTTAAATTTTTGTACAATTTTCTACTGGTAGGGTTTCCAACCACTTAAACTAAACTGCTAGAAGAACTTCAAATGAACTTCCACTAGTTCATCTGAATGCTTGGACACACCCTAAATGTAGCACCCTATTTGCCCATACAGTTTTATTGAAGTAAATACTTATTTGTCAAGGACAATAGGTTTAGGCTGTATATTGTGATGGAATATGATAAAATGCAATTGTAAATTGAGCAATAAAGTATGAAATCTAGGGATAGAGGGATTTAAAAGGACACATGAAAAGAAGGGATGATTGATTAACATTATCAAATAAGACTTGAAAATATGTTAGAGTGGGTGAAGCAGGAGACAGAAACAGTTACAGAAGCAGAATACAGAAGAAATAGTGGAGAAAAAAGTTTTTGTGTGTTTTTGTATTTTGTGAGGCCGTGTGAAGACAGAAAACAGAGATCAGTGATGGATTTGAGGAGAATAAGTCAATTGAAAGGAGAATGTTAGAGATTTCATGGAGACTTGTTTAAAAAATAAGTATAATTTCAAACATGAATGCTAATTTTTTCAATTATAAAAAAGTATATTGATGTAGGCAATAATAAAACTACTAAACTTGTGTACCTACTAAATGTTGTTAGAGAAAATCTTTTCAGGTTTTAAGGGTCCTTTACTTTCGTTTTATTATCTTGTTTCATTTCATTAAGCTAGGAGGAAATAACTTTTTTTTTATTATTTATTTACTTACTTACAAAGTCTTCCTACCTATCCTTGGGCCAACTGATGTAAATCAGCATGGCTCCACTTAAATTTGCCTTTTACCTAAGCTGTTCAAAAAAGGTCACAGGATTTTTTTTACTCTCCCCTTTTTCAAAAACAACTTAATCGATTTTCCTCGGTCTTTCTTAACAAAGACACCCGTGGGAGAGACTAGGACCCAGAAAATTCCACTTCTGAAAGAAAAAGTATTATGAAGTTAGTACAGAAAACTTTGCTAAAATGGAAGTAACTGGGCTAATCTCCTACTTTCTGCAAATCTATAGTATTGTCATATTTTCACTTTTCTCAGTTACCTTTTCATTTGCTGAAATCTTTTCATTCATTATGAACTGCAGAACTATTTTATTGAACCTGTTGAAAAGTAAACACTGTATTATTGTGCTACATAAACTGCTGAGAAAAGAAAGCTTGCTTTTGCACAGGAATAATCTCCCATCTTTCTACCTTGTTAAATACGTTTGTAACACTCCAATTCTAACTGTATACATGGAGATTAGCAATTAAACTTTGTCTTCAAATAAATCTGGAAGTTATCTTGGGATCCCTCATGCAAATATTTCACAAATGATTTATTTTCCTAATTTCTATTTTTTTAAATATTGAATTTAGGATGACAGCGATAGCTTTCTTGCTCAACACCATTGTTATCTCCAACAGTACTTGTTTCAGGCTTGGATTTCCACTTGGATATATTAGTAGTTTGGCCACGATTATTTAGAAAATGTATCCATGTTGGAATATATTTTAAACAGCCTCAGTACAGTTCACTTCATCTAAAAATAAGTGCACACAATAAAGTAAAAGGATGGATTATCAACTACTTACACATTTATCATGAATGATAAAAACAAAGAATGATTAATTTCATTTCATTTTGAAAAGCTTATTCATGTCCTTTGATAAAAAGCAAATAGCATTCCCCCTACCTGCTTCCCCCACCCAAAGTCTCCAGTTCTTCAGAGCTGTGATACATTAAAACAGTGGGGAACAACCTTTTTGACAAAAATACCACAAATTAACGCCCGCCCCCTCTGCCCCCAGTGCCACTCTGATTCCCTTTACCTGCACAATCTGCTACTCTTTCTGCTCCACACCCTGTGCTCCCTGCCTGATCTACTGCTCTTCTTTCTGTTTCCTGCCATATCAGCTGCTGTGCTACTTGTCCCCTCCCTAATCTGCTGTTTCATACACACAGGCTGCCTGTGCCATGTGCCACAGGTTGGCCACCCCTTCATTAGAGGAAGGTGGAATCTGGAACTGTTTTCACTTGTTTGGCCTGGGCAAGGCCACTGCCAGGGAGGCCCTCCTGGAGGTGTGCAGGACATGCTGGTGGACACGGTTGTCTGTGTCCGTGACTCCCAGGTGGTGGTGGCAGGGTTCTGTACACTGGGGTTCCCCCAGTGTATCAGGGCCTTGGATGGCACCCACATACCGGTCACCTGGCTACCTCATGGAGACTGGCCTTGAAGTGGCCAAGAACAACCTCCCCTGGGTCATCACTGCAGCCTTTGTGCTGCAAAATATATGCAAGGCCCAGAGAAAATTGTTCCATGAGGCCCGGGCAGAGGAGGCATGGCAGGCAGAGGTGGCCTGGTAGTGAAAGCATGAGCTGCAGCAGTAGCGGTACTGGCAGGTCCCTGCAAGTGAGGCTCTAGGTGAGCTGCACACCCCCCAGCAAGGGCCATGGCAATGGTTGCAGGAAGCACTCCTCCCCCTATCCTGCCTGCCCCATTGCCCACAGACACTCTACCCCCCTGCCCACCACCAGAACCACTCCAGGCACATGTCCAAACAAGAAATCTTTATTCCCCTTGAAGTTCACAACCCCCATCTCTCTCCCCCTCCCTCCTCAATACACAGAGCCCCCTCCCCACTTTCTCCCCTACACACAGAGCCTCCTCCACCCTCCCCCACCAACAAACAGAGCCCTTCCACTGTCTTCCCCACCTACCAACAATAGAAACTCTCTTCCCAGTTTCAAAACTATTTACAAGAGCTGGTGATATGATTTAGTGTCCCAGACTCAGGGGCTGTGGGGTGAGGGCACTTAGGGGGCAGAACCCAGCCTCAGGCCCCTCCCCTATGGGTCTGGGGCTGGGGTGCTGGACATGCCCCCATGATGGGTGGGGGGCTCACCCAGGGGCAATGGCAGCGGGTGCATCTCTAGGGTGGGCAACTCCCCCACTGGCCAGCAGAGTCCAGGTTCAGCAGGGCACCAGGCACCTCTGGCTCCATGACAGAATGGTGTAGCCATGGTGAGTGGCAGGGCTGGGTCCATGGGGCTGGGGATGGAACCAGGGGCTGGGGCAGAGGCTCCTGTGGGTGGAAGGCATAGGAGAACCTCTTCCCACATCCAGGTGGGGGCCTGCTGTGAGGTGGCAGATGGTTGCCAGGGAGCCATTAGGGCTGGGGGTGAGGCAGTGGCGGGCATGCACAAGACCATAAGGCTCAGGATGTTATTCAGGGTCTGCTGGTCGTTGTCTGTCACCTCTATGGCCCAGTCCAGGATGTTGTTTTGGTCTCACAGGACCTGCAGGTGCTCCCTCTCTAGGGCCAGGAGCTCAGCTCAGAACTTGTACTGGTCTGCCTAGTCCTGTGCCTCTTCCCAGACAGTCTCCTGGGCAATATTTTCCACCTGTCAGCTCTCCTGGTGGGCCAGGTCTTCCTCCCACTGGGCTTGGGCACAAGTCTCCTGCTCCTCAGCCACTGCCACCAACCACTGGAGCAGGAGGGTTCTGCCCTGCATGAGCCTCTGGTACAGCTAGTGCATCCGCAGGGCTCCAGCACTGGGTGGTGGCATCCCAAAGCCCACAACCTCACTTGGCCCTATGGCCTCTCCCCCATGTCCAGATGTAGGCCCTGCAGAGGCAAGAGAAAAAAGCCTTTTGTGAGAGTTTTTAACATTTCAGAGATAAGATGCTCTGTACCAGGGGCCATGCATTGCCCAGCCCCAGCTTGGGGGTCAGCTGTGCACAGGTGCGCAGAGACCATGGTAATTTGGGCTGGGCAGGCGTGGGCCCAGGAGGCTTCTGGCCAAGCTCCCCATCCCTGTTTGCTCTCCTGGGGCTGGCAGGTTGCTGGGTGCTGGCTGCAGGTATCCTGCCTCACCCACCCCCTTTCTAGGGTGGGACAGGCTAGGCTTCTGGCAGCACCTGC
>NW_005842246.1:1435287-1438696 GCF_000455745.1 Alligator sinensis
CCACTCTCCCCCCATCTACCCCTGCAGGCTAGCCACTTTGCTGTGCTGCTGCTTGGCCGATGGAGCATGTGGGGCTCCTGGACAATTGGGACAAAGAGCTGGCTGCACCCCTAACCTCCTCACTGGGGGCCTGTCTGGGGAGGCATCCTGGGGCCAGCCCCACCACCATGCCACTGCTGTGCCCTGAGCATGCCCCTGCTGCGTGTGCCCTGGGCAATGTGTGATGAGCTGTTTGTGCAGGGTGAGGGCTGCCCAAGCCACTATGTCCTGCTGCCGCTGATCCTCCTGGTGCCCTGGGTGCACTTGCAATTCTGGTTTGGGACTCTGAGCTACAATGGTATGGGGGGAAAGCCTGGGTTGCCCCACAATCTCTGCTGCTGCCTAGAGGTCTACCTATGGCAGCACTACATGTCCCTGCCCCATTCTGCCAAGGAGAACATTGTCGTTGGTATCATCTTCCTTTGTATGTGAAAGGCCCATGCCTGCCCCAGCTGGGAGGGCACAGGCTGCTCATTAAAATTTTGTACTGAATCCCACCTCTCTGTGTGCTGTGGGGAGGAATCTGGGCCAGGGGAGTGCGGGCTGGTTGGGCAGGAAAGAGGGGCAGGGGGTGGTGCAGGGTAAGGGGACAGGGTGGGGTCAGGGGCAGGGGCAGGGGCTGGGCTGGGGATGGCCCTCCCACCAGTGTGGGCCATACCATGTGTCTGGGGCTGGTAAGGCTGGCAGGTTGGTACGGTCCTCCCTGTTGGTGATGGTGTCCAGCTGCACCTGGTGTCCTGGGCCCATGGTGCATGCCATGCAGGTGCCTGCCTGGGGCTCCCCCCCTGGGAAAAGCTGGCACTGCTGACGGCCGATGGTGTAATGACTAGATAGTCCTTGTGGCGGGGTCTGGGGTTGCAGAGCTGTTTAGGCAGCCTCTGGACAGTGCTCCCTGAGCTGCTAGTGGATTAAGCAACTGGGGAGCTGGGTGAGGTGGGATGATTAACACCTGAGGGCCCCTCCTCTGGTGACATGTCACTGGAGGGCTCAGGGCAGGTTGGGGCTTGGGTAGGCCCCCCAGGCTGGTGTAAATCACACGGCTGTGCCTTGCATCCTGGGGCACCAAAAAAAAGTCAGCTGAGCATGAAGGGCATGGTCTTGTGGGCATGACCAGACTGACAGTTTTGGTTGATCACGGCCATCCACTGTGCCCGCAAAGCCTTGACTTTGATGCAGCACTGCCATGCCAACTGTGAGTGCCCGTGCTACTGCATCCCACCTGACAGGGATTCATAAATGTAGACATTGAAATGCCCACCCTGCTTGAACTGCCTTTGCACCTCTGCATTGCCCCAGAGCACCATGAGGTCACCAATATCCTCTGGGCTCCAACTGGGGCCCTGGGTGGATGGCACAGGTATGTGCATGTGGGCGGGGGGCCAGCCTGGACAGGGAGGATGAGGACACCATTGCAGGTCCTGCTTCAGCTCTCTAGGTACAGCTGTCCCACTATTGCTGGCCCTGAGCAGCTGCCAGCAGCACCCAGTGCAGGGGCATGGCATGGGACTGGGAGCCATGTGAATGCAGAGCTTGCAGTCACAGGGAAGGTTGTTGGGGGTGTGGTGTACAGCAGGGAGGTGGTGCTGGCCCTGCTGCACTTGGCTACCTACAGGTGGCCCTGGGGGCTCAAAGGCCTGCCCAGAGACTACAGCAAGCTGCAGCCAGCAGCCACAGGCTCAGCAGTCAAAAGCGTCCCAGCCAGCAGCCAAAGACTCAACAGGAAGCAGCCACAGGCTGAGCAGCAGTGCTGGGGCAGTGGGAGGCAGGCACCACAGGGCTGAAGCCTGCCCAGGCAGATGCACAAGGCCTGCAGTGTCTTCAGATTCCTTTGTTGTGTGCCCCTGGGTCATGTCTACAAGCGCATTACTGCACATTAACTAATTGTGCTTAAATTTATTACTTGCATTTACAGGTAGAAAATTTAAGTGTGATTAAGGGAATTTACTGTTCAGTAAGGGAGCACACATGTAGATGCATGTGCTTACTGTGCAGTAAATTAGGTAACGGCATAGCAACATGTCTCATATAGATACATCCAGTTAGTATCTTGCTCCTTGCGTTTTTTATGCTTTTCAGTTTGCAGTGTTTTACCTTATACATATAATTTAGTCTAAGCACATACACTGGGCTTGTTTGATAGCTAGGAAGTTGCTCAATTTGGACATTAGTTTGTGGAAGCTTAGAAACCCAAACAGAGAATTGCTTTGTTTTTCCAGTCCTTTCTGCTTCTGCCACCACTACAATGATGCACAGAAAATGCAGCTCCATTGATTTTTGCCTCCTTGAACTCTGAATAAGTATATAATAAACCTTAATGATTTGTTAACAGCATCTTGAAGATACCTTAGTAGGTAAAAGATAACAAGACCCATGAGGTACAAACATCTGAGCCATGCCTTACTGTAGAAGTCAGTAAGATTTGATAAATGACTTGAATAATTTGCATGATTTAAAAATGGCTGGCTGCCTGACTGGCTGGCATCATCACTGACTTACTGTGCTAACAAAGCACTCCCAATAGGAGAGAGAGTTGCTTGCTTTAGAGAGTCTCTTTAATATGTATGTTTTCTTTCTTCTCGTATCTGCTAGTGGATGGATAGGGTCACACAAACTAAACTGTGTTGTGTGGATGTCGCCCTGAGGGGTCAGGCCAATGCTCAGGATCTCAATATTGTGCTGTTAGACAGAAGGGTGTGGTGTACAATTGTACATGTACACATAAAAATCAATTAAGCACACATACATTCAGTAGGTGCATACACCTCTACTAGTCATACACACTCACACTAGCAGCTCAGATACACACATGTTCAAAATAATGAGTCTAGGTTCATGCACACCTATCACCAGTTTAAGTCCATACACGCTACACACACACCAAATTTAGACAGAATCAGTTACCAGTTACCAACACCTGCACATCCAATACACATATGTGGATTACTAATTTAAATACCCCACACACACAATGATATCTATATATGCATATATATGTGTATTCACTAATTCACACACATACCACCCACCTACACATACACACAGGTGAGTTCCTAAGTTGTGTGTTGTGATGTGTATGTATGTATGTGCTTGGTGTACTTGGGATACCTGGGGAAAGGTTGAGGTAAGGAAGTAGAAGTGTAAGGAGTTAAAGTTACCAGGACCGGGATTAGAACCAGTAGATTACAGGGGTCTCAGCTGAACAACTGAGGCTCAGGTAACTTTAGGTTAATTGATCTTAATTGATTAACAGACAATGCCCAAAGCCTGCAGAACAGGGAAGCATGCTGGCACAGAGTCTGGGACTGGAGCCAGAGCTATGGGGGTGCTGAAAATGTAGGTGCTGGAGAGGGAAAGTGGGACTAAGGGAAAG
>NW_005842246.1:1439516-1452639 GCF_000455745.1 Alligator sinensis
ACGTGTGCTCCATGCAGGATGTGCAGTTTCGGGTGTCTGTAATGGTGGGGTACAATGATGAGTTGCTGGTTCTGCAGGATCTTTTGTTTTTCAAATGCTGGTATCGTCTCTGTTCCTGGGTGAAGTCCGTGGTTCCTGGGTGAATCAATGCGAGGTGATGGCCCAGTCATTACAGGCCATTGAGTAGAGGCCTGCTACCATTGTATTTCAATAATTCTCAATCATTCTCATTCATCGGGAAACCAGTTTACATGGGAGGTGTACAATGAATCATATTATTGCAACTTGGGATGCCCAGGCAGAGGACACAAGATGGAGGCTTAACATATAAAATGGAAACTTGACATGACTTTGGTTCACTTAAAAACACAGGCCTAAACCATACAATATCCATATGAAACAATAAAAATCAATACGAAAACGATAATAATACAATATACAACAGTAAAAATTAATACAAACCTAATAATTATGCAATATAAAACAATGGATATCCAAAACCAAAAACTTGCTAGCAAAATAAAAATGTTTAAAGTTTATCCTAAGTTTGAGCTCACTTATACTTATCTATAGGGAATAGAGAGGGAGAGAAAAGTCAGAAATGGTTGGGGAAGGGGAGGGAATGCTTTTTAAAATAATAAAAAATGAAAAACTGGGGGTTTTGCTACATAGAAGCTTATTAGTTATTCATATGTAGACATCATGCATTGGGGCTTAAACCTGTTTTGAACAAGTTGTTATGCTAAGCTTAATAGGACTCCCATGATGCCTGGGGTTATATAGGAAGAGATGTAGTTCAACTCAATGTTTATATGACATGGAACTTTTTTGTGAGGCTTGTTTAGATGCTGTGCATATTCTGTTAAACAAGCATAAGTAGGAGAATGTTACTCAAACTGTATCAAAATGGATATTGATGTAGATACTGAATCTCACTGAGTTAAGTAGTAAATACGGTCACAATATGACTGGATCATTTGTATAATAAAATGGGTCCTGAATAGATAAAAACAATTACATAGGATAAAAATATGTGTACTTTAGGACTAGAAGGGAATAACTGGAGCAACTTGAGAGTCCATAAGAAGAGGCACCAAGGAGTAATGCAGAACCCCTGAGATGAGGTGCAGCAATGGATGCCTTTTTGACTGAAACATCCTGTCTGCATTCCAGGATTGGGTAACTGACCATTACTTAGTTTGGTTATATCTGTTAATTATTCTAACTGTAACTAAGAAGTTGATGGTGCATTGTCTTAAAATTGTGTTAAATATATTCAGTTAAGTAAGCTTCCAAACTGGGTGTCCAATCTGGATCCTACACCTACGGTTACAAATACAACCAATATAGTTTGCAAGAAGAAACAGAGACTGGACTGGGACCTGCTGGGCATCAAGTCCATTTCCCTGCTACTACAGGCAAACCACATCATAATTTTCTTTTCAAGTGTATCAAGCTATATCTTGACAACTAATTATTTATCCCCACTACTCCTACTGGAAGGTTGTTCCCGAATGTCACTCCTCTGAGGGTTAGTAATCCCCTAATTTCCACTTTAAATTTATTTATGGCCATTTGCTTTTGTGCCATCATTGTCTGTCACTTTAAATTGCTCTCCCTCCCTCCTGCTAACCCTGATACATTCATAGAGAACATTCATGTCCCTATCAGCTGTTGTTTTGCCAGGCTCAACAAACCTTGCTCTTCTTAGTATCCTTTCAGAAGATAGGCTGTCATAGTAGCCCTTCTCTGTACCTGTTCAATGGTTTCGAACATGGGTGACCAGAATTGTACACAGCATTTCATATGAGGTCCCACCTATACTTTGCATTAGTACTTAGAAACATCTTTTGTTGTCAGCTAGTTCCCCTTGTTAATATTCTGCTTTAATGTGGTCGTGCTCATTGGTAAGGTGCTAATCATCCACCCTTAGTGTACTTTAACAATTACTTTGCTTGCAAGCCCCCATTTTGTTTCTTTCTACTCATTACATTAAGAAATATATTTGTTAGCAGGAATCAGATGGCTAATTCCTGTCCTAAATATTGCAAACGCTTCCATACCATAGCTATACCATAGCAGGGGTACCAATGGGCTATAAGAAACTGTTGGCAAATTCTGACTCTGATGGTCATTGTTAGTTCTTTTGTTCTCAGTAGCCTTATTTAGGAGCCCTAGAGTCATCTAAAACAGCAGATCCTCTTTGAATACAATGCTAGAGTGCTGATGCTTTTAGAATTAACACCATCAACAAAGAATAAATGGGAGTTTGTTTGTCTAGCTACCTCTGTAATTCCCATAGGACCATATGTAGGAGAATAAAGAGGAAAATGTTCAGTCAGGAGATAGAAGGCAAAGCATGGAAGAGAGAGAGGAGGAAGATCTCTTAATATTCTGTCAAGAAAAAATACCTAATCTCAGAGTGGGTTATACTCAGTGTTTTAAGAAAATCAGTTATTTGAAGAACAAAGACAGCCACCTGCAAATTTAAAAGAACCTTTTATCAAATATGAGATTCCAGATATACTAAGTTCAGATATTTTCCCACACACATTTTAGGACGTCCAAAAAATCAGTAAGAAAGGGGACTTTTGACCATCAAACATCATTTTGAGGATGCCGGCAAAGCTAAGAGTGGTAACTGCAGTGAACTCTGCCAAAATCTTGTTAAAGAGTGGTGAAGGATCTGGAACTGATCTATTCTTAAAAACTGGGCCATAGCTTTAACAGCAGTCTGTCAGAGTTTAATGCAGAAGGACAAAAACCCTGGTACTGATCAGAAAGCTGTTAGAACTAGCTCCCTTCAGTAGTCTCCAGAACGAAATGAAAGAGAATAAAGATGATGAGTTTCTCTACTGTGACAGGTGTCTGCCAAGGAATAGCACAGAACATTTAGGAAAAAAACTCAAGTTCTTTAACTAATAATTTGCCACTCCTATGAAATAATTGCAAATACATTAATGAAGTGCATTATGCAGCCAGAAGCTGGAAATACCCCACAAGGGGAATGTGATGACTTACCTTTATATACAGGGCAACCACTCAGCACTTGAGAGCTCAAGAACCCCTGCTCACCTGCAGTAGGGTGACTCATATTTTTGCATGCATGGGCCTGATTGGCTATGCTGTCCTTGACTCCAGTTAGTCCATTGTGATACAGGAAGCAGGGTATTTAATGGACTCATAGGGAAGCAGTGGCAGACAGCTCAACGTTGTCTTAAGGCACTGATGTAAATCCTGACTTTGACCCTTGCCAGATAGTCAGCCTGGACACTCTGAATCAAATATTCTATGGTCCCTGTCCTTACTTCTTGTCTGATATCTGGACTTGATACCCTGAGTCAGTGGCTGTAACTCTGGATCTATATGTTGTATGATACTTGGCTGTGACAAAGAATATAATTATACAGGATCTGGACTGAATGTGGAAATACCAGCCATTCATTTGCTTTTTAATAATAATAACAACAAGAATATGTAGCAAGGCTTAAAGCAGCACAGGAAAACCAGAAGAGCTGTATGTGCATGTCATGCTATGTTTGCATGGTGCTGCAAATTGCCCAGAAAATGAAATGAGCATCTCTCTATGACCTGAGAGGTTGAAGCACCCCCTGCAGCCATATGGGATATCTTCATAACAATAATATATTACCTACACTAGAGTTAATTCCTTTTGAGAGAGGTCAATTTGAGAGTAAGTGGCTGGCACTGTGAAATAATATTCAGTGTGCAAATTGTTCTGTTAGCAGTTAGTTGTGCTAAGTAGGATTGCAACGAATTTGAGTTAAAAGCACCACTACACTCAGGCTAGGTACAGACATGTAAAAAGGCCAAGGAGAAATTCATGTAAGTTATGCAGTTTTCTGTAAGCGACATAGTTTAAGATCAGTAGCGAACAAAACACACATTTGCCATTTGGGGGTGGGAGTGGCGGGGGGGGGCAAAACTTAAACTGAGATCTGCCACTTTTAAATCAGTGTATGTGGGATGAATTTCTTTTTTGTTATGGTTATAGACTGGTTTCCAAACACTTATATTGGTAAAATGTGATATCTGTTCCTGGCATCAATGTACAAATTTTCCTGGTCAGATAGGAATAGAATAGGATTTGAGTTGTAACTTTGGTTAAGTCTGCAGTGAAGTCAAACCCAAAGAAAGTTCTTGAACATTTAAAGGTCTGTTGCATAGAAAATATAGCTACTGGAAGCACTGTAGCTCATGTACAGCCAAATTCCAAAGGTTTTTTTTTTTTCTCTGTTACTTTCACATTTAGCTATATCCTGATCTCCAGGGGTGACAAGAAACACCATATGAGAAGTTCTCCAAAGATCTTGTGGCATATTTCATGATTCTTTTCTTAGAGATTCTGCTCTTTTTGGAAGAATGGGGTAAATGTAGATACAAAATAGATGCTTGCACAGCTAGGAAGGGAATTTTGAAGTAGCCAAAATAGTTATGTACCTGGATTCCTATAGCAGTTTGAGCCTTACATAATTATCTTGATTCTCTAATGATTTGCCACCTAGCATATCATCATTATTATTTGTATTCACTGTACTTAGATACTAATTATTTCATACTCAGACCTTTGTGCAATAATAAAGGGGCTCTGTTTGGACTGTAACAACTTGGAGCTTTATATTAAGAGCACTGTGTTCAGTGCTGCCGGTTGTTCAAAGCTGCTGTGCAAAATTCCCCAAGCACGCGGAGCTTCCTAGAAGTTTCCTAGTCTCACCCTCCAAATCATCCCCTCTGCAACTGCTCTTCCAACCTGCAAGGAACCTCAAAGTTGTTATCCTAATGGCTAATACAAAGTCCAAGGTATTGTAGCATACCAGACATGTTTCTTAACTCTTAATTTTTAGAGGATTTCCAGCAGGCAAATATTTAGATCAGACACATTACAAAGGAAGAAAGTTAACAGGGTTCTCAAGGGTTTATGACAAGGGTGATGAAGCATAGGCACTATAAATAAATGGCGAATATGCTTTTTAAATATGGAATTCTAATCTCTGAAATACTTTTAGTCTCGCTTTCCCCTTCTTGACCATATCTGATGGATTAGATTTAAGGTGAGTATGCAGTCCCGCATTTGAGTAACTGTTCTGAAATATTTAGCTTGCCTCTTCTAGTACATTTCAGGTGTTGCAGAACAGAATCCAACTTTCGACACAGAACCAGGGTGCTGTACCACCTTTAAAGAATTGACACTCTTAGCTTGTTTTTTTCTAGTGGTGTGCCTTTGTACTGTATTCTTTGAAAAAGTAGATTCTAGCCTTGTTTATCGAGATTTCCTCTGTAATTCTCATAGGACACATGGCACCTATCTGACTTAATTATTTCTTAACTAAAAGTATAAAACACTTGTATTTATACTCTGGCAGCTGTCACAGGGGGAAGAAATTCCAAACATTTTTATTAGTAGACAGGAACTGCTTTCACTGCAACAGTTCACATCTACTAATATGGTTGCTGGTTGCTGTCAGCCCTCTCAGTAATGATTCAGGACTATCTTGGTGATGAGTCAGGAGTGGGCTGCATAAATCTGGTGGTTGGTTTATCAGATTGGAAGTTTATATTTGGATGAGACCAAATTGCTTTGAAATACCAGTAATAGAGGAGGATTAAGGAAAGGTTAGCAAAAGTTTGTAGAATTCACCAAAGCTAGGTAAAGAAGGATTCTGTACAAATGCCAGGCATGTCTACATGTGCATTTACTGTGCAGTAAGCAGGAATAGGGCTGGCATCTATATGTGCAGTCGACCTGGGACTAGATTTAGTCCCAAATCAGAGCAGCCTACCTGTGCCGCTGTGGCCACTGGGGGGAGCTCCATCCTTCAGTCACACGGCTGCCAGCATTTGGCAGCCATGCTGAGGCCAGAGGAAGCTGCCAGCAGTTTGTGGCCATCTTAAAAGCATATCCCTGCCTTCTGAGCCTTGCCTAACCCCTCCCCTGCATGGGAGCTGCATGCCAAGAGCTGGGGCAGCACGCAACAGCTCCCTCCCCAACCACCCTGCCTCCCCACACCACAGCTGCCCCTGCCCCTGCCAGTGGCACCCAGCACCCCACTGCTCCAGCCTGGCCCCTGCCAGCAATGACCAGCATGCTGTGCTGCTGCTGGCCATGAGGCTGGCCTGCTGGCCCTGCTAAGCCCCCTCCCCCACCCCAGGCTCCAGGACAGCCATTCACCCACCTGCTGGGCTCAGGGCACTGGCTGTGGGACGGGCTGACAGCCTCCTCCTGCACTCCCTGTTCCAACCAACTCGCTCCACTACCTACACATGGCCAGCACTCCTGCCCACCCCCAGCACCACTCCAGGACACATACATTGGTCAAACAATACACACTTTATTCATACAATCCCCCCATCCCTCCTCCCTCCCCTCAATGTACACAGCCTAGTCTCCCCTCTCCCCCCCGCCACATACAGTGTCCCTCTACCACCCCCCAACCCACCAACAATAAAAACCATGTTCCCTGAACTTAACATACACTTCATGTGTCTGACCCCATCCCTGAGTCCATCTGTGTGAGGTTGAGGGGTGCACTCTGGCCGCAGACAGTGCCCTGTGGGTCCAAGGCTCACAGAGGAGGCCAGGGAAATGCTGCAGCAACAGCTTCAGGGTGCTGCCAGGGGCCTGCTGTGTCCAGATGTTGGCTCTGCAGAGGCAAGAGACAGAAGGCCGTTGTGAGACTTGGCACCATTTGAGATATAAGATGCTCTGCTCCAGGGGCCCTGCATTGTCTGGAGGTCAAGCCTGGGCCCAGGTGGATGCTGCCTGAGTACCCCCCATCCCCACTTGCTCCCCAGGGGCTGGCCAGAGACACCTGACTCCCCTGCCCCCTTCCCAGGGTGGACCAGGTCAGGCTGCTGACAGCACCTGCTACCACAGCTCCAGCTCCCGCTGACCCCTGACTGCTCCTTCAGGCCCATCATTCTGCTGCACAGCTGCCTAGCCCCTGGTGCCTGGGCTTGGGATGTTCAGGGCTCCCAGACAACTGGGGTGGGGGCCTCTCTGAAAAGGTGCCCCAGGGCCAGCCCCCTGCCATGCCACCTTTATGACCTGAATGTGTCCCTGATGCATGTGCTGTGGGCAATGCACAATGGGCTGTCTGTGCAGGCAGAGGGCTGCCTGGGCCATGATGCCCTGTTGCTGCTGATCCTCTTGGTGCCCCAGGCATACCTGCACTCTTGGATTGGGACCTTGAGCTATGGTGGCATGGGGGCGGTAAGCCCGGCCTGCCCCAAAACCTTCATCACCACTTGGAGGGCTATCTGTTGCAGTACTAGACATTCCTGCCCCCGGCTGCTGAGGAGGAGATCACTGCCAGTATCAATGAATACCGCAGTGCATGAGAGGCCTGTGCCTCCCCAGTCATGGGGATATAGGCTGCTCTGTACAGGTCTGGCCTGTGTCCCACCTCTCTGTGTGTTGTGGAGGGGGACCTGGGGCTAGGGGAGTGTAAGCAGGCCAGGCAAGGAGGGGGGTTGAGGCCAGGGCTTGGATTGGGGGCAGGGGCAAGGCCAGGGGTGGGGGTTGGGACAATTGTGTCTGATCGTGGCCACCCACTAGGCCCACATTCTTGACCTTAAGAGTGGCCCTGCTTATGCATCCCAGCTGCCAGAGCCTCATAAATATGGGCATTTGGGTCCCCACCCTGGGCAACTTGCCTCAGGATGTCCTCCTCACCCCACAGTGCTACAAGGGTGTGCATCTCCTCTCAGGTCTAGTTTGGGCCCCTTGGGGCTCCGGATGGGTGGGCACACATGGATGGGTCTGAGGCTGGACACAGGGGAGAAGAAGGATGTCATGTCCCACACTGGCTAACTGTGCCTCCACTCAGGTGGCCCTGTGATGCCAGCCCTGGAGGGCTGGCAGCAGCACTCCCAATAGGGGCATGGCCAGGGAGTCACAGAGACACAGATGCACAGCCAAGGTGCTTTACCATGGTCCTGCAAAGAGAGAGAGGTGAGGGGGTGAGGGGCACTGGAGAGCAGATGCTGGCCCTGGTGGCACAGCCAACAGCCCTGGTGGGATCAGAGGGCTGGGCTCTGCACCATTCACTTGTGGGCAGGCAGCAGCTTGGGATGGGGTGATCCCTGGCAAATAGCCTGCAGGCTTTCCAGGGAGCACACAGGGCCTGCTGGGCTTGTGGACAGAGCAGCTCCTTCAGGGTCCCTGTGTGTGCCACAAGGCACAAAATGGCTGCAGACTTTTATAGCCTGCAGCTAGGGGCTGCCAGAGAGCAGCCCAGCCCAGCATCAGGAGAGAAGGCCAGGCAATGGCTCCAGCTGACCCTGTGGTAGCTGGGCAAACCCTGCCAGAAAGCTACCATGTTACTGCACAGTAAGGCGTCTACATATGTGTTATTGTGCAGTAACTAATTGGGCATAAACTTGCTATCTGCATCATGCAGGTAGAAAATTTATGCCCAAGTTGGTGTAAGCCACCATAGTTACTGCACAGCATGGGAGTAGATATGTTCCCATACTGCACAGTAATTTTCAGTTACTGCACAGTAATTTAGGTTACTGCACAGTAAATATGGACATGTAGGTGCATCTATTGTCTGCAAAACCATGGAAGTCAAGAGTGTAAATTTCACCTGATAATTTTAAAAGCAACATTTTGATTCAGTTCATAAATAATATTCTTTCCCTTCAAATATAGTATAAAAATTCTGGCATATTGAATCTATATAGTGGAGTCCAGTGGTGATGCATAAGGGGGTGCACGTGAACCCCCTAAGCATGGCAGTGCACCCCCCAGGAAAAGACACCACTGACACTGTTAATGGCACCTGCAGGTGGTTGCCGCTTGCCACCCGCCACCCTCGCTGCTGACACCGCTCGCGGCATCTGCAGGTGGTCCACAATCGCCGCTGCCTTCCACCGCCACAGCCAGCGGTGTCTGCAAGTGGTTGCCGACCACTGGTTGCCACTCGCTACCCCCGACCTCCGCCACTGACAGCACTGTAGCTGCCTGGAGGAGCTCCCTGCTTGCCACCACCACGCTCCCACCACCGACAGTGCTGCTGCCTGCGGGAGCTCGCTGTGCCCCCCAGCCTCTGGGGACATGTGGTGCTCATGGTGGAGACACTTGTTAGAAGAAAAAATATAGCTGCAGAGCTGGGACCAGAACCTTAGCTCTTCTCTTCCAAAACACAGGCCTTTCCCACTTTCACTAATCAGATTTGCCATATTGGTTAGTTGGAGTATGTCTTTTATCTTTCCTGTGAGTTGGCCACTTAAGGGAATCATTTCATGCATGTGCATGCATGTGCGTGTAAACACACACACACACACACACACAAGCTTAGTAAAGCTTAGTAAAGTTGATGGATACAGATTCCAACCACGGTAACCCTGACTCATGTCAGGTGACAGATTGGGAATGAAAGAGCAGGCTGTTACAAGCACTTGTGTGTCCCTTTTTATATGATATGGCATCAGAAGAAAATATAATTTTGTTTTTTAAAAAATGAAGCCACAGAAATTTTTCAGCTGGGAGGAAAGATGGTAGATAACTTCTAAAAGCACTACGTAGGAAAGTTGAAAATGCTGGTAGGAAAAAAAACCCCTGTGCTATATGAATTATTTTCATCGCTTATGCCCACATATAAGATTGTTGTAGAACCAAAAAAGAAGCTTGTGATCTATAACTGTACAAACTTACTTATGCAGTTTTAATAGATTGGGTATTCTTGGTGTTTGTTGGCTGGAAAATCCTTTTTTTGGCACAGCTGTCTTACAGTCTTGTTGGAACATTGGACTGATTCCAAAAGTGAGCTTATGTACTTAAGACTGGGTTTAATTTCTCACTTAAAGCTGAATTCTTGTGTTGTCTACCCAGATTTTATGCTATGTTATCTATGAATAAATATTGACATTTATGATACTTTTGAAACAAACATGTTTAATTAGTTTTTAAATTTAATTAAGCATAAGTGTTTTAAGAAATGTTCTATGTATCTCACCCTTTCTGGTTCCCTCAAGCTAAAAATAGTTAAGACAGACTGTTTGCTGGTTTCCACTTGATATAATCTGCCTAGCTGATCTTATTCACCATTTTCTGTTACTTACAGTGGCATTAAAACCAGTCATTTTCACAGTGCAGATGGCCAATATTTTACTAAAGCATTGAAAACATGAGGCTGCATCTAATAAAGATGACCTCATCCCTTAAAGTTTATGAATGGAATAAATAAAACCAGGAAACCAACTGCAATTATGATCAATCCTTATGTTCTATGGTTAAGAACTCTGTGCAGAACATTAATAACATACAACTTCAGTTGTAACCTAATACATTTACATAATGGATGCAGATGTATGAATTCTGAGTATTTGTTAGTGTTGGTGAAATGATAATTAAATTTTGCATTACATCATGGCAGGACTTAGATGTGGAGTGTGTTTCGTTATCTGTTGGAGTCAGAAAATTCTCAGTGAGGGATGGAGTACCTCATGAGGTTCCATGCTATAGGGTCATTAGGGTATTACTAAGAAAGCTTCCATGACTTTATATTTTTTTGCTTTAAAGGGTTTCCATTGGAACAATGTCATATTTAGGCAGCTTTAATTCCTTTTAAAAGAACATGGGTAAGACGAGTTTATAGTGTTTCTTTTCTCTTCTCTCATACTCTTTCCTTTCCTTTCCTTTCTTTTTTGTCTTCTTTCCCCCCCTTTATTATTTCCTTGTTACATTTATTAAGCAAAGAAAAGATGGGAGAATATGTTTTTAAACAACTGAATTCAAATTAAGATAGCTTTCATAATGCAACCAAGAAGTGTAAAATCCCATCAAAAGAAAAAAAATGTTAATGACATCCACATGCATTATACTCACTTATACACTGTGAACATTAGTGGGTGGGGAACAGAACAAACCTAGCTATGTGCAGGAAAAATACTTGCTCACTATAGGCAAATGGCAAATAGGCTGGGGAAGTTTTCAAAGGCCATTAAAGTTCTCCTTACCAATATAATCTTTTAATTCCTCTCATTTCTAACTTTTAGCTGGTTGGACTCCTTAGATAGAAATCCAATTTTAAACATGCTTCACCATACAAAATCTGATTAGCCTGGAACTCCGCAGCCAACAGCTTCCATAATGCATCAAGAGAAAGCAATGTGCCTTAATTATCAAAGCCTTCATTTAATAAAGGTATGAAAATTGTTTGAGAAACTTCATTGTAAAATAGGGAAGGAACTCTGTTTTTCCCCTGTCAGCTCCCTCAAGTTTGCATATGACATTTTCAGAAGTGCTTGTAGTACATACGAAGGTCTTAATGACCTCTAATTCTGTTATTGTGACATTTCTATTACCTCATTGCCTGCTAATTCCTTTGTATTCTCAACAAATGATGACTGCTCTGTGCTGTTGCAAGCATTACTTCCATTTTTCTCCATGTGATTTATCCTGTATATCTGAGAACTAAGTCTGTTTACTGTAACCATATTTTTATTATCCTTGTCTCAGATGACTTTATGATTATGAGTTCCTCAGGAGTCTGCTTTAAGTTCTTTGTTGCTTGCATTCTGTTGGATTGCTTTAAGTCATAATGTCCTACAATATGCTTCTGAATATATTGCTGCACAAACAGTATACGGATTTATTTCTCTTCCTCACTGGGTTTTAATTTGACATTTCTTAGAGGCTGATTCAGAAGAAGGGAGCTAGAGGGAGTAGCACCAATTTTTTAAATCTAAATATTAGAATGGATGATATATTATACCGATGCATAGCTTTTCTGCACTAGTAAAGTACTAATTTTTTCATTTATTTAGTTTGACTGTGTACAAAGAACTATTTGACTGATAGCTTCAGTTGGAATGCACTCTTGGTTACCACATGCAACCTAGTTGCAAAATGTCCCATTTATGCTCCAGAATGTTGTAATTTCCTATATATTGATGTTGATGATTTATAAAATATTTTTCCAAAGAAAATGGTGAGCAAGATACTTATTTCACAATTATAAAAATGATGATCTGCTCTGATGTGTTGTATTTACAGCACTTTGGAGTAGCCTCCTGGCTCACGTATAAGCACCCTTACTGCCTATTTGTGGGATAGCTCTAAATTGGACCCACTCTTATCTAACAGGGAGATTCTGGAGGGTGCTGATAGGTGAATACTTATCCCCTTGGGGCCTTTCCTTTGGGGTTTCCAGGGCTCCAGTTTATTTCTCTTTGTAGCAGGGAGACAGGTTGAGACCCTGCCCTCCAAGAAAATGGACTACCTTTGGATGAGGGGAAATAAAATGCACTAACTGGATGACAGTGTGGAGTTGCAGACAAACCACTGATAGAGCGAGCTGTTCACCAAGTCCCCAAAGGGAGCATAGGAAGGTACCCAGCCATTCAGCTCCCATCCAGGAATGCAAGCACAGCCCTGAGGATAACAGAAAATAAAGTGAAGGGTGTGGGATGAGAGATGGGTTGAGAAATGACATATAATTATGTACAAATTAGATGTTTGATGGGAACCAGCTGTGGCCCATGGAAGGTGGCCAGGCTGGACTGATTAAAGAAGAAGCTAAAAAAAGTTTTGCCGGAGGTAGATTCCATCGGGGGAGGGGAGGGAAGTGGGGGAGCCCATCCTCTCTCCTTACAGTGATGGTACCGAGGAAAACTCTTGAGCGCTTTGCTGGCCAAAAGACTGTAAAGGGGATAATAACCAAGAACCCAGAACTCAGGAGACTGACCAGGGATTCTGGAAGATATTTGTTGGCCCCAGGTATGGACTCTGTTATGAGAGCCTCGTAACCTGAGATTTGAAATAAAGAGAAGATGGGCTTACTTGTTCAGGGGTCAGTTCTGATGAAGGAGGCCTTGAAATGCTGTGAGTGAAAAAGGATTATGAATAATGTGGGTTGGACTGATAGGGAACCTGATGTGTCCTGAACCTAGGGCAGGACAAAGAAGCTATTAAAAAATCCTGAGGGTCCAGCATCAATAACATTTGTCTTAAGAGAAACTACCTATTAGTGTATCTGACCACAGCCAAAATAGACCAGGAGTAAGTCATAGGCCACTCAAGGGAAGGTGGCTGAGAGAATAGACCTTGAGATCTGTAATTGCTAAGCACACTGGATGAGTGATGGACCAGTGTGTA
>NW_005842246.1:1452649-1459739 GCF_000455745.1 Alligator sinensis
AGGGAAGGAAAGGAGCCCTGGAGAAGATCGACAATGAGGATTAGCAAAGGTAAAACCCATGGCGCAGACATTGTTTCTGTCCAGAACAATTCCAGTAAAGTCATGGCAGGAAAGAAATCAAAGGACAGGGGAGTGTTGAACCTAAGTGGGAGATCAATTAGCTGAGCAGACAGCTCCCTGTCACACCACTTCTGTTTAATGTGTATATGAAACTGTGAGATTGTGCAGAAGTTTGAAGTGAGATGCCATAAATATGTGTTGATACACAGGTCTACCTTTCTTTTTTTTTTGACCCTGGCCCCTCAGTCTTTCCCAGTGCTTATCTGCAGTTGGGCAGTGGATGCAGGTGAACCAATTGAAACTGAATCTATACAAGACAGAGTTGATTCTGGTGGGAAGACTATGTGACTTGAGGGGGACTGGGCCTAGGACTGTGGCCTTGTCACTCAGGTTTACAGCCTCGGGGGGGGTCCTGGATCCAAGACATTGTTTAGTGTATCTTGGCTATATTTTATTATTTTCCTTTATTTATTCTAGTTGCCTTTTAAAGTTGCTCTCTCTCTCTTACTCTTAGGTAGCCTGAGCTTTTGTTGGAAAGGGTGGCATAGAAATAGCACAAAATACATAAATAACACAAATAAGTAAATAAATAAATCCTGTTTAAATTCAGGATAGTATATTGATGAGCTTTTTTCTTCTGAGAGCAATAAACATTCTACTCCTGCATGTACTGACAGAATCTGCCTTAGCTTTAGTTTTAGAAAGAGGTACAATTGATTAGACACCACCAGTATTCCAAAGTATAAATGTTTCAAATAGCAAGGTGTAATAACAGTTGTTCCCTAAATTGACTGTTTGATAAAAGTAAGAGCTACTTTCCCTAGACATATTGGCAAGGACCATGGGAGATTTTCATTTTCTTTGATTCAAGGGTTGTTTACAATTTCATTCTTACAACCAAGCATTTTTCCCCTTATTAGTGAGATCTGAAAAAAAACTTAATAACTTAGTTTGGGGAAAAAATCTAAATCTCAAAGGCATCAGAAATTACCAAAAAAACCCAACAAACCAACACAACCCCCCCACAAGAAACAAAAAGGAGAGACAGAGTTTTGTCTCCTTGTCATAAGACCTCATCTGATATCCATAGAATATTTTAAGTAGATGGTGTTAAAATTCTGCTCACCCATTTTTGTAGGTTCTTTTTCTAATCTCACCAGCTGATTTGACAGTGAGAGTTTACACTTCAACATCCTCTGACACTCCATTGCTGACCTTAGGATGGCTGTTCTCAGGGAAAAAAAAAAAAATATATATATATATATTAAACCAGTTTGAATAGGGCACTGCAGAACAAGAAATCATTCATGGCCTGGAATGTATTAAGTATAGTTTAAAAGCAGGGACTAAGGATTCTTATCTCATTACCTGAATTAGCTTTTGTGACCCCCTTTGTCCCTATAGTTTTACTGCTCATTTGCTTTTCTCTACAAGCACTACCCCATTCTCTCTTCTCCACCCTTGTCTTTTGTGTCCTAATTTCTCTCACTTTCTTATACTCTGCTTTATGCATACCTATTTACAGGATCTGATGAAGTGAATTTGGGTTCATGAAAACTTGTGCTCTCTCTAAATATCTTAGTTAGTCTATGAAGGTGCATATCTATTCAGCCTTCTGACTGATTTCAGACTAACATGACTAACTCCCTCTCTCAGTTTATGTGGTGTTATGCCCATTCATTACCTTGGATAATATTCTGATTGCTGCAATGAAAGCAAACATTTGCCCTGTCACTGTTACTGACTAGCTAGGTATGCCAGGCTAAACTTACAAATAACGTTCAAGTGATGCGGAGGCTATGCATCCACAAATGTGTGTCAGTGAATGTGGACGACCTACTTCATTTATGTTTCCACTTAGTTTACCTTCTTACTGTGGCCTTACCTTATGGGAAACAGCAACTTGGGCTCTTAGACATTGCAGGTGCTATACGTGTGCTCTGATGCATTCTGACGAGTGTTCAAATTAGAATGCTCCAGCGTGCTACAGTGTGTTGTGTATTCAGCATCCCACATTTCAAATGGTGGCGTTCAGTGAGCTTTAGTAAAAGTGCCACTGTCACCATTTTGAAATACAGTACACTGAATACACAAGACACTGTGGCATTTTAATTAGAGCAGCTCCTAGGAGCTACTTTAAAAGGCCCTCTCCGCTACCCAGGAGCATATGTATAGGTACCCAAGAGCCACATTCAGATGTGATATATTATAGCAACAAATTACATTTTGCTAAGAGGGTACCACACTGCTAATATAACAAAAGCAGTGAGGGCAAGGAAAGAAGAGGTAGGTGACAGAGGTTTAAGTTTCTTAGATGTCTTTAGTCTAACCTTTGAATTGAATTTAGGCCATTGAAAATGTTGTATTATATCCACATTTTACTATGGCAATTTTAATGATGTGTTTCAGGCACATCTGAAGTGTGGAAATCAAATGCTTCACTGGGTGTTCTTATGTCTAAAGAAAAACAGACTTCAAATAAAAGTTTTTCTTTAGAGCTTCTAGCATTACCATACTTGGTTTTTTTAGTGATTATCCTTGTAAATATCCTTTTCAAAGATTTAAGTGCAATTTTTAGATATTATTGTAGGCTTTGCAAGATATCTAATATTTACATAAGTATGCTCTGGATTTTCCCAGCATTTTTCTTGTAACATATGATGTGATCCTACAAACATTACTTATTTTCTAAATGTCAACTTGAACATATTTTTGTTTGTTTACTGATTGTCACAACCCAAGGGTGTGATTTTTGTTTTGTGAGTGCTTCGGCACTGCTAAATTGTTCCCGCTAAATTGCAGCTTCTTTGCACAGTGGAGTTTTCTGCTGCAGAGGAGAACCCCGGTGCAAAAGAATTCCCGCCACCAGTAGCTTTCTTTGCAGGGTGCATTTCTTTGTTGCAGCACAGAAATGCACGTTGCAAGGAGTTCCCGCCATTCATATTCAAATTTGTGCCCCACCATTGGCTAGTTCTAAATTATTCCTACGTGGCGGCTAGCGATTGGCTTGCTCGCCGTATAAGAGGCTTGAGTGGTTTCTGCCCAAGTCGGAGAACTTTGAGCACGCTGCAGAGTGCCTCTACGGAGATTTGACCTGAGGCTGCTGATCGATAGACTGATCACCTATCGATTCTTCTCCCCGTCGCTGCCTGATCCCTTGATGTACCCTTCCCTGAGCGCTTTCATTCCACGGAGCCTAGCAAACTTCGTGTGAGTCTATTCAGAGCTCTTTGTTTCGAATACTTTCTTCAGTTGGCGTGACGGGCTCATGGTTTAGAGCCTCCAACCAGATGGGCTAGAAGAATGTTCACGGGAAGGAACTCTAGTCCACCTCTTTTCTTTTCTATCTGTAACCGCAACTCAAGCAAGTTTTCCTGCCTGCACTGCGACCATCTACGGTGTAAGTAAACAATCTTAACCCACCATTAAGCGTCCGTGCCTAATTCTAGTGTGTCGCCTGTTCTCTCCGATCCAGCGTGCCCGGGCTGCTGGCCACAGCCCGCGCAGCGTGAAAAAGGGCCCCAGATCGCTCCCGGCCCACACACTGATAAATAATTAAAATGAAAGGATTCACCAAAACTAGTTCAAAGCCTCGGCTCCTGATTCAGCTGCAGATAGGTTCCTTGGCATGTTTGTAGTATTCTTAGTTTGCTGCAGTTTAGAATACTCCTATTGACACCCCGGTGGCTAAATCATGGGTACTATTAAATGTTGCCATTGGTGCATTTATTTTAAAATAATCGGAAACAATATGGGATTATTTTATTCTTCCTACTGGGTGTCTAAATGGGATTTTATTCTACCCAGTTAAATGAATTCATCTACTTTTGTAACACACCATCATCTCACCCTTAAGACTGAGTCACAAAAAAAGCAGCTAGACTGAGGAGGAGCCACCCACCTTTTATATTGACAGTTTTTTCAAGGACATGTGCAAGGTGGCAAAGAATTGCTCTCAGGCATCTACCTCCACTCTACCTTCCTGAGAAGTACAACAGAATATGGTTCCATGTGTCTGAATAAAGATAATTTCAAAATAAAAGTTTAAGGGCACACTGGCCCATCCAGTAACAAAATATATTGTAAGACAGACTGCCAGCTTCAGATCAGTAGGGATAATGAATAAATACTACTGTTGGTCCAATGTCTGTCTTTTCCTTATAAGATACCAGGCAAAAATTGTTCCTTTTCATTTTGTTGTAGTCCTTTTTTTGTGAAATTCTTCTGTTCCTCCATATCTTCCCATCAGTAATTAGTTACTTCTTGCTTCTGTGGCTTTAAAATTTAGGAGAAGTAAAGTGATTTTAAAACTGATATGTATTCTCAAAAGATGAGATCGACTCTGAAACTAACACAGACTGAAGTCACTGATATGATAATGGAAGCTATGTTGCTTCATGAGAAACCTAAATTCACACAAAACTACAAAAATATTAGTTTAGAAATCCATGAAAAGAGACACATCTGACATCAAGACAGAATGTTCTTCCTTCTGCTTGTTCTTTACCGTGTTTTTCTAGTGCTCTTTGCCTTATTTAAGAGGACTTATTTGCTTAGATATCCCTGGTACAGCATATCTCATTAAAAGGATGGTGCTAACAGAACCAAGCTGAATAGCAGGGAAATATTAAATTTTCAAATGTTTGTATTTCAGTATGTTTACTTGAATCCTTGAGGTTAGTGGTTCCTATGCTCTCATTGTGGTTGACTGCTTATATAGCATTGCATGCAATTGCACAGTAGTGTTCCTGTTATGATGGAATTAGAAGAAATAGGGACTTTGTTTCCTAGTGGGAAAAAGGAATTAAAAATACCTGACTAGGGGCTATTGAAAAGTTATTTTATTTGGCTGCATTGCAGTTATACTGTACACTTACTGCAGCATTTGAGAGACTGAAAGAAACTAATTTCAGCAGAAAGGAGAGCAGAACCAGTCACAGATTGATTTCCATACTTGTCATTTCTTTCCCAGGACATTTACAAATAAGTTGGTGCTGCAGACTGAATTAGTGAACTTTGGTTACCTCTAAATATAGGCATGTTTTTGAAGTATGTTGGAACAGCATAAAAGTCAGTGGTTGTTGATTATATGATTGGTTGGTTTTGGGAACTGTTTCCCTTGTTCCTGTGGAGGATTGGATTTTCCCCCCCTTCTCTTTCATAATAATTATATATCCATTAGTGGTTTGTCCTGTTTTGGTCTCTCTGATTGAAGAATTTGTTGCTTTCCTTACATACTCCAATTGTGGATTATAATAATTAAGAGGGTAGATGTAAGGCAGTGCTCACCCCTCAGGATCAAAAATGATATATTTATTAGAGTGGATACAAATGGGATAATATGCCCCTCCCCCAAGAAGTCTCATCATAGTTTTCAATAGTTGGCTTAAACCATACGGCTTAGTGTCCTTTAAAAAAAATTGCTAACGTAAACCAACAACTCTGCATATTATTGATTTCCAGATAAATGTGAAGTCTGTTTATTAATTATTGCTATATTCTTGACCTCAACCACTTCCTCTGGGAATGATTTCCATGGTGTAATTGGAGTTGCTGAAGATATTTCTTTTTATCAGTTTTGAATTTCCTTCCTTTAGTTTAATTGAATATTCCCCTGTTCTTGTGTTATGAAACAGAGAGAACAAAAGCTTCTGATCTATGTTCACCTTATTGTTCTTTTAATACACTTTATCTTGCTCTCATTTTTCCTTTCTAAGGTAACCAATCTGAATCTTTTCAATCTCTCTTCAAAGAAGGGCATTTCTATGCTCCTAATTTTTCTTATTGTCCTTCTCTGAATCCTGTTTAATTCTACAACATTTTTGATGGCACAACCAGCAATACATATGGTGTTCCAGATGAAACCATGTGATTAATTTACATAAATGGATTTTAGCATTTTCTAAATTATTTTCCATACCATTCCTTATGCATTCTAATGACTCCTGATTACTTTCTGTGTGGGGTGTCAGGGTGCCACTGGAGATTTGCCTTGGATTTGTATAAGCTTATTGGTCTCCATTCTGCTGAATGGGTATACCCAGGTTATTCATTTGCCCACAAATCATGATTTACTATAGGCACTTTAATAAAATAGCAAAAAAACCTAGCAGGTGTATTATAGATAGACTTCATAAAAATTCCTGTGAAACTATTCCAGGGTCAATCTCCACTCAGTTGCAGCCCTCAGCCAGGGACCTCCATTCCCTCTCTCCTCACAGGGATGCCCCTGTTTAGCCCCCAAACAGTCCCTGTTGGCAGAACATTTTACAGAGCCTCCCCTGCATCGAAATTCAAGAGAGCCAGAGAATCCTATAGTGTTTCTTCCGGTGGATCTGTGACACATGATACATACAGCAAACCTAAAAGTAAATCAGAAAAGCCAGGGCATTTGCCCTGTCACTTCTCTCAAGCACAGGGATAGAAATCTCAAGAGTGATAGTATGGGATGTCCCTGAGTAGAGATCCTTGGAACTAGCTGCAGTGATGTTTCATCCCTTTCTTGAGCTGATAGCTACCTAAAACCTTGCAAAGTAGTTCAGTTTTTTAACTTTAATGTTTCCATCACTCTGAGATAGTCTATGTGTATTCATGCTGAATTATTTTCACTGACTGAATTGCCTATTTACCAACTTTAAGTCACACTAAAATTCTTCACAACACTGGACTTAACCTCAGTAACTTACTCATCTGCAATTTTGCTGTCTCACTACTCATTTTCCTTTACAAATTCTTAATAAATATATTTAACAGCCATAGACCTAGTATGGAATCAGGAGGCACCCCACTGTTAGCCATTAGCCATGATGAAAATAGACCATTAATTCCTACTACATTTTCTGAGCCAAAAGGACACGTTCAGTTTTCAAGTAAAATTAAAATTCAAGCTGAAAAACTCTGGAGGAAAAACTGAACAGACCCTAAATTCTAATAGACTGGCTGTCCTGCAGAACTTTAAATCCTGAAGTGCGTACAAGTAGAAGTGTGTTTGAATAAGGTTATGTAACAGTTGCATTATATTCCTTGGTTC
>NW_005842246.1:1459749-1505876 GCF_000455745.1 Alligator sinensis
TCAAAAAGCAGGGCTCTCTATTTAGAGATTTACTTCGTACTTACTGGGTGTCACAGGCCAGCTGGGCACTGTGAGTATATTAATTTAGTTGCAGGCTGACCGAGTACTGCAACTTTATTAGCCACTGGGCATTTTGATTCGGGATTGAGGAGGTGATGTTGGGAGGAAAGCAATGAGAAGTTTTACTTATAAAAAAGAATGAGTTTTACTTATAACAACAAAAAATATAGTTTGCACATGTGACAGTTAGTAAAAAGGTTAAGCTAATGAACAGACAACATAACAATAAGTTAAAATTGACAGTGATAATAAAACAGACAAAGAAATCAACCAAAAGTTCCCACTTAGTTAGTAATTTATTGATAGTCCCTCAGTTAGATACATGTTAAGTTGATTCAGTGAAGAAAGGCGTCCCCGATCCACGCTGTCAGAGGGAGAACCGGGGGAAGACCTTAGTCAGGATCTGGTCTTGGTTTACACAGGGAGTAAGAGAGATCCGTGGGAATGGGTCAGCAATGACCCTTCTGTTTCGTCCTTCCTGTGGGTTACTTAACATGCATGTTTTTTTTATATCCTGTTTATGCTAATTTGTTGGCTATATAGCTATTTATAATTTTATTCTATAGCTGTTACCCTATAGGGTTAAAAGGTGTTAGAAATCATTACAATAAGTTACTGCCCAAGCTTCGGTTTACCCAATAAGCAAACCACACCACATCATTTTGGGGTCTGAGATTAACATGTCCCCACCCAAGTTTAACTTACTATGTTAATTATACCTTCTGATTAGGTTTGTTAATTTGTACTAACTCTAAGCAAAAATTATTAAATCATCTGGGTTTGCAATTTTATTTTTCAGTTCTGCTTTTTAAGGCTCATGCTGTCTCAAGACTAGTGTAAAAAGCTATATATATAATTCTTACGGGTTATACTCCAGACAGACAGGAAACAGTTTCATAAGCTCTGTTTCAAATATCTTCAAAAAGCATTTTCTTTTTGCTATAAATTGCTCATTAACCCTTCTGGTTCTGGCCATCACAACTGGGCAAGTACATTTAATCTACTAATTCAGACTGAATCTGGTGATACTAACATTAGGCTACCTGTGCTTTGGGAGGAAGGGGAAGCATTTTAATTACAGCAGTTCCTGGAGAGCCACTTTAATTTAAAACCCCACAACATTACATGTATTAAGCCCCTGAACATTTAAAAATACCCATGGGATGCTTTAACTAAAGCTTATGTGATGAGCATTAGTTAAAGTGCCTCAGTGGCCATTTTTAAACCTGCAGGGG
The DNA here is from genome assembly GCF_000455745.1 of Alligator sinensis. Lineage (NCBI taxonomy): Eukaryota > Metazoa > Chordata > Crocodylia > Alligatoridae > Alligator > Alligator sinensis. The sequence continues at coordinate 1,461,045 of NW_005842246.1, forward strand.
CTTATACATGTGACACTGTGGCAATGCTAGTTTTCTAACTAGAATGCATCAGAGTACATATATAGCCACCCCAGGAGCTGGGATATACATTCTACTTAAATACTTGTTTGCAATATTATAGGGGTGTAGGTCATAGCCATGTTGGTCTAAGGACATAGGCAGACAAGGTTCTTTGAGTAAATATGATATCTTTTATTAGGCCAACTCAAATAGTTGGAAAACATCTTTGCAGGCTTTTGGTTACAAATACACTTTGTCAGGCAGAGGAAGTGTCTGCAGATGGTCTGTGCTTCTTCTGGATAGAGTAGTAAAGCAGTCAGAGGCCAGTAAGAATGCAAGAAAGGCAGTCAGTTAAAATGTAAATTGAGGTGGTCAGTAGGTGAGAGACAGGTGGGGGGGATGGAAGGGAATGAATGTAGCTGTAGTCAATGGATGAGAGATGGGGGGTAGGGGTGGTGGTGGTGTAAGATCCAGGAACATTCCTCCAGAAATGTAATGTATCTCATCCAGTGCACCAAATGACATGATGGAAAATATGTAGGAGAAACCAAACAACAACTGTGTACCAAAAGGAAAGCACACCAAAACTCTATCAAAGACAAGAATCCCAATTAACTGCGGGGGCACATTTCTCACAAGAAAACCACTCTTTCTCCAGTCTCTCAGTCCTAATCCTCAAAGGGAATTTACAAAACACTTTTCACAGATGAGCCTATGAATTTCACTTCATCAGTCTACTGGATACAAAAAATCTAGACTAAATATAGACATTGGATTTATGGCACATTATAACCTGCCTAATATCTATCTCACCAGATAAACCCATCACTTTTTACCAGCTATTCTCATTCCTCGCCCACCCCCACCATCCATTGACTACAGCTACATTAATTCCCCTTCCTACCCCACACTCCCAACCTGTCTCTCACCTACTGACCACCTCAATTTACATTTTAACTGACTGGTTTTCTTGCATATGTATTGGCCTCTGGCTGCTTTACTACTCCATCCAGGAAGAGTACAGATGATCTGCAGACACTTCCTCAGCCCAACAAAGGATATTTGTAACCAAAGACTTGTAAAGAAGAATTTTTCCAACTATTTGAGGTGGTCTAATAAAAGATATTGGGTTTACCCAAAGAACCTTGTCTTGCAGTATTTTAGGCATTTCTGTTTTTGAAAACACAATAAGAGTAGCCCCTCATAGTTTTTCAGAAATGCACTGTTACAGAAAGTGCAGACATTCTTAAAAAATGAAAAAAGAAAGTTAACTGACCATTTTCAAAGCTTCAATAAAGTCTGGATTGGGGGACCAGGTCAGAGTGTTGGTTTGATTGTCATTTTGATTGAATTGGTTGATCTGTTTTTGACTGCAACTTATACAAGTGTGATTTTGGAATTTGAAAACAGACTTAATCCTCTGTAAAACAGTGTCCCTTAGACAAATTTAAAAAGCCTTTATTTTTACTTTAAAAGCACAAAAACCCATGGGAACATTAGTGCATCATTAACAGTGGCAAGAAAGCAAGGAGAATCGTCTGTTATTTCATGCTACTGTAAATCTGTTCCTTCTTCTTTTGGAACCATTTCAAGTTTGTCATTTCCCCTTGTTCTACAGTAGTTGTTTTATCACATGAAAAACAAAGAAAGAGGTTGCAAAAAGCATCTTCTTATAGTTTATCATCCCCCCCCTTCTACACTAAGTTAGAAAACACATCAAGATACTAATCTACTGGCCTCTCTTTTAAATGGCTACTGCCGTAATCACCCTGAAGGAATGATTTAACATCTTAATCATAAGGAATCAAAGAATGATTAGAATTATGTTTTTGTGCTCTCTAATTTTCTTTCCTTAATTCCCTTGTCTGTAATTCTCTTTTCTTTTAATGCTCACTGCTGGGGACCAATAATACTCACTGGTAGAAGCAGGGTTGAAATACTTATTCTTGCTTCAGAATGATCAACATCTTTGCAAAACAGTGTGATGAGCAATTAGGTTGGCTTAGTGTTTTTTCTGGGTTTTTTTTATTTGTTTCTTTTTAAAAGCAGTAAATGTTAATTATGTCTTTTCTGGGAAGTGTTAATTACAGGATTCAGATTCTGGATAGTCATCTCTTTTAGGGTGGCAAAGGATGCAACCGTACCACCATCATCTACATTTTCAAACAGTTAATGTGCCTGACCTGCACAGTGGCATAGCAAAATAACAAGTTCTACAGGAAAAGGTAGTGTTTGTGTAACCATTGCTCACCTACCTGCTGCAAGCAACCGGGGGGGGGGGGGAAAGATGGCATTGTTGGACTATGCTCTATGGTGATGACATTAGTTCAGCCATTGCAGACTTTTATGACAGCAGCTTGTATCTGGTTGTGAGTGCTATAGGAACACATGACCATCCATACTTGAGAAAGGGCGAGGGAAAAAAGTGTAGTTTTTAGCTTCACTAATCGCATAGAAGGGGGATGGGTCAAGTTCAGCCTGTGGGCCAGATTAGGCTCATGGCAGACTCCATTTTCCAGTAGCCCTGCCCTCATTGCTGCTGCTGATTTCCATGGAGACCTCAGAAGCAGCAGTGCCATGACAGTGTGCGGCCAGGGTTTCCATGGAGACTGGTCCCAGCAGGGCTGGCAGGGTGCACAGCTGCATGGGGAGCTACTCCAAATGCTGGAATCTTGCAGCAGTGACAGTGCAGTCCAGAGCTGGGGCAGAGCTGTGATCTACTGCCTGTGCCTCTGGACCATGCTGTCACTACTACAAGATCCCAGTCCCGGAGCAGTGCCCCACCTAACCATGCACCCTGCCGGTGCTGCTGGGACTGGTCTCCATGGAAACCCTGGTTCCACGCTGTCATGGTGCCGCCGCAACTGGGGTCTCCATGGAAACCTGTTGCAGTGATGTGGACAGGGGCTTCTGGGAAACGGAGTCCTTCTGTCAGCAAGATTTGCCATTTTGCCTATGCCTGCTAAAGAGGGTGGCCAAATTTTTTAATAGATTGTACAAGTACCTAAGTCAAATTTGTCATAGGAGTGACTGCTGCAAAGGTACAAAAACTAGTTTGACTATTGCAAGGAAACAACGCAAACTTAGAAATATCATGTAGTATTTGTAAGATTTGCTGTGACCTGGCTATGTGGTCTGCCCAAAATAGGTGTCCATCAGGCAGATGAGAAGAAGAAATGAAGTGGGCTGTAGAAAAATGAAGTGATTACATTGCATGAAAAGATAACTTTTCTATGAGATAAAATCATTCATCACACATGTAATGACTTTGTGTCGAGGAATATGTAATGGGTTTTGTGGTCAAGACAGAAAAACACATTGTCATTTTTCTCAGTTGGCCAGAAAGCTTATCATGAGGGAGAAACCCTTGAAAACAGGACATATTTCTTACTGTCCTGGGGTGGATTTGGAGGCAGGAAAGACCCCCCCTGAATAAGTGTAATTCTTCCATACTCAGCCCAGGAGAAGAGAAGCATGCCATGTTTCCAGAACAAGTACTTGCTCTGGATTGGTTGGAGTCAAGCCACACTAAGTACTTCCAACCCCAGAGAGGGGCAACCAGGGACAGACTCAAGCATGAGGAAGCCAAAGATGCTGGGAGATTCTTCTCCTGACACCCACCTGCAGGATATTCCGTAGCACAGAAGCATTGGGAAGAAGGTAAAGTTTGTCAGAGGACCATTGCTGGTGGAAGTTTTGCCACGGGGAATGCAGCCAGTGGAGGGGCAGCTGGTCAGAAGCTACCAGAGATAAGCAGGTGTGGGGAAAGGGAAAGGGAAGATCCAGTGGATTAAAACCCTTTCAGAGGGTACGACTGCTATCTGCAAGCCTTAAAGGAACTGTGTTTGGTTTTTCTTTGTTTTTTTTCACTTTGTTTCTTGCATTGGCAGAGGGTTTTTTCCCTGTAAACTTGGACTCATTTCCCCATCTCTAGAGGGACCCAATCAGGGGCTTGGGACTCAAAGTGGGAGGCAGCTCCTGAGACCCTGGGGAACAAGGGACAAGCCAGCCCTGCCTGAGGCTGAGGTTAGCCCTGAGTGGCTTTGCTCTGGAATTGAAAATCAAGGGTGTGGTGAGGACAGGGTGTAAGAGAGGAGGAGCCCCATAAAGCTGCCCTGTTGGGTAATCTGAGGTGATCCTTCCCTGGGGAACTAGCTCATGAATAATTCTAAGCAATATCAAAGTTGGGGTCAACCATAGCACCTTCTTAGCCCAATTCTACATGGGGAAGATGTCAACTCAATGGGGACTAGGACCTTATAGCAGCTATCAAACACTTATATAGTGGGCACAGCTACACGGGAAGTTTGCTGTGGAACAGCCTAGTTAGTTCCACAGTAAAGTCTCAGCATATACATGAACTATTAGGCCACAATAAACTAATTATCTCTTCCACTGGTTAGTAGTTATAAACATAAACACTATCCTATCCTATGGGGGCATTATTTAGTGCACACCAATGCAAGTGTAGATGCTGATGGGGCTGACTGCAGCACAAGGGCGCTTCAGTGTTGGGGTTGCCTGCTGGCACCCTTGTGTCTCAGCTATCCCCTCTGCAGCATGTTAAGCCAGGTTGGAGCAGCCCCAGGCTGGCAGGCTGACTCCCTGGGCCCCGTGTCAGCTGGGGCTGCTCTGACTCTGCTCAATGTACTTTGGTGCTGGGTGCATATGAAGATGTGGTACCCAGCAGCAACAAACTCCAGTGTGATATATGATATGTGCAGGAGTTTATTGCATCACATTAATCTCATGTGTGCTCAGTGACTACAATGGGTACCTGTACATATGCTGGGAAGTTGCTCTGACACACTGTAATTACAGCACATCAGAGCAGACTCAATCAAGTCTGCTGAAGTGTGCTAATTAGTGTGCTAAAGCTTGCCTCCATGTCTTGTGTATCAGTGTCCCTGCACTTCAAAATGGTGGTGGGGGTGTTTTAACTATAGGTTATTTGAGCTTTAGCTAAAGCACCAATGCCAACATTTTGAAGCATGGGGACACTAACACATGAGATTTTACAGACACTTTAATTAGAGAATCTGTGGGTGCTTTAATTTGAGTGTCTTTTAGAAAGCGGTTTTCCAAGAGCCACTGTAATTAAAGCACCTCCCTCCACCCACGGAGCACGTGTAAAAATGCCCAATATGATTAGTCTCAAGGGTATTAGTGGGAAACAGTTTTCCCTGAAAAGGAATGAGAGGCAGTGAGCATGATGTGTAATTCAGATATGCAGACTCTCAATTGATAATAGGGCTACTTTTAAATATTTTGGATGGAAATTAGGATCATAGGAAAGGAGGGCTGGAGGGATCTCATGAGCTTGGATCCTGCTCAGGGAAGAATCATCCCCAGGGAGAGTAAAGACGGGGAGATGGTACCTACCAGTCCCTCTCCGGTGGGGCAGGATCCCCTAAATCCCTGGGTAGGGCCTTCCCTTGCTTGGGAGCAGCGTGGTGCTGGCAGTGGGCCCACTGCACATGCGCACAGTTTAAAAGGGCCCACCAATGGAAGAAAAACCTCAGGTTGGCCCTGGGAGTGGCGTGAGACACACGGGTGAAGGCCCATTGTACCCCCGCACCTCAAAGCCTCTCCAGTGACCCCCAGCAGCCGCAGAGCACCCCAGTGACTCCCACCACAGCCAGAGGTAAGCAGGGCCTGTGGAGGGAGAGACTGGCTCCTCCCGGTTGTGGATCATGGGCTGAGGAAGGTGAGATGGGTTGAGCTAGTCAACCAGAGACTGTGGTGCTGGTGTCGTCATGAAGGCTTCAGCTTCCATGATCACAACCTGCTCTTTGGTGAGGGAGGCAGTGGGCTGCTGGGAAAAGATGGCCTTCACCTCACTCTGCTGGGAAGGAGGCTTTTCTCCGTTACACTTGCTGACCTGCTCGACCGGGCTTTAAACTGAGCCTGCTGGAGGATGTGGGGAGTACCGCCACTGCAACTCCACTGGGCAGTTTTTGTAAACCCAGCAAGCTAAGCTCAAGGGAACTCACCCCTACCCCAGCCCCAGAGTGATCTGTAGGAAAGGCAAGGGCCCCCGATGGGACACTTACGTGCCTTTATACCAATGCCAGGAGCCTGGGGAACAAACAGGAGGAATTGGTCCTGCTGCTAAACCAAAAGGATTATGATCTTATAGGGATAACGGAGACCTGGTGGGACTCCACCTATGACTGGGCCACAGGTAGATGGCTATACCTTGTACAGGAGAGATCATGTGCTCAAAAGGGGTGGGGGTGTAGCTCTCTATGTAAAGGAAAGCTACGCATCCCTGCAAGCTAACATTGGCACCCAGAGGGGACAATTGGAGACTCTCTGGGTCAAACTCTGTGGTGAACAAGGCACAGGGGAAACAATGGTGGGGTCTACTATAGACCTCCTAGCCAGGATCAAGAGCTTGATCAGGAATTCACCAGAGAACTAGCTGAGGCTGCACACTCTTGGTGCATGGTTGTCATGGGAGATTTCAACTACACTGACATCTCATGGGAAGAACACTCAGTCACATCTGAACAGTCGTAAAGGTTCCTTGTGTGTGGATGAGCTCTATCTGACTTAAGAAGTCTGTGGACTGATGAGAGGTAAAGCGCAGCTTGACCTGGTACTGGCAATGGGGGATGACTTAATCAGCAACCTAACAATCGAAGAGAAGCTGGGAGACAGTGACCACAAGCTGATCACCTTCACCATTTGCCATAAAGCAGGCAAGTCAGTCAGCAAAGCAGAAGTCCTCGATTTCAGGAAAGCTGACTTTGACAAGCACAGAAGGCTTGTTGATGAGGGCCTAAGGAACCACGACTCAAAGGGGAGGGGTGTTCAGGAAAAGTGGTTGCTCCTCAAGGGAGCAATCCTGGAAGCACAAGCAATGTCTATCCCGTCTCAGAGGAAATGCAGCAAAAGGGCACAGCAGCCCCCTTGGTTCTGCAGGGAACTAGTGGACTTCCTACATCTAAAAAGAAAGGCCTATAATGAATGGAAGGCTGGATCCATTTCAAAGGAGAAGTACTCTGCACTGGTCCGGACCTGTAGGGAGTGAACCAGGAAAGCCAAGACTGCGACTGAACTCCAACTGGCTACACGTATCAAGGACAATAAAAAGTCCTTTTTTAGATATGTGGGGAGCTGGAGGAAAAGCAAGGGTAACATTGGACCCCTGCTAAACCACATGGATCAACTGACATCTGATGCCCAGGAAAAACGGGTATTTTGCATCTTTTTTTGCCAGCCCCAAGGAATGGCCCTGCCCAATATGGTATGCGACAGCTAGGGTGAGAGAGAGTTATTCCTCCACATCAATGTTGACTATGTGAAGGAACACCTTGAGAGGTTGGACACCTTCAAGTCAGCTGGCCCAGACAGCATACACTCTAGGGTACTTAAGGATCTGGCAAACATCACAGCTCGGCCACTGGCACAGATCTTCGAAAACTCGTGTTGCTCAGGTGAAGTGTCCAAGGATTGGAAGAAGGCCAATGTGGTACCTATCTTCAAGAAAGGGAGGAAAGTAGATCCAGGGAACTACAGGCCCATCAACCATGACATCCATCCCTGGGAAGATCTTGGAGAAAATCATCAAAGAGACCATTCTTGACAAACTGGCTGAAGGCAACTTCTTGAGGGATAGCCAGCACAGGTTTGTTGTGGGTAGGTCTTGCCTGACCAATCTCATCTCCTCCTATGACCAGGTGACATATCATCTGGACAAGGGAGAAGAGATTGACGTCATTATCTTGACTTTAAAAAAGCTTTCGATCTGGTATCCCACGATTGTCTTAGAGAAAAACTGGCTAACTGTGGCCTTGGCTACATCACAGTCTTCTGGCTGGGGAATTGGCTTCGAGGTCAAACCCAGAGAGTGGTAGTTGATGGAAGGCAATCACTGTGGTGATCTGTGACCAGTGGGGTCCCCATGGCTCCGTCCTTGGGCCTATCCTTTTCAACATTTTCATTAATGATGCGGACATTGGTGTCAGGAGTGGACTGCCCAAGTTTGCTGATGACACCAAATTTTGGGGTAAACCGTCCACACCCAAGGACAGGATGGTGATCCAAGCCAACCTCAACAGGCTCAGAAAATGGGTGGATGAAAACATGATGGCCTTCAACGCCGAAAAATGCAAGGTACTCCACTTTGGGAAGAAAAACCCGCAGCATGCTTATAGGCTCGGCAGTACTACGCTTGCTAGCACCATGGCCGAAAGGGACTTGGGGGTCATGATTGATCACAAGATGAATATGAGTCACCTATGTGATGTTGCATCTGGCAAAGTGAGCAAAACTCTGGCTTGCATCTATAGATGCTTCTCTAGCAAATCCCAGGATGTCATCCTCCCGTTGTACTCGGCCTCTGTGAAGCCACAGCTGGAGTACTGTATCCAATTCTGGGCTCCACAATTTAAAAAGGATATGGAGAAGCTTGAGAGAGTCCACAGGAGAGCCACATGCATGATCAGAGGGCAGGAAAACAGGCCTTATGATGAGAGACTGAGAGCTACAGGACTCTTTAGCCTGGAAAAGCGCAGGCTCAGAGGGTACGTGGTGGCTGCCTAAAAGTATATAAGGGGTGTACATCAGGATTTGGGGGAATGCCTGTTCACCAGAGTGCCCCATGGGATGACAAGGTCAAATGGTTTTCCAAGACCATTTCAGGCTGGACATAAGGAAGAACCTTTTTACAGTCTGAGCCCCCAAGACCTGGAACAGACTGCCGCCAGAGATGGTGCAAGCACCTACTCTGAATTCCTTTAAGAGTCAATTGGATGTTTATCTTGCTGGCATCCTTTGACCCCAGATGACTTCCTGCCCCTGGGGCAGGGGCTGGCCTCGATGATCTTCCAAGGTCCCTTCCATCCCTAATGTCTATGAAATCCCTGACTAAACCATCACAGCCAAGTGCCTGTCCAAACCGGTCTTAAAAATTTCCAGAGATGGAGATTCCACAGCTTCTCTAGGAAGCTTGTTCCAATGCTTGATCACCTTCAGAGCCAGAAAATACTTACAAATCTTCAAACTAAATTTCCTCTGTCACAGCTTGAGCCTATTGCTCCTAGTCTCCTATGTTCCCTATGGCCACAGAGAAATGCTTATTCCCATGCTCTCTATAATTGCCCTTCAGGTATTTGGAAACTGTTATCAAATCCTTCCTCAGTTTTCTCTTCTCCAGACTAATAACCCTAGCTCTTTCAGTTTTTTGTCATAAACCGTGGCTCCCAGGCCTCTAATATTTTTCTCTCTCTCTTTTCCGTACTCTTTCAAAACTGTCCACATCCTTTCTAAAATGTGGGGCCCAAAACTGGACACAGGATGTCAAGTGGGGCTGCACCAGTGCTGAATAGAAGGGAAGAATAGAGGTGGAAGTGGCACTCTTGTCAATACAGCACAAAATGTCATTAGTTTTTTTTTTGCAATAAGAGCACATGGTTGTCTTATATAAGTTTATTGTCCACTGTGACCCCCAAATCTTTTTCTGCAGCACTGCAGCCTACCCAGACCTAGCCAGTCTGTATTTGTGCATACAAGTATTTTATTCCAAGTCAGGATTTTGCACTTACCTTTATTGAATTTTATTTGGTTGATTGTGGACCATTTCTCCAGTCAATCCAAGTAATTCTGGATCCTAGCCCTACCCTCCAGAATGTCTGCAACTCCACCTCATTTGGTGTCATCAAATTTGCTAAGCATGCACCGAGTTCCTTTGTCTAAATCATTAATGACAATTTTAAACAATAATGGATTTAGGACAGACCTTTGAGGAACCGCACTTGATACCTCTTCCAAACTAGACCTGGAACCATCGATGATTAATTGTGTAATGACTAATTTTTAATTCACCAAAATTTGCCTCTTCATGCTTCCTATTCTATTTATATAACCAAGAACAACATTATAATGGAATTCAGGACAAGATGTGGTGCTCAGTGGGCATGTCTACATGTGCCCTCATGGGCTATTGTTACTGCACCATCATATAATACTTCATTTTGGAAGTACTAAATGATGGCACAGTAACAGCCTATACTGCACCATGCCGGTGGCACATGGTTATTGTAAGCCCCTACATCACTGTAGGCTATAGTGAGGGAGTTCATTGCTATGACAATGATGCTGTGGCATCATGGTTTGTGCCTGCTGATGCTACAGTGACATTGTATGTTGCTGCAGCAACATAGTGTTACGTGTAGATGCACCTATTTAAAAGTGCCATAATTGCAGAGAAGAGCAGTTTTATTTTGCCTTAATTCTTGTGGGCACCCTCACCTTACCATTCTATGTTCATTTTGTAGGAATTATTAGTGGTCTTAAACATAATCAGATGTGTAAAGTGTCTTCAAAAGAACAAATGGAAGTAAGGGGGGGACATGGAGAGTCAGTAAAAGGGGAAGATAAGCTGATGTAGGAAAAAACACTGGGAAGGGGGAGGAGGAAAAACAGAAAAGGAAAGGAAGGGGTGTGAGAAATGATAAGTGTGACTGAAAAGGTAAACTAGTCCCTCTCCACTTTGGAAGGGACAAAATACAAAACACGTGACAGACTTTTTTCCCCAGGCTATTTAGCATGATTATACTTAAAAGTGTGTTTCCTAAAAGTTATGGCTAAGCTTTTAAACTAAAAATCTGAAAAATCTGTATAGAATTCTCCCACTCTTACAGCAGACTACTGTACTGAAATCCATAGAAATGTATAAGCCAAAGGGTAACGCTTATTTTTTTCTTCACATCTTTCCAAAGTATAACAAATAACATAATCCATAACATAATAAGGCAGAGAGGGTCTAGTTATTTTCATTCATTTTATTTTACATATATATATACACTTCCACTTTGAAAGATTTCTTAATGGATTTTCAGGTTTTGCAAGCTCTGATTCTTATAGTTTATCTTTATTCATTAATGTTGCTTTAAATGCTTTCTTTTAATGTGGGGTCTCTAAATAAAGAAAATAGTGAAGGCAATCCAATCTAGAACTGGATAAAAAAATGAGGGTGCTATCTCGTAATCAGGGAAACTGTTTTTCTCTGTTTAAAAATCCCAAATTCTCTAATTAAAAAACCCCTCAAATCAGTGTTTTTCTGGAAAAAAAATTAAATGCCACTACATATATTGGTATCAGTTGAACACAATGTTTTATTCATATATTTACAATTTTAAGGCAATTCGGAAGCCGACCAGTGCCTCAATCATTATAATAAAATTAATTCTAAATACCTCTATATTTTGGTGTTTGATTTTGTTATGTCTTTCATGGAAAATCAGAGTTCCCCCTACCCCTTTTGATACTGAGCAGTCCCGATATGCTGGTGCTCTTCCCCTGTCCATGCTGTTGCCCCTCACTCTAAAGCCACAGCACCTCCAGCCCCGCTGGTGTCTTCATTTCTGATCTGCACTACTATTTTATGGCAGATAAAATTAGTTTTCTGTGGTCTAATAGTGTTGCATGCATTGGCGACATGTAGGGGGTGCACACGGGTGCACATGCACCCCCTGAGCATGGAGGTGCACTCCCCGCAAAAAGGCCAGAGGTACCTGCAGGTGGTTCCTGCTCACCACTCCCCCTCCCATCATCACTCACCACCCCCCATCCTGCTGCTGACACCAACGGTAGTGTCTGTAGGCAGTCCATGATCATCACTGCCTGCTCCTCCTCCTGCTCCTGCCGGTGGTGTCTGCGAGTGGTCACCAACGGCCATCCCGCTGCTGCCTGCAGGAGCTCGCCATTCCACACTAGCCTCCGAGGGCACATGGCATTCATGATTGCACATGTAGACTGTGATGCTTTACATTGCAGCAAATTTGATTACTGTGCTGTTAAGCACACATATAGATGCATCCACTGTGATTATTCTCTCATTAATCAGATTGGATCCCATACAGTTTCTTGTTAATTCATTGATCTATTTGATTGCCACACTTGCACTATGAGTCTGTTCTTTCCCCAAATAGATTTTCAGTTTGCCTCTATCAGTATAATAAAATGTTCTTCTGCATTCCAGTGTATGTCTGCCACACTGCATATCTTAATATTGGTTTGATCCAGTTCCTATTCCAACAGGGATAATTTGCCACACTGTCACATCTTTCTTAAAATCCATCATGAAATGCTATTGCTAAACATAATTTCCTGTGCCACTCCAGCACATCTTGTTCGTAGGGGCTTTTCCAGTTTCGGCATTGCATGAGGAGAGGACAGCTCATTAGAGGGTTAGACTTTGGAAGATCCTCAGGGGTTCTCTCCTGCCACGTCTTGATGGAAAAATGAGTTTAACTGGGAGGAAGATGGTATGTCTCACCTCCTGGTACCTTCCTTCAGTCTTCCTATCTGTTTTTCTGTTTGGGGCTCTGCCTCCCCTACAACCCACCTAATGCCAACTGAAGATGTTATTCTCTTGCTTCCTAAGTCCAGTCTGGTACAGGCTCTGATATCCTAGCCTTTGAACTGTTATTTGGATTTGGACATTGTCACATCCAGTTCTTCACAGGCCACATTTGGTCTGGCTGAAACTCCTACCCAACCCCAGGTTACCTTGCTCCCTGGTGAATTTCCCCCTCTCTTGGGTCTGTACTTGCTGTGGTCTAGACATCCATCCCTCCTTCTCTCCTCAGGTTCCTGCTGGGTCCAATCTTGTCTGGAAATGTCTGGAGTCCATGGCATCTCTTCGGATGAGTCCTTCAGCCCTCTAGGGCTTGGCTTATCTTCATATGCCCCTTCCTGGGACAGCCACCACTTCCCCTCCGTGGGGCTTGGTCCCACTCCAGGCTGCTCTGGGTCCACCAGAATCCATTTCTGGTCCCCCACATCTCTCTTCTGCCAGGGATTTTTATCCCAGCTCCAAGGGACTGGCCGGCAAATCAGCACTGGCATGCCAACATAAAGTGTGCTCATGCCAGCATGAAAGCTGGTCCTGGTTCCTCCTGGCTCCATAGTTCCATTTTTTTTCTCTTTGACGTGGTGTCTTCTCCTGCTGTGGCTTCACTTTTGCCATGCTCCTGGCTCTGCTTATCCCTTACCCAAGGTAAGTCTCTCCTCATGGTTCCAAGCCTGCCACACTAAACATGCCCCAAATAGAAACAAACTGTTTCCTTTCCACTTTGGTCACTGACCCAATCACAGGTCTCATCTAAACTGATGAGTGTTTTCCCATATTATTATGAATGTTACTATTGTTTGTATTGCAATAGTGCCCTAAATACCCTTTGTGCTTGGAATCCTATCTGCAAAGAAAGTTTTTTTGCCTCTTACCCTCCACCCCAGTATAAATAGGTGTGGGAACCCTTAATGAAGAGTCTGTTTGGATGTTCTTAGATTTTATATTTGTCAGTGATTGATTAAAGCACACCAGTCTCTAATAGGATGTGATTCTTCTGATAATAGGTAAAGTTCACTTCATATATACTAGATTATATTTCTTGTGCATATCGCAGCCCAGTTATACTATACAGTAGCTGGACCTGCTTATTATTTTCAGCCATGGAGATTAAAGCAGGCTTTGTTTTCTACTGCATTCTCACTGTAATATTCTTTCTTCCATCATTTTATATATTTTGCTTTTGAAATTATATATATTTATATTAATGTATAACACAATAGATATCTGTGGGTTTATTTCAAAATGTCTGGCTTTCAAACCTAGGGTAGTATAGTAATAATCTCCTTTTAGATGGAATTTCAGGTATTCACATATTTCAATAAATCCTTCCTTTTTTGGTGGCGGTGGGGAATAACACGTGTAGCTAAATTGTAATAGTTTTTCTGTTAATGCCTTTGTGTTAGTGAGCTGTTGAACTTGCTTTAGTGAGCTGTACTTTGCTTGTCCTGTGTAATTGCAATCTTCCTTTAATAGTCTGATTATTTTGTAACTTTTTTCTTGTGCTATTCTAGATACTCTCTGGGGTTTTTAAAATATTAATGACTAGTGTTTGTTGTGAGACAATTTGTGCAAAATAGCATGCTGTCAAAATAACAAAGTTCATCTTTTGGTACTGTTGCCATTTTAAAAGTTTAAAGGATATGTTCAGGTTTTGCTTCTTGTGTGTGTCTGTACCTATCCATATAAAGGTATTTGTAATAACCATGACTCAAAAGACTGGTCATGGAAGCCTTCAGTTCCTTTCCATTGCTTGACAGTTATGGAGAGAGGGTGGAAACTATATATAATCTTTGGCAGCCAGCTGGCAATTCCATTCTAGACCTAACTACTCATATCACCAAACTCCATATGTCTGTAAGCAAACTGGTTACCAGTCTGTGCAAATAAAGAAAGGACCGAACTACAAAGCTAGGGACAGACATTCAAAAAGCCAGAGCCTGAATTGATTCAACCTTTGCAGGTTAGTTTAAATTGCCTAGGCTGAACCAGTTTGTAACAGGACAAACATTCTCTCTGGACTGAGGCAATGAAGGCATGTGCCTGCAGTTGCTCGGGCCAGGCACCAGGGAGTGCTAGAATATGCCTTCTGCTGCAGGGAAACTTTGCTAGGAGGGCATGTGCAGTCTGGGCTGAATTGGCCAGAGAGGTTTTTAGTTCTTCCTTCTCTATCCCACTGGCAGGGACCCGAGTTGGGTTTTCTGGGTGCTTTCCCTTTGCTGCTGCAGCAGCAGGGCACCATGTCCCCTGAGGCAGAGGGGGGAAAGGAGGAGACTTAGTCTCCCCTCTATCCCCGCTGGTAGCTTGTGCTCCCCCACAATGTGACAGGGGCTACTGCCCCCAACAAGGGCCCTACCCTTTCCTGCTGCAGCTACAAGGAGCGGGCACAGCCAGGCAGGGCCCCTAGTGGGGCAGGGAGTGAATTGGCAATGGAGGGCAGACCCAGCTGCCAATGGGGATAGAGGGGAGACTAACTCTCCTCTCTGCCCCCACTCTGCCTCAGGGGCCATGGTACCCTGCCGGTGCAGCAGCGACAGGGGAGAGCCTGGCAGACCCTGCTTGGGTCTCTGCTGGTGGGATAGATAGGGGGGAATTAAACCCCTCCCTGGTCAGACCCCTACCTCTGCCAGTCCCTGCTCTGGCTGGAGAGCAGAGGGGTGGGATCAGCCTGGCTGGGCTGGAGCAGAGAGCCCAGCCCAGAGAGCATACTGGGGTGCTGGGGGTGTCTGGTTTAACCTAAACCAGCAAGGAGTCTGGGGCAAACGTTGCATAAATCAGTTTGAGCCAAATCAGCTAAGTTTGATACTACATTCAACCAGGTTTGTCTCAAACCGGTTTCAGCCATTTTGAAACTATTTTATGGTTACTGAATGTTGTTCTGTTACAGGTTTAAACCACTTTCTGATCACTTAAACCAGTTTATGTATAATGTCTGTCCCTAGCACAAGGTTTTAAATCACTAATTGAAGATGTGGTCCTTCCTACCACCTCCCCAATAAGGGTTGAGGAATGTTAGGACTGAGTGAAGGAAAGTTTGGCATAGTGTATTCAATTTGCTTTGTCTAATCTAACTCTTCTACACAAACTGAATATTTCAGGTATGTCTTTATTTTTCTATATCAGTCTTATTACCTCCTCATATGGAACTTATGACTTATGACTTTTTAGGCAAATCAGTTCCAGATCCAAGTCCCACTGTAATCCAAAGTGGTTTTGAGTTTGCCAAGTGAAGCACTTACTGCTCCTGATTTTTTGATGAAATGCACTTGTTGATGGTTTATAATGGCATGTACAGTGAAATCTATAAAATGAAATATGCAAGGTGTTAGAATGATGGAGTTAATGTTGCTGTGAAAAGCTTTCATTTCTTGACTGCTGTGATGCCTGACACCTGAGCCATAATATTCCATTAACATTCCTCACCCCTACTCCTTGATACCATATGTGATCCTCATTTGTTGTGTCATGTCTTTGTGAGCTCTTCAGTCATGGCCTATGTTTTTTTATTTGTTCTGAAAGGCATGAGGCACATGTTGGGAACTGTAAAAATAATATTCCTAATTTTTTCCATTGATTTTATATTCAGTGCAGCAACCTTACCATTAGCATTGCTGAAATCATTTAAAAAAGTAGCTGCTTCTCATTCTATATTATAAGCTTCTGCTGTCCTATTTTATTTTATATGGATTCTTATAATGATACCAGCATCTTAGTAACCAGCTTCCACTCTGGTGCTGTAAATGATGGTGCTAATATCTGAAACACAGCCTTCTTACTTTCTTTTATCTTTTCATGACCTGTGTATGCAGTGCCGTTTTTTTTTTTTCTTGTAATGGCTTGTTGTTTAATTTATTTTAAGATGTACAAATATTTTCATAAAGCTTCCTTAATTTTTTTCTTGGATGCTGCTTGTGATAGTACTCATAACTATTTGGTACTAAGTTCGCTGCTGGTGCTTCTGAAAGATTAGGAAATGGAAGTATCAAAAGAACTTTAAAAGGAGAACTTTAAAAGGACAACAAGATCAGGTTCACAGTTTCCTACTAACAGCTTGGCTACTATTTATTTAAATCCACTCACATATAATAAATCTCAATGTTACTATAAACCTTAAACATCCACATCCACACAACATTGATATAAATCTGGTGTTAATTTTTTTGGCACGGTCAAATGAAGGTAATCATTGCTTATTTTCATTATGATGCTTCACTTCTAGGTCAGGATGGAGACAAGTTACAATATGTGATTACTTGTCCTGAGTCACCAGATTCATTGTCCTTCATGATTTGTCTTTGTACTATTCACATGGCTTTGCAGGCATTAGGCAGTTCAAACAATACTGCAAAATGTCCCTTCCACTATTAATGCTTCTGAGGCACCTTTGTGCCAGGCACCACAAGGTCCCCTATTGCATTTTGTTTCTGTCCATCTATTCTTAGTCTTCCATTTCCTCTTAGTGAATGGAAGAAAACAAGCTTATTGTGTAGCCAGTGATAGATTTTCAAATATGTTATTGTTTGGCCATCTTATCCCTTTTGGAGGAAAGGTTTTGATTGTACAAGTATTCATTGATGGTGAATTTGATATTTTGTCATTCATTTCTGTTCCAGAATGGAAAAAAATAGCTGCTGTAAACTCTTCAGCAATTAACATTGCTGAATTGGCTGAATCTCTGAATTAAACAGGCCCCATCCCCCACCCACTCTCCCAGTCCCATCAATGGCTGCTCTGCCTGGCCCCAGTGTCCTGGCTCTTTAAAAAAAAGCAAAAAAAAGCCCCACACTCACTGGCTCTTGCCAGGTGAGGAGAGGGGGGGATTCCTGCTACCCCCCACCGCCCCACACTTCATGGGGGTGGGGGCTCTGCCATGAGCCCCCAAATTCCCTGATGGCTGCTGCAGGAGCTGGTGATTGTGGGGCTGCTTTACTTTTTTAAGTGTCGGGAGGCTGAGGCCGGGTGGGACAGCCATTGATGAGGCTAGAAGAGTGGGCAGGGGTCAGGGGGTCCTCAGGAGGGCTTGGGGAGCAGGCAGGGGATGGGGCTTGGTGTGGGATACCCCCATGGTTCCCTTCCCCCTCCTGCAGCCCTTCCCCGACCCCCTACTTACTGGCAGGAGACTGGGTCCAGCTCCCTGCAGCAGGGAGTGTGGACTACCCAAATCTCTGAATCTTTTCTGAATCTTTTCCGAATTGATTTGGAGGCATCAAATAGATTTGGACATTTTAATTGGTTTCCCGTTCAATTTGGATTCGGAGATTCAGCCGCCAAATTGGGCTGGATCTCCTCTGAATCTAATCAGCAACTGAAGCTTTGCACCGCCCTGAAGGATAGGTGTTGGAAGGTCAGAAAACATGAGGTGCATCTCCTATTAGTCTACAGTTTTCAGCCAAAGAGACTGTTTTATCAAGGAGCTTGTAATGGCATTCTTGAGTGGGCTTCTGGTCTCTGAAAGGGCTTCTAGGTGCTCCAGTGAAACAAATCATGATACAGGAACCAGGAAATGTCTATTAGCATGATCATACATCAGTTAGGCCCTAATCCAAATGAAGCATTTAAAGTATATTTGAAACAGGCAAGCTATAAGTCATTGATGTCCCTAATAGTGACCTTAAGTTAGTGATAACCCCGTAATGTCATAATGGGGATTTATGAAGTAAACAGGCATAGTTTTTTTCTGCTTGCTTCAGAGTAAATTTGGGAAATACATTTCTGCCTGACTTTATCTCCTTTATTTTCTCTGTATCTTCCCATAATGCTGTAGTCGCAAAGATTCCTTATGAAATGTTGCAATCAGTATACTACATTTTAGTATATTTTTCTGTGACCCGCCATCATGATTTCCAGTGGTAGTTTATAAATCTTTGGTTTATCGTGAGATATTTTTGGATATTAAAAATTAAACCACATGGCTGATGATTCTGTGTGCTTTTGGAAAATGATGCTTGGCTATCGCTCCTGATTTTTGTCTCAAAACAACTGGCTACATTGTGGTGGTGATGGTAGTTATCCTTGCAGTGTATTTTAGACTGTGACCTTGTAAAGTTTAACAGAGAAATCATTTATTTTGCTAAAAGCATAAGGGCAACTTCTGTTTAATTTCTTTCATATGCTGTGCAGGCCTCTTATAACCTAAAACCTCAAGTGACATTCTTTAAAATGTGCAAAAGTAGCTCAGTTTCCTGATTAGATTCTACTGGCCTAAGGACAGAAAGAACCTATTGCTTTTCCCTATGGCACATTTGCCTATTTATTCATGCATGGTTTTTGCTATTCTAGAAACCTTTGGAGTATTATATTTCTACCATCTTGGTATTTGTTTGAAATGACGTAAATTTAGTTTTGTTTGTTTGTTCTGTGTTGACTCTCTTTGTGGAATCTGGAATTTATATTTTCTCTTTCAAATACATGAAGTCATGGGCATCAATCTGAGAAAGGAGCATATGACATATACATATATATATATAGCCACAAAACAAATTGCTTAAATGCGGTCGGTTTTGGTTTTGGTATTTGAATAAGGATGCTGTGTTAGACCTATATTATTTTCTTTAGCATTTGTTTGCTTGAGCATATACTAGATGTATTATTATCTATGTGAACATTAATATATATATTATTAATTGGCAATATATTAAATATATAATCAATAGATAATAAATAAATATAAATATATACATTTATAAAATGAATATATATATATAATAAATATAAATTATAATATAACAATAAAAATCCATTTTTTTAAGCATTAGATTGCTGATCAAAATGAAACCCATGCTAAAGACTGGTCCCTGGCTGAAGAAGTCAGTGTAAAGTTAAGCTCAATGTTTCAAGTATAAATTACTTGTCTTTTACTCAAACTTCTACCAAGCAATTTATTACTTTGCTTGTCTCTTGGCTGGTCATTTCAGAGTTACTACATACAGTGAATATGACCTATCTTAGGTTGTGAAATTTGTTGAAGGCATTTTTAATGGCAATGCCACAGATTGCTTATTGCACAGGAAGGTATGCACATGTTAAAAGTTAAAAGCTCATAGACTTAGCTACTCCTTCCTTCCTTAGTTAGTGCTTT
Source organism: Alligator sinensis (assembly GCF_000455745.1). Lineage (NCBI taxonomy): Eukaryota > Metazoa > Chordata > Crocodylia > Alligatoridae > Alligator > Alligator sinensis. Next base: position 1,480,484 of record NW_005842246.1, read on the forward strand.
GATTGGGCTTTAGAGGATCAGAGAAAGGGCAAGTTCTCTTTCACAGCTGCCTCAATAAGTTATTACTCTTGGAGCTGAACAATAGAATTATGTTCCCTGTAGAATGTGTCATGTAACAGTTTAGAGGAAAGGAATCCAATTCCTTTATATATTACATATTAGAAGAAAAACAAACAAATCTGCTTTGCATGATCTACACCTTCCTTCAACTTACCTCATACTTTTCAGGGTGTATATATTTATGATCATTCCAAAGCTAATGCCAGTATCTGCCTGTAAATGGACTCTCAAATGATTATCCCTTCTTGTAAAATGGGGCCCCTGTGCCTCTTTTACAGCAAATATGCAAAACTCTGTGTCACTTGACTGAGGTTATAAAACTCTAATTAATGCATGGTTGGCATGGCTGCTATTTGGTCTTCATTAATGCATCTATTTGTTTTACTTTTTCTCCAGAAATTATGCTCAAACTTCAGTGAATAGAAAATCATTTTGTAAAAGGTGAGAGTGCCACAGATAAGAAAGGATTCCTTTTGGAATCTTATCTGCCCTCTCATGACAGAGGGTTTAACAAATCATTTTGGAAATATTATCATCAATGATCTAGGTGACAGTTGGTAGCTACAAGCATCAGCTGACTTAGTGGACTGGAGTTGGCGATAGTGAAAACCTAATCAGGTAGTGGCAGCTTATGTAAGGCTAACAGAAGGTGGAAGCAAAAGTTTACTAGCAAAGATACTGGGTACTGTGCTGATACTGGGTCCTGTGTCTACTTGACTGAGGACTTGGTTGGATTTATAGGTGAAGCCTAAATAGAGATTCTGCTGGAAGCCAGTGTTGGAGAGGGTGGAAAGAAATCTGTCCAGATAGCCATTTATGTTCTCTAGGGCTGTCAATTAATCTCTGTTAACATGAACAATTAACACATTAATTGGTTCTTGCATTCTTTTTTTTTAATGTTTTAATTGCGCATGTAGTTTTAGAGCCTGTAGGCTGTTGCAGCAGGAAGGGGGTGTGGTGTACAGACACACAAGGGCACACGTGAGCAGCTGCAGCATGCATGTGACCAGAAATGCAGCCTGGTGGTATGTAGAGCGGGGGTTGGGGGGGCGGATTGAGGCCCCCACTGTGAGGGAGGGAGTGGAGCAGGGGCAGGGGCAGGGGCAGGGGCTGGGGTGAGTGGGGCCCCGGGGCCAGAGTGAGTCATGAGATGGAGCTATGGGAGGCTTATTCAGGGGCACAGGGGCAGGGTGCAGCTCCCTGATGCTGTGTGCAACCCTGGAGAAGGCATGTGGGGGGGCATGTACCCCTTGGATTTGTGCACGGGGTGGAGGTGGGCTGCTTGCTGCTTGTGCCCTGGTGCTCTTGCCCTGTGAGCTCTGTGCTGGCCATGCCGTGCATTCCCTGCCCGCCCTGTGGTGTAAGGCACAACATGGCATTATGAAGCTCCCAGGGCAAAGGCAGCAGGGCCCAGAGCCCCAGCCTGGAGCAGACAGCCCATCTCCACCCTGTGCACAAATATGGGGTGCATGCAGTGGCAGGGAGCTGAGCCACACCCCCCCTCATAAGCCTCCTGCAGCTCCATCCTCTTTTGCACCCTGCTTCCAGGGTCCCATTCACCCCAGCCCCAGCCTCTGCCCCTGCCCCTGCCCCTGCCCCTGCCCCATTCCCTCCCTCACTGTGGGGGTCTTGATCTACCCTCTCATGCCCCTTCCCTCTCCTGCCGCCCCTTCCCCTCCAGAGACTTACCTGCTGGGCACTACTCTACGTGCCACCAGGCTTCATTCCTCTAGGGTTACCATATTTCCAGTTTAAAAAAAGAGGACACCTGTGGCAGGGGAGGTAACATGATGAGGTGGGGGGGGAGTGATATGCCTGTGCCCTCCCCCTGCCTCTCATTCCAAAGCCACTGTTCCCCCAGCCCCGCTGTTCCCCTCATTCCTGACCAACAGTACCCCACATCCTGCCAGAGTGTGCAGGGACCCTCCCTCCATGGGCTCCAAACCTCCCATACACACCCACAGCCCTCCATACCATCATAAATAACACCATTCCCCCCTCACATGCCCCCTCTCACCCCGCCCCCACCCCAAATCATACAAAGTACCTGCATAATTTTGCATAATTTTGATTTATTCTGTGCATAATTTTGAGTATTTAGCTATGCAATTAAAATCATAATTAATTGGAACTATTTTTTTAATTGCACAACTAATTGTTATAAAATATTTTAATCATTTGACAGCCCTAAATTGTTTTCTATATTTTTCTGTATTTTTCCTAATGCATACCTTCTTTAACATGAGTGTTTTTGGACATGGCTTTGGCCAATAACCAATGCTTCTGAAGAAGGAAAAGAATGCTCTGCTCTCAGACACATGTAGCAGCAGGAGGTAAAAAAAATATTCCTTCCAGGTCCTAGGGGCAACCATCAAAACCCAGAAGCATGGAAAATAACTGTAGTAGAACATATGTATAGCTGCTTTTAGACATTGCTTGTAGATATCTTGCTTAAGGCTTTTGGATTAAATATTATTGCTGTTAAATTGGTATTGATATTGCCTGCGGGTATTTACTTTTCTTGCTTCGTGATGCCCTGACTAGCTGACCTTTGGGCCCCATCTTCCTTTCAGATGATCGTAGAGTACCAGAAGTCTTCTTCCATTCCCTGTTTCAGTTAGTATTTGGTTCACACAATATTTGGACAGTTACTGAGCTACTGCCTGTGGTCTCTACCTGATAAAATTGTTCAAGAATAATAATTTTGCTTCAAGTCTTTGTCAAGAACATCTGGTATTTTCACAAATCTTTGCAGAAATGTCTTAAAAGGAAATATTTTGATACGTTGATGGAAAATTACAGACCAATTTAACAAATTGAATTGAGCTTTTTTATCCATTTTTGGTACTAAGATGTAAAATATTCATCTGCAGTTATCAAATTTCCTCAGCCAGCTGAAAAATAACCAGCCTATAGACACTTCATTTAATGCTAGGAGCTATAGTGCAATTTGCCCCTAGGCAGAAAGATGCCCTAACTTCTGCTGGGGAATTGGGGGCTCCCAGAAATAAGGCACATGATCCAGAGAAGTAAAGGCTGTGTTTAGGAATGTGGCTTTTTCTATGTGACCCACAGAAAGTTTCTCAAGTCATTTTTTCCTGACATAAAGGCACAACTTTGTATTTGAAAAACAAGAACTCTTCTACTGCATCTAAAATTCAACGCAAACCAGTTCAATGTTCCTTAATGCTGATTTTGGCAGCATTAAGAATTCTTTTGCAGGAACCTAGCATGAGCTGAAATAGTGTGACATTTTTCCTTACCTCTCTCTCATAAGCTCAATATCTTGCTCTCATCTGGGACCACCCATTGCTGATTTGTTCATTTGTGTGTGTGTGTGTTTTATAGCAATGTCCTTTCTTCCTTTACTCTTGCCCAGATCAAGGGGTTGTATATATAAATAACCTTCTGTAAAGGACTATCTACAGTTAAAATCAACAGCATGACTACTCATTAGATAGAGATAGATGGGTGAATAAGAGGAGAGAAAGAGGAAAGACAAAAGAAAGCACACCAGCTAAGTAGACATGAGGGAGAAACAGATCACCAAAAGCACACAGAGAAGAGGCAGCAGATTCTGTCATCTGTTGACATTTCAAGACTCTGAATATGCCTAGCAAATCACACTCAATACCTGGATTGTGACCCTACAGAAAGGTGGAAGATGAAATATCCAGGACTACTAACCTGTACATCAAAGGCACAGAGTTCTAAGTACAAGGACTACTCATGGTTAATGTTGCTATACCCCACAAACAAGGGACTAGGAAGCAGGAGACCAGACTGTTGCCAACTCCAAGAGGTCATGAGTCAAGCCCTGAAAAAAATCATAATGTTTTCTTTAAAAAATATATATATAGTTTTTTAGATATGCCTTTTAGTGTTGGAGCTCACAGGGTTCACATTTATAAACTTTTTTTCTTTACTAGGATAACTAGAAAATTATTCTTTTAATTGAAAACTGTGGCAGTCATGAAATCAGTGACCTCATAATCTGGGACTGTATATGAAACACCAAACATTGTGTTGCACCAGGTGGTGTGTCACAGCAGGTGGTCACAATGTAATAGGAGCATATAAACTCTTTTCAGTGGCCACAAGAACCTACTGAGGGTGGGTAGGGAGGAGGTGGAGGGGAGGGAGCTATAGACAGAAGTAACAATTGTATCAATTTCAATGTCAATGATACTGATACAAGCTGTTATGATGCAATGGTCACATCTTCATGATTCTGTTGAGATACAAATGTAGCAAAACTGTTCACACTTTAACCTTATTTTATTCAGGGTCAAAGTTAGAGTTATTTATCTCACTTGTATCCTGACTGAATATGCAGACATAACAGTTACCTTTGCAATGGGACCCTGCACTGCCATAAACTACTGTCTGGGCAAAAATGTCGCCATTGCCTATAGTGTGAGACCCTGTTACAGGTACAATTGAGATCTTAGCCTATATCTTACAGTTCTTGTCTGACATAGCTAAAACTAGACCCTGAGTGTAGCTTTGTGTCTAAACACACATAGTATAGTCTCATATATAGTGAACTCTTAATTAGCATTAGATTATAAATACTCTATACTTGCATTGTTTAGCCTATTGGAGGAGCACTGCTGCAGTAACTATAGTGTGTCAATATTTAAAATGGGGAGACTATAAAAATTGTTTAATCAAAATAGTAAGATACCATGAGAGACCTTCCCCATGGCTGCATCACAATGCTTTTGTGAATGCTACAATGGTTATTTTCTTAATTCCTTGCAGAATTTAGGACTTTGGAAGGAATGGGGTCTGGGTTTGCAGCCTCCACTTCCAGCAGCCTGCAAATGTTTAGATAAAGAGACATGCTATTGTGGGGAAAGATACTTTAACTGTATTCATTTTCTATTGCTTGCCTGCAGCAACTGTAATCTTCCCCAGAGCTTCTGAGCCCATTTGTTTTCCATCCTCATCTTCTCCTCATGGGGAAGCACTAATGTACCCTAGAAGACTTTACTTCTGTCAATTATAGACGGAGAATAACTCAAGCCTTCCGGGTGCATCATTGCTGCAAGAAGGCAAGAAAAATAAATATGCTTGGAAGCTCTGGGGGAACATGTACAACAGATCTGAATTTTGTGGGTACAGGGAATAAAATGTAAATCTATTCAAATGGAGAGGACTTCATTTGAGAGAGGAAATGTAGCATTAAGAAAGGGAGAGAGCAAGCTCCATCTGCTATGGGAGAAGTGGATTTTTACAGGCACTGACTTGTTCTCATTAGCTAGATATAGCTGATTACTTGTTTTGTTTTTCATGTTTTATCTTCTATACTGCTGATCATGAGACTTTGCTGATTCACCTGCAGGCCTGCAGGAGGCTATCCTTCAGTGACTGCATTGTTTTCTCTTTGAGTAGTCACATGGGGCAGCTGTAGATGGTAGTTCTGTCTCCCTGCATGTTCTCAGAAAAAAAAACAACACACAAGAAGCAAAAGCATAGTGAATGAAGGAAGAAGCAACAATGGAAGATAATTAGCAGAGTATAGAATAAGATCTAGGGCTTAAGACAGGCAAATCAAGATGAGAGGTAGAATACACAGGTCACCTACCCTGCTTCCTTTAGGCCCCTGACACACATTACACTTAAGATATGATCATTGGTTAATCACGTCTTAAGTAGTGACCTGGCCACACGTTCAAGAAGTTAATGGTGTGATAAAACCAGGAATAAGTGACAAAGTTATTACACAAAGTATGTGTAATCACTTCATCGCTCTTTCCACTCACATCTCTATTTGAAGATGTAGCAAGTGCTCTCAGCCTCTGAAAGACAACCCTGTGTGCTCTGGAGCTGGGAGCAGGGTGCCTACCATAGAGGACATTCCAGTTTTCTGTGACTGTTCTCTGTCCTCTACTGATATGAAACCCAATGCCTTTATGTCCTCTATTTTCCTTTTCAAGAGAAAAATAGAGGACATAAAGGTTTTGTATCAATAGTAGACAGAGGACAACCAGACTCTCCTCTATGATGGCCACCCTAGCTGGGAGCACTGGTCAGTTGATTGGGGTTCTCAACTGGGGGAGCACAATATGCTCCCTTAGCTGGAAGCCCCAGTCAGCTGCCAGAGCTCTTAGCTGCAGAAGCACAGGGTACACCTCCACCCCTGTGGCTAGGAGCTCCAATCACTGATGGGGCTCCCAGTTGTGGGAGTCCATGGTATGCTCCATGGCTGGGAGACCTGTCAGTGGTCAGAGTGCCCAGCCTTGGGGGCAGGTGAGGGCACCCTACACCCTCATGACTGGGAGCCCCATCAGGTCACTGGCAGCTGACTGGGAGCACTGGCCACATGGCTGGGAGCTCTGAGCACTGATGGGACTTTGAGCCCTGTTAGTACATGGCTGGGAGCTCCAAACACTGACAGGGCTCCCAGATATAAGGCACACTGCTCCCATTACTGGGAGCCCTGCCACTGATCAGAGCTCCCACCTAAAGGAGGGTACCATGGGCCCTTGTGGCTGGGAGCTTCAATCGCTGATGGGGCTCCCAGCCATGGGAGAGAATATTGCTGGTGCAGGGGGAGCCTGGCATCATAATCCAGGACTCCCACTGCATTAGCAACATTTTATGATGGGATCTGATGTGTGAACCCACAATTGTGTCTCCTTTCATGAATGGGTGGCATGGCAGAGGCGTGATCATTGGCATCCTGCAGCAAATCATATTGCACCTTCTTTTTAACGACTGTCAGTGGGCCAAGATAGGGGCATCATTTCTGCTTGCAGGTTCTTAAGAGTTTTATTTCCTTCAGAAGCAGGTTTGAAGCCACAACAAACAAGCTAACCAAAGCACAATGCACAAAACAAACAAGTGCCTTCCTTCAAACATTAAGAGATGGCAACTTTTTACTCTGTGCAATTCTCCAGTATGGCAGCCTACCTCTCTCCTCCGTTTCCTTCTACTCTGCTTTTGGAGCTCTTAACACTTTTGTGGCTTCACATGGTCATCAGCAGAGATCTTGGACTTCCATTTGCCATGGAAAAATGCAGATTTGCTCTTGTTCAGGAGAAAAAACATGGATTTTCTTTTTAAGGGTGGCATCTGGGGCTCAGATGCTGCTGCTGGGGGCAGGGGGTGGGTATGGGGCTGCAGACCCAGGTCCCTGGCTTTGTAGTCCTGGCAGCTGGGGCCCCACTCCAGCAGGGTTTGGGAGACAAGGGGCTGCAGATTGTCAGTGAGGGGAACCATCAGGGCTGGGGGAGCCTGTGGGTTGGGAGTGAGGGGCACTGGCAGGGCTGGAGGTCTGTGGCTTAGGAGTTGAAGGGCAATGGCATGGGCAGGGAACTGGCATATCAGGGCTGCTCAGCACCATACAACAGTCGGGTAGGGACAGCCACAACTGAACCCATATCCTGGTGATCGAAGGGAGCAGGGGGAGCTCTGATTTTCCATGATAAAAAAAATCCAAAATCAAATTCTAAAATGTATAGGTATTTAGTTATTTTAGGTATTTAGTTAGGTATTTTATTATAGTGATTAAGGCATTGGTAGACTTCCAAATTGCTTTAAAATTGTAATGATATCAATAAAATATTGTTTTTAATGGATACCTATATATATGGTGGCAGTTCATTTTAATCATGGAAAAACATGGATTTTGTTTTTTTTAATCAGAGAATTCACAATTCTTTTAATCGGAGAATTTGCATTTTTTTAGGAGAGAAAACCAGGATCCCTGGTTATCAGTTTCAGCTTGCTTCCATCCTTCATTCCAGCCAAGCAGACTATAAACTACAGATCACTTGTAGCTGGGTTTTAACCTCCTGAAGGCTGAGCACCTTTTTACAGGAAGGAAGGTCCATGTTATGCAGATCCTGGGAGGTACAGCCTGAGTTTCCTACTGAGGGAACTGAGCTTTCACTGAAGAAAGTGGTAACAGAGTCAATGAGGGGAGATGGCACATTAGGTGGGCTTGAATGGTGAAAAGTGAAAACTAAGGGTACATGCAGAAAGTCCTGGGACCCAATCTACAATCCTGAGGTTTACTTTAAGCTACATGATTGTAGATCAGGTTCCTTCGTGTGCACATATTTGCTTGTGCTCGGAGTCATGTCAGGTAAATCAGGGTGTGATGAGGGTGGGTGGCATTGGACAGGCAAGTGGGTCCATGGCGGGATTTAGAACATCTGGAGAGTGTTTGACAGGATTGGGCTGTGGAGGGGGGGAGGTGGAAAGGGACATTGGTGGGTCTCTTCCAGGGGTGGGAGTTGGTGAGTCCACTTGGGTGTTGTACATCTGGAGGTGGTGGTGGTAAAAGGGCTGAAAATAGACTGGTCAGGGTGGGGAGATAGGAAAGGCACAACTCCAGAGCTGGGGCAAGTGACTGGAGCTGTGCTCTGAATGTGTACACATGTTAGATTGGGCATGATCTATATAATTCACCTCCTCAGATGAACTAAGATAGATGAGGCTGGCCATTTTTCTGCCTGATCTAAACTTCCAAACATGTACCGTTTGGTACTTAAATAGACCTAACCCTAGTTAGGTTGTTCTAAGTGTAATGTCTGAACATATCATAAAAGTGAAAATAAATAAATAAAATAAATAAATAAATAAACATTTTCATAATTTTATTGTGTGTATTGTGTACTGCTATTAGTACTTTATTCTTACCAATGGAGAAGCTTAGACAGATGGGTGGAATAACTTGACCAAGATGCATTTCAGAGCCAAGGTTAGAAGTTACAGCTTATGTCACAAAGTTCAGATCCATGACTGATCTTCCCAAGGGTTTATTAGTTCAAGACAATATCTGAAATGCAGTTCTACATTCAAATCAGGCTCTTTTCCCATGAAAGTTGGATAGCATCTGCATAACATGTCAATTCAATTGGTAGATCCCTCTATATATTTTACTTGCTTGCTTTAAAACAGCAGACTTCCCTGGAACATGAGTGGGATTGTATTTTTCAATATATGCAGAAAAAAATCAACTTCTCCACTCACTGAAAATGAGTAATATTTTTGAAAAGGGGTAAAATATTCATTTATTCATTATCAACAATCACCACAGCAAGTGCAAGGAAGTAGATTTTGTGTCTGGCCTAGGTAAGGTTCAGGGAAATTTTATAACGTTGTCTTATCCTCTCTTATTTCAGTGTAAGAGAACTTGACAGTGAAGTTCCTGAAAGAGAGAGAATGGAATCATTACCTGTTACTACTGTGTGCACTGATTTCTCTGCTTAAATCTGAACTAACAAAAAAGATAATTGAAGAAGGGAGCCAATTTACCTGTTCTGTGAACTGAAATCCTTTCTCTTCTTTCTGTTCACTGTAATTGTTGGCTAACAACCTTCCATTATCTTTTCACTTTTCTTTCTTTCTGGGTACTGTTAAAAAAAAGAAAAAAAGAAAATGAAAACGGAATCACACTTGAGCTGCCTGAAAATCCCCAAAAATAAATTTCCTAGCATTTAGGTCTCAAGAAACATTACCATAGGAGGACATACTTTTGCACTATGGGGGAGAATATTCTTTTTTTTTTAATGAATATGAAGGAAAATTATACCTGGACAGAAAATATGAAGGAATTACAAAACTTGAAGGAAACCAAGAAGCAACAGTGTTGTCAATTTTTTTTCATATTTTGTATTTTTCTTATGGTCCCATTACCTGTGGTCACATTATAAGGATTGTCACTTTTCTTTTTTCTTTTTCTCTTTTTTGAAGTAAGATTCATGTTCTCATGGTTTTCAAGAAAACCTTGAAAATATTGAAACACAAATGGAAAGCACAAATATCCAAAATCTTGACATTTTAAAGCCTATCTTATGATTTTGAGGGCCTGATTCTGGGGAAGCAGGATAAAATTCCTGAGATTTCAGTTGTTCAAGTAAATTAATGATTTCCAAGTGGTCTCTGTTCTTTGCTATGGGAAGTTTCCAGTCAAATTGTAATAGGGGACTTGCTTTGGAAAAAGTAGAGGTGACTGGGCATAGATGTGATCATAGGATAGGTCTTTGTGTTCTGGTTTGACTAGAAATTCTATCCTGGAGTTGAAAATCTTTTACCAGTGAAACTTGGATCAAAACTAGCATGTTCCTTCAAAGATCTTGGTTTAATGAAATTAGTATTATCTGAAGATTTTCTTAAAAAAATTAGGGATGGTTAGTCATGTTAGTATGAAGTCAGGCAGAAGGTATAGCAAGGTGGAACCTTGGAGGCTGATTCAGAGGGGCATGAACTTTCACTGGAGACAACCTACTTTGTCAGATGCTATGAACAGACTGGCAGAGAGAAAAATATTTGATATAGTTAGGAAAGCGAGAGGGGACAGGGACAGGTACGGAGCAGGTATGGGGGGAGGAGGGCAGTGCACTGGTGCACTTGTACCACCACTTTGATTCCTTGTCTAGCCAAAATTTAAAACTGATGTCCTGGCAGTGGCTGCGACAGTTCTATTCAGACAGTGCTGAGGGCGCAAATCGACTTTTTGACTGATTATAATTTACCTGATCCCCTCTAAACTCTTTATTCCACCAGTGTGAACAAGCACCTATTCTTTTTAATGGTCTTGATGTTTCACCAATCAAGCTAACCTTTGTTCTGCAATTCTGCTGTTAGCTGCTCCTGATAATGAAGCTCCTATTTCCTATGATCCCTGTAGTTTGTTTTTAATTAATTTCAGTGAAGTTTTATTTGTTTTTGCTGTCATTTTAAACTGATATAGGCCTAGACCCCTAGCATATTAGCAAAGCTTCTAGTTTCTTTTAAACTAGAGCAAAATATATGTTGTTTTATATGTGAGGATGCACCTCGCCATTTGCGCCCAACTTTTCAAATTTCTAGATCTGTCCATGGAAGGGGTAGCTAAAGAGAGAGTTTATAAGTCAGTTGATTAGATCAGTTGAAATGAACCAGGCAGTAAACATCTGAAGGGACAATGGAGTTGACAGCTGGTCCAGATAACGGGATTAAAAAAACAGTCTGTTTTGAGACCATAATTAATACAAATCAATCCTTGGGTGATTTCTTGCTTTGCATATTAAGTTCTAGTTGTTTTTTAAAGTTTTGTTTTGTTTTGTCTAAAGACAGCCACTCTGAGGTCAGTGATGGAACGCCCAGGGAAATTTAAAGTGTTCCTCAAGGGGCTTTTTGTATGTTTCTGGAATTGATGTTGAACCATTCATTTTCTTACATGGGGATTTCTCATCAAGCCAGTGTAGATAGCAGAGAGGCTCTGTCAGCAGGTAATGATGTATATGATGTTGGTGGAGGAGCAGGTGAATCCTGGATGTTATAATTTGTGTTGCTTGATCCAGTGAGGAGGAGAGACAGCTGCTATCTGGGTTTGTGTCTATGAAGGTGCATAACTGGCAGATGGGTCTGTAGCAAGTTCTGGTGACTTCCTGAGAATTGGAGTTAGGTAGTTCATTGGTAGAGAGATGTCATCTGAGGTTGGGGGTGGGGCGGGGGAGTGGGGGCTGTCTGTAAGCCAGGACAGGCTTGCTTCCAAAGTTAGCTTGAGGTGGTTGTCATTTTCCAGAAGGAGTTGGAGGTCAGTAATGATGTGTCCAAGGTCTTTGATATGGGAGCTGTAAGTGACATCCAGAGAGATTGTATTGTCTTTGTCATGGGGTTTCTACAGTACAGTCTGAGCCTGGGTTGGAGTAGAATCTGAATCTATTGATTGAGTCACTATAGTTTTGGGAATGTATTTTCAGGGGGAAAAAAAAACCATTTGTAGATCCTTGAGGTGTGCCTTCCAGTCAGTGAGATCAGAACAGAGATGGTTTTAACAGAAAATTGAACATTTCTGAAATGTTTTAATCAGATTCCAGTCATTGTCTATAGATATGTAACTCCTGACCATCTCTTTGTTTTCATGCAATGAATCTTGATATCTAAATAACTTTGTCTGTTCTCCTAAAATAAGTTTAACTAATTTACCCATTCTTACTGGCAGAGAGATATTTCCTTTGCTGAAACAAGATTTGTCATTTAATATATCTGGAATGAGAGAAACCCACGTCTCATCTTCAAGTAAGAATCACGTTCTGGGAATATCCATTAAAAACTCTTACCATTGCAAAACAAAAAAGCTACCAGCATATTTTTATTTCCATCTATGTTTCTTCAGTGTTGAGATATTAATATATGAATCCAAAGCTCACTGAAATCTGTGAAAAGATCATATTTAATTGGCCATTGACGCGTTCCCTAGAAGAGCAAATGTACGAGTGAATAGTTTTTTAAAGTGATGCTGTCATTTTGAATGTCAGATACAAATAAGAGCTTAGATGTTTAAAACTGAAAGGTTCAAATCTAACTTACTTTCACAATTATTGCTATGTATTTACCCTTTGAATCCTGTGCAGACTAGGCAAAGCTAGTCAGCATCTCAGCTTCATTTCTGTAATTAGTTTTTATGTAAATACCTTTCAGATTTTTTAAGCACCAAAACAAAAGGGCATGATACTTTGGTCTGTGGAGAATGCAAACTAAAGATAGTTGACTGTGGGTATGCACACATGATCAAAATAAATTGAATTAAGAAGGGGTGGGGACTGCAGTGGAACATCCAACATGATTTCTGTTTATGTGTATAAAATTACTTCATGATAAGTGAAAGATAACTCAATTTTAGCAATGTTTTATTCAGAGTTAAGCTGCCAGAACTTACCTTTTTACTGGCATGTCTACACATAAATTTAAGTGCACTTAAATTTAATGCGTATGAAGCTAATGAAAATTAAGCATTTTTGACAGGTGTCTACATGTGGTGGGACTTGGGATTAATTTTAGTCCCAAGTCGTTCCAGTCCTGTCATGTGCCCCTGTAGCTACCGGGGGGAGCTCCAGCCTCTGGACACATGGCTGGCAGCATTTGGCAGTCATGCTGAAGGCAGAGCCAGCTGCCAGCACTTGGCTGCCATCTTGAAAGCACACCCTCCTCACTGTGACCTCTGGGCTGATGCTTCCTGTGTCAAAGCAGCAGCATGGCAGAGGCACAGGCAGCATGTGCCTACATTGCTCCTGGTGCAGCTGTGCTTCCTGGCCCTGGCTGCCCTAGCTCTTGGAAAGAGCCCAGGGATAAGGTTCCCTGCTTCTCAGGGCTGCTGCAAATGTCCTGCTTGCCCACCGCTGCTCTGAGTGCTCTGCTCTGAGTGCCTGGCACTCAGCCATCTTGTACCACCCAATTCCTCCACCTGCTCTGGCCATGTGGTGAACAACTGGTACATGGACTTCTGGGGTCCTTGCTGCTGCGCAGCTGCTGCCACCAGACATAACAGCCATGGACTCCAGGACAGCCCTGCTGAGACTGTCATCACACTCATGTCCCTCTAGCCCCATGATGTCTGGGCTGGGACTGGTGGCAATGTGCTATAGGAATAGGATGATGATCAATGGGTTGATACATTCTGGATGACCCGGGCCATCTTTGAAGACCTGCTCCATCAACTCCAGCCCCACCTGAAGCACGAGGACATGGAGGTACTCCCAGCCTTCCCCATGGACAGCCACCTGTCCTGCCACCCCCCCCTATACCTTGCCAACCCCTGAGCACCACTCCAGAACATGCACATATTTGTTATGAAAAAAAAAAAAAATTTACTCCCTTCACAACCTCACCCCCACCCGAATCCCCCCACCTCCCCACTCAACCAACAGAGCCCCCTCCCTCCCTAACACACAAATCCCCTCCACCACCCTTCCCACCTACTAGCAGGTGTTCAGCACCTTTGTGGTGGGGTGTGGGGCTGGGCCAAGGGCAAAGCAGCCAATGGGCAAGAATCCCTGAGCTGCCAGTGGATGCAGCAGCTGGGAAGGCTAGCAGCCGGGGTTGCTGAAGGCCCAAGGCCCCCTCCTCCAGTGACATATTACTGGAGCCTTCAGAGCAGGGTGCAGATGAAGGCAGACCATCCCTGCTGGTGGCACTCACAGGGGTGTGGTCTGTCTCCTGGGGTGCCAAAATTCAGGTCAGCTCCTGCATGAAGGGCATTGTCTTTTGGGCACTACTGGGCTGATGATTGAACTTGGTCATGGCCATCCACTGTGCCCGCAAGACCTTGGCCTTTGTGAAGCACTGCCATGCCATCCAGGAATGGCCTCATGTATGCATCCCACCTGATATGGCTTCATAAATGTGGGCATTCAAGTGCCTGCCCCATGCAAACTGCCTCTGGACCTTGGCCTTGCCCCAAAGAACCACAAGGTCACTCACCTCCTGGGTCCAGTTGTGGGCCTGAGCACTTGACATGGGTGCAGGCATACAGGTGCAACCAGGGCTTGATAGGGATCATGTGCTGGACATACTCCCTGTGCTGGCTCTCTGGGCCCCTGTGTTGATGTCCCAGTAATGCTGGCCCTGGATAGCTTCTGGCAGCATCCTGAACAGGGGCACAACCAGGAACTGTGAGCAGTGTGGCAGAGGTACTTCACCACAACGCCTGCAAAGAGACAGAGCTGGGGGTAAGGAGAAGTAAGGAGCAGGTGCTGGCCCTGCTGCCATAGAGAGAAGGGCCAGCAGCCCTGGGGGAATCTCAGGGCTGGGCAAGGGACACAGTAGGCTGCAGCCCTTTGCATCACTCACCTGTAGCCAAGAAGCAGCTCCGACCAGGAGACAGGACAGGCAGAGCTTACCTGGGTCCTGTCCAGGGGGCACATGGGGCCTGGTGGGCTCCTGCAGACTGCACTGGCTCCCTCAGGCTCCCTGTGATATGTCCCTAAAGGCACAAAATGGTGGAGGCTTTATAGTCTGCAGCTAGAGGCCGCCAGAGCACAGCCTAGCTCTGGAGAAGGAGAGGTGGCCAGCCAGGACCCCAGAAGCTGGACTCTGAATGGCCCTCCCTAGTGACTGGGCAGACCCAGCAGTGAAATCCCTGTGTTAATACACTTTAACTAATCATGCCTACATTTGATACTTGCTTTATGCCATTTTTGTGGCACATTAAAGGCATGTGTAGACATGTGCCTTTAAAGTGCCTTAAATTGGACTAATGCACATTAAATGCTCATGTGTAGCCATGCCCACTGAGGAGTAATTATGAGTATGGGTAGGATCCTCTGGGAAGCCAGACTGAGGAAGAGACTAGTCCAGGAGAGCTGGTCTAACAGAGTTCAGGAACAAACCATCCCAATGTGCAAGAAGACTAGCAAGTATGGCAGAAGACCAGGTTGGCTTAGCAGGGAAATCTTAAGTATACTGAGTCATAAAAAGGAAGTTTATGAGAAGTAGAAACTTGGACAAATAAATAGGGAGGAGTATATGAATATTGCTTGGGCATGCAGGGATGAAATTGGGAAGGCCAAAGTGCAATTGGAGTTGCAGCTAGCAAGGAATGTGAAGGGTAACAAGAGAGTTCTACAAGTATGTCAGTATGAAGAGAAGAATCAGGAAAACTGTGGGTCCCTTACTGAATGGGGGAGGCAATTTTGTGACACAGGATGCAGAAAAGGTTGAAATGCTCAATGCCTTTTTTGCCTCTGTCTTCACAGGCAAGGTCAGCTCCCAGACTACTGCTCCTGGCAGCACAATTTGAGGGGGAAATGAGTAGCCAACAGTGGTAAAAGAACAGGTTAGACACTATTTAAAAAAAGCTGGACGAGTACATGTCCATGGGGCCAGACAGGATGCACACAAGGGTGCTGCAGGAGTTGGCTGATGTAATTGCAGAGCCTCACCATTATCTTTGAAAACTCATGGTGATCAGGAGAGATCCCCGATGATTGGAAAAGGCCAAACATAGGCCATATTTAAGAAATGGAAAAAGGAGGATCCAGGGAACTACAGACCAGTCAGCCTCACCTCAGTCCCTAGGAAAAGCATTAAGCAGATTCTCAAGCATAGGAGACATGTAGTTGGGCATGGAGAGCACTAATGCCTCCCTACCCCCCAAAATAGGCTCCACCACCAGCTGGCTGCTGGGGATCCCCCTCCCCCCCAGTTGTGCATTGGAAGGAATGTTGCCAGTAGGTGAAGGAAAGTGATAATTCCCCTCTATTCAGCACTGGTGAGGCCACATCTGGAGTACTCCACTTCAGAAAGGAAAAATTGGAGAGAGTCCAGTGGAGGGCAACAAAAATGGTTAGGGGGCTGGGGCACATGACTTATGAGGAGAGGCTGAGTGAACTGGGCTTATCTAGTCTACAGAAGAAGAGACTGAGAAGGGATTTAATAGCAGCCTTCAACTACCTCAAGGTGGGTTTGAAAGAGGATGGAGCTACACTGTTTTCAGTGGTGGCAGATGACAGAACAAAGAGCAACAGTCTCAAGTTGCAGCAAGGAAAGTTTTGGTTAGATATTAGGAAGAATTTTCTTGCTAAGAGTGTAGTCAAACAAACAAACAAACCAACCAACCAACCAACCAACCAGGTCCTGCTTTGAACAGGGGGTTGGACTAGATGACCTGCTGAGGTCTCTTCCAATGCTAACTTTCTATGATTCTGTATGTATCTATAGTATCAGATATTATTCATATGTATCTAAATAAGATAGGAGAGAGAGCTTCTCCTGGCTCTTACTTCCATTAACTTCCTCCTCTCCAGCATTGAGGTTGGTGAAGTGAGGTTACTGCTCACAGCTGAGTGCAAGAATAATTCTGACACATGAGCTCTGTGCCTCCCTCCCTTTCCTCCTTCCATACTCCCACACCTCTCCCCCAGGCAGACTCTGGACAAACAGTAGCATAGTGTCTTGTATTGTCTGTGCTTTAACATGAGATTGTGAGAGCCCTTAGCCCAAAATAGTCATGACACTCATATAGCAACAGTTTTCACAAGCTGGCAACACTAAACTCATTCCAGATTTAAGTCAGGATCCATCTCAAGCACTGGTTTTTTAATGCTCCAGCTGGAGTCTTTTTTGATTGCTTTTTTTTCTTTTGACAATGGACATCTTTTTTCCCCCTGGACCCATATGATTTAGTAGCTTTTAACAGCCTACAAGCCAATTTACTAATATGCACACAGACTTTCAAAAGATAAAAAATGACTGCATTTCCAACCCTCATTATCTATGATTCTATGATTCTAGGATAAAAAAGCTCTTTGGAAATTAAGGAATTATATATTGGTAGTAGGGTGATTATAGTATGCAACCATCAATTCTTTGGATCATGTTGTACTCATGAGTGGTCCAGTCACCAAGACCTTTGATGTGTACACCTAGGGAAGAGTATGGAGGAGTGGAAGCTGCCCAAGACACACCAACGCCTCCACCCCTCCCCCCCACTTTCACCACTGAGATAGAATCCAAAGGTCAGGTGAATTCCAGATGTTCAGTGCCTCAGTGGTTGTAGCTTCTGCCTGATAGCAACAGATAAGAACTGCTGCTGATTGCCTAATGACTTATTGAGGGTGTTTCTGTCAGGGTAATGTCCCTTAGCCTTTCTCCAATCAAGGAGAGCCAGCAAGGCAGTAGGGTGACTAGGCATAATTAAAATGAATTGTTCATTATGCACACAGTTTCGCCTTGAATATTAGAACTATGGGGGAGTGGCCTGGAAACTGAACTTCTTCTGACCTTCCACTGCCTATTACACTCCTTTCCAGAACTGAGTTCCACTTCAGTGTTTTTACAGATTCTGAAGCATTTGGATGAATTTCCTCTCTCCCCATATTTATAATTCTTGAATTACAGAACTGGCAAGAACTGAGACCAGCTAATGTTGAGAATTTTCTAGCTGAAATCAAATGCTGGAAATCCAACCTTGAGAGAACGTTCAGATTGGGCTAGAATCAGACTCCAGGGTTTTGAATCTCATTTACACCAGTATAAATTAATATAATGCCAGTTAATCCAGTGGAGCCACACAGTTCAACACAGGTTAAACAGCTCCAAGTAAAGTCTCAATGAAACCTTCAAAATTCAGATTTTCTTTCATATCAATACCTGAACAACTATATGCCCATTTAAGATGAAACGGAGCTGAACACCATTTGAAAATCATCAGTCACTGAGGAATGTGTGTTGCTGAGATCAAGAAAAGTTCATAAAGATAAAAAGATTAGACCTTACCCTCTTTCTGAAAAATAATGATGGGGTGGGCAGGGGGGAACCTTGTCCTCCCTCTGTCTTGCACTGTCATCATCTCCACCTAGACAAATTAACTGCAAGTGACAGAAAGAAATTGCTATCATCAGTTTATAGCATTTTGCCTAGTTTCTTGGCCATGGGGTATAGAACAATGTTTCTAAAGAGAACACTGCAAAATGTCCTTTGAGAGAGCTTTTCTATCATAAATGGCACGTAATGAGAACACCTTCTTCTTTTCTGAATCTTATACACCCTTTGTGTCAGTAAGACATCCAGGCAGCCAAACAACCAGAAAAGCCTTATCATGAACAAAACTTTAACCATAAGAAGAGAAATGCCAGAGATTGCATGAACTGTGATAGGAACTTTGCCAATACTGTTGAATTTATGTGCAAGATGCTCAGGTTCTGCAGTGATTAGTAGTAGTGTAGCATAATATATAAGGTGAGGTAGAATGAAGTGAAGTTTCTAATGTGACTGTTAATTTCTTCCTAGACAGACAGGGAGTGTAATGTAATGTTCTATGTGGAAACCAAAAAGGGCATATTACAAGAAAATGAGAGTAATTCTTCCTATACCCAACTACATACATGTGTATCTAGGCCACAGTTTTACAGCTTGACTGCTTTTTTTAGTGATGCAGAAAGACACAAGCAAAAGCTATATGAAGACTGGTGGTACTGATGGAAAGCACCAGGTATATATTAAAA
This sequence comes from Alligator sinensis, assembly GCF_000455745.1. Taxonomy (NCBI): domain Eukaryota; kingdom Metazoa; phylum Chordata; order Crocodylia; family Alligatoridae; genus Alligator; species Alligator sinensis. The sequence continues at coordinate 1,499,269 of NW_005842246.1, forward strand.
AATATACAGCATAATGGTAATACATTTTTTGCTGCATGAGAAATTTTGTTGTATTCAGTTTAAAGTATCATAGAACAGAGGTACTCAAGCCTTGCCTGTGGGCCAGAGCCACACCATTCAGTCTACAGGTCTCCCTATGGGTCTAAACATTTGGGGGCCAGGGAACAATAGTAATATTCATTGTCATCTCCCTGCTGTTGAATATATGGACCTAGCAGCCTGATGGGATGGATATTGCAGCTCTTTGCACATGTGGGGCCCAGTCCAGGCAGTGTGAAGCAGATCTGAATGTACACTTCCAAATCTGGGTGACACGTGGCTGTGTCCAAGCAGTGCAGGGCTGGATCTGGGCAGACAGGGCCCATTCTGGGTGCTAACCTTGCAGATCAATCTCACAGACCTGGCTTATGACAGTCATCTGGCCTGTTGGGCTAAAAGGTTGAGCAGTGGTACCTCTATAGACCCTGTCTGAAGTTACCTTTTTCCTCATGAAAATAACAAACATTGCGAACCGTCTTTGCAAAATAATGTCTCTGAGCCATTTCTGCTGCTTTAACCAAGTCCCAAATTGGTACTCAGGAAACTACTAATAATACGATATGGGGCATGGATAGATTTCAGCTTGTCTGGTTAGCTAACAGGAAAAGACAACAGGAGGGCTGGCAGGCTGCCCAACTCCCTTGGATCCCTAGCTCCTCACCTGGCTGGCTGCCTAATTTCTAGAGCTTCTAGACTGCTTGGGATGCTAGTAATTGATATTTTAACTGGTAGATTTTAATTGGTATTATAATTGATTCAAGTTAATAATTTCCTATTGTGATCTTTAATTTCCTATTATAATTTGCATAGTAGAAATACATGCATATTTTGTATTTTTAGATCTACTAGTTTAAATTACCATGAAATTTATATTGTTCTGCATTGCAACGTATTACTATAGAAATTGGTCTGATAAAGTGTAAATGTAACTTATTTTGACCTTGTTGAAAGCCTATGTTTAGAGACAGTCAAAATGTAATGATATTTCTGTTTTCTAGACAGAATTTCAGACTTTCATTTTGATTATCCATTGTAACCCTGAAAGAAAAATTGTGGCTTCTTATAATTCTAGATTCTACCCAACTCTACTCCTTACATAGATTATACTGAGGGATGTCTTTGATCTTAGCATCTTGCCCCCCAGATATCATTGTACCCTTTGGGATACATTAGTCTCATTTTATCCTTAGATTTCCCTCAGAATTTTCATATATAAGATTAAATAATGTATGATGTAAAACTACATGTGAGATATGAGACAGCTGCTATGTGAATTTTGACACTACAGAGGTGGGGCTTATTCTTTCTTTTACATGCTATTGTTTTTTATATATTTTGTTTTGTTCAGATTCACATAGTATTTGAAAGATATCCTTTTAAAGGTTGTTGCATTTGGAATTTGAACTCTCTTCAAGCAAAAACCATTACATAGTCCACTGCAAAAATGTATGGGCTGCACTTGTCTCTTACCTTGTATAACTTGAAGTATATAAAATGATATTTGATTGATGTAACTGGTACCCCTATAGGCAGGGACAGATCAGTGTGTAGGACAAGTGTTTAGAAACAGTGTTACTAAGAGACACCTGGCCTGATTTTTAGGAACTGTGTCATTTAGGTGGAGGCTCCTAAGGGAGCAACCTGGATTTTCCTCTCAAGTAAACAAAAATATAACAATTGGACATGGAAAGATTTCAAATCCTTGTGCACCTCGTTATTCTCTAATGTTCACAGGTGGAACAGTGTACAAGTAGAAGCATGAGAAACTTTGAAGGAAATAGGCACCAGCCCTTAAACCCTTTATCACTATTGGCTGACTTTTAACTTCAGATCAACTTTTTCTTTTTGAAAGATCGTGGTGAGATGTAGAACATGGGAACAGATCTGGAAAACTGACAATTTAAAAAAAAAAAAAAAAAAAAATCAGTCAGTGCTGAATTAAGAATACCTAAGTAGCATACCAGAACTTCATAAAGTGGTCTGGGGCTTTGATAATCTTTAGGGAGTTCAGTAAGAAGCCAATAAGCTTTAAAAGTTCATTACACTGTTCAGGTACAATGCCCCAGTGTATTCACCAACACATACTCCTACCCAAAGGCTCTATAAGCTGAATGTTTATCTGTGCTAGAATAACGGAATAACTTTCAAGCCAGAAAAATCACTAAATTTCTAGAGGCTGAAGAAATAAACAGCATGGGCTTAACAAGGATAAAACTTGCAGATAAACTTGATTGCTTTTTGATAGATTTACTAAATTAATTGATGAAAGAATCCTAGTGGAAGCACTATGTTTTGAAGTTAGTGAAGTGTTTAATATGTCTTATAAAATATTATGTGAAAAGTTAATTTAAATGGGCTTGGATAGTGATAATGTTATGTTAACTGAAAGTGACTAAAAGACCATAAACAAAGGGGAACAGCAATGTATCAAGTTGTGAGGAAGTATCCTGTAGCTACCACAGTGCTCTTTTCTTAGGTAATGTCATTATTAATGAGCTGGAAGCCAGGGAATAAGCAACACATTAATGAATTTTCAAGATAGTAAATTGAAAGAGAATAAACATTGAGCAGAATACTGGGTAGTAATATATAGAGAGATGGAGAAATTAGAGACTTAGGTGTAGAAAAAAATGGGAATCAACTTGCACAATAAAATAAAAATCTTTCCAACTAAAATCCAGAGGAAGAGAGAGAATCTGAAAAGTTGAAATGGTAACAATGGGCAGCAACTATAACATCTCTACATGAAATTGTGTTGAAATCTTAGCTAAAATGACCAGTGATGGAGTTTGCAATCCAGTCATGGTCTAATGGCATTTGGATTTGGAATGTTGTATTCAGTTCTGTTTATCATGTTGCCAGAAACAACATGACAAACCAGAGAGAGCACAGAGAAATTCACTTAAAATATTATTGAAGTCAATATTATTAAATCAGCCAAACTAAATTGGATAGCCAACCTAAGCCTAAAGGGAGTATGGGGATGATAGTCATCAACAAAACAGAGTTAGACCCATGCTGCAAGGGAGAAAACAGGGACCTGAATTGCCTTTAGGTAAAAACACAGCATACATTTTAAATAAAATAACTAATATAAAATAATAAACTGAAGGGATTGGGAAGAAGCCTGGGTCAGCTTCATCTTTATGATTACAAATATATGATGGTTGTAAACTCAAAAAGGAGAAGAATTTGGCTGTTATATAGGATATATTACGAGTTATTGGATGAAATGAAGAAAGGATTACATTTTGGCAAAGGAAAAGCTCTCTGTCACTGAATATTGGCTACATATACACATTCAAGTAATCTAAGAAAATTCTCCTAGGCTTGTTCTTCTGGTAGAGAAATTTACCCAGACCTGTCCGTACAGGCATTTGAATGCTAAAGCCCTAAAGTGGCTGACACTGTGCAGCCCTGGAGGAGGGGTAAGGAGAGGGCAGGGGGCTGTATACTTAACTCATTGTACTCTGCAGGCTCCCTTTGTCTGCCTGGAGACAGATGGCAGCAGTGCATGGGGAGGCCCTGATTGGGAGCTGAGTTATCATACCTACCCCTGATCCCTGACTAATGCATCTGCCTCAGTTCTCTGAAACTAGATTGGCTGCTGAAAGCACTACTTACACTTTTTAAATACACCTACAGCCTCAGACTGCAGGCATGCCATCACACAGCCTCAATTTGTCCTGACAAGCTTCCTATTCACTGCTCTCTGTGGTTCATCTACCTTTTGACTTGGCTTCATCTTTTCCTGACCCTGACCTCAGATCTCTCCTGGAACTCAGTACCAGCTCTCTGACACTTGGGTTCTGATCTTGGCTCACTTCTTTGATTACATTTCCTGAATCTCCCCTCTCAGCTCTCCTGGAACTTGTTTCTTGCATTCTCTGGCCCAGACCCTGACCCCAATCTGATGCTTGGGTAATCTGTGCTTCTGCCATGCTGACTTCCTAGTCTCTTCTGGCCTACTGCATGCCTAGTCTCTTCATGGCCTACTGCATGCCTGGCTGTCTACATCCTGGCCAAACCCTCACACAGGGCATACTTCCCAAGCCCACAGTGGTCCAGGGGAGTGGATTTACCACTGACACAGATTTCTGGGGGTAAATTTCTGGCTGCTTTACAGGGGTTACAAACCCAGATTATGGCCCTAAAAAACCCAATACACCCTGCTTCTGGGCCCACCAAGGCAGTCAGCCCACTCGTCTGAAACTTGTATTCCACTACCTGAGAAATTTGATGGGCATTCCCACTGTTTCCAGAGGTTCCTTAATCAGTGGCATGTCACTTTTTGTCTCTGCCCCACAACATACCCTTCACATGCAGCCCAAGTGGGACTGATCATCAGCCTTTTGAGAGCCTATGCCCTGGCCTGGGCTTCCCCACTTAAGCAGACCCCCTCCCTGACAAATTCAAATACTTTATCCAGGTCATGGCCAAGATTTTTGGAGACCCACATCAGATCTGCACTGCAGAGTGAGCTCTAAAGACATTCAGATGGGGCCGCCACCTGGTATTGAGTTATGTCCCCTAGTTTAGATTACTAGTCACTGACACTGAATGGAATGAGGTGGCTCAACACTGCCACTTCCACCAGGGCTTTCAGGATCACATTAAAGATGGATTAGCATAGGTGGAGCTCCCAGCTACTTTGAACATTAATATGAGTATCTGCATTGTTATCTGTAAGTCTGATCGGTAACAGGAGCATTGGTCTAAATCTCAGTCCCTGGGGCTGATGAGGGCCCTGGAAGAACTGACACTGCACCCAAAGGGAATCCATGCAAGTAGATGCAAGTAGAAAAAGAGAAGCCTTGTCATCACATCCAGAGCCTCTGCCTATACTGTGGGAAGGTAGGGCATTTTGCCCAGACCTGCCCAAGGAAGGGAATTCCCGCCTCCTCTTCAGAAAACTCTCTGCCTAGCCTCATTACAAGGGAGTGGTCCAAGCCTGCCACTGACCATTCAACCAGACCCTCCAACTTTCATTAAATACTTGAACACCACCAAACCCTGAGGCTTGCCTTTGCTAGTCACTCTTCGCTTACAGCACCTATTTGTGGTAGAGTACTTTATTTTAGCCCTCTTAAACTCATGAGCCTCCAGTAATTTCATGGACTTGATCCTAGCAGAACAACACTGGATACCAATCAGGCCAAAACAGAGCCCTGAAGTAGTAAAACCCATGAACAGATGCCCTCTCTCCTTAGAGATCATTGGATCACCAATGAGATGGTTCCATTAGGAGTAACAATTAGGCCTGTGCGAAATTTCAATGATTGTTTCATTTTGAAGCTGTTTCCATGCATTTTAAGCTTGAAACAGTGAAATCAAAATGAAACAAAAAGCTTTGAAACAGCTTTGAAATGAAATGTGGGCATATGAAATGCTTTGAAAGTTTCAAAATGTTTTGAGTTTTGAAGCAGTCTGGCGGTGAGAGGTGGGCAGAGCCAGGGTTGCGGTCCAAGTGGCTCTGCAGTCCCATTTGGCTCAGCCCAGTGGGGAGCACAGCCCTTGCCCTTCCCACCTCTCGCTTCCTGTCTTAGCTCTATGGGGCTGGCAGAGCTTATCAGAGCACAGCCCCAGCTCTCCCCACCTCCTGCTTCCCGTCTTAGCTTCATGGGGATGTACAGCCACTTGGAGTGCAGCCTACTGGTGGGAGGTGGGGAGAGCCGGGGCTGCACGAGAGCTGGGGCTGTGCTCCACCTCCCACTGCTGGACTGAGCTCCATGGAGCCCAGTGTTGGGTGCAGCCTGCACCCAGTGCCAGACCTAGGTGGCAGCAGCAGCCTCCTCTCATCTGACACAGATCTGGGGGCCCAGGAGGAGTCCATCACAGCCCTACAACCCTCACATGGGTGTGGGCCCCTGGATCTGTGTGCCAGATGACAGGAGGCTGCCACTGCCAGCAAGTGTCACAAGTTTTGTTTTCAAGACTGTGACAGGGGGCCTCCTGGGGCTGAACTCTGTGGCCTGCCCATGTGGCACAGTGACAGGAGGCCTACTCAGGGCCAAGCTCTTCGTGGCCCGCCCACCTGTCTCTGGGCAACCGCCCACTTATCTCGCCTGCCACGCCTTTGATGATAATTGATTCGTATATCGATGTCAATTAAGCGGGAGGCTGCCCATTGTAGTGCCCCGATGCCAGGGGGCGCTCTGCGGCTCCAACCTCACCTAATCCCGCAGCCCAAGCCTCGCAGATGGCATCTCAGTGTTAACACTATCACCGGCCCCACGCAGGGCCCCAGAATCATCCCATACGACCCCACTATGATCTCTCCTGATCAGGCGGCCTCTCCGCCTTCATCTGGGCTACCTAGCCCCCCTGAAGCCTTGTTCCCCTCTCGGGTGTGGTTCCCCCGGAATCTTCGGCCTCTTGCCCTGGCCCACCACAAGGCCAGTCAGGACCCCAGGCCTCCAGCTCTTGGGCACCCCTCTCAGTGGGCCCCTGGCCCTTTTGATCCTCTCTGGTCCTGGCCCCAGCATGGGCCAGTCGAGGGTACTCTCCCCTTTGGGCTGGGTCTCTAGCCCCTCTCTCTCATCCTCGGGCCTCACCGTGCCACTACTCCC
>NW_005842246.1:1506069-1509877 GCF_000455745.1 Alligator sinensis
CCTCCAGCAGCCAAACTGCCTTGTTTATATAGGCAGCCTAGGCCTCAAAACGGCTGCCCTAATCAGGCACCTGGAGGCTGCCAGCTCCAGGCCCTTAAAGTGGCAGAGACACCCTGTGCTCTGCCACAAAGACATTGAGGTACAGTTTCTGAGAAACCTCTGCACCTATCTCCTTGAAACTTGGGAGGCTTCATGCCCTCAGAAGGGGCTACCATCCCTGCAATTTGCATCTGAATCAGGCAACAAATGACAACATTTTAGGCATTTTCATGATTTCCCATTATAGCCTATGGGCAAAACATCAAAATGAGTCAAAACAGTGAAACAGTTTTGATGAAATGAAATGGGACAGTGCTTTGAAACAAAATGAAATGATGAAGTGAAACACTGTCCCTTTGAAGTGGTGAAATGGACCTTGAAATGAAACGATGGTGTTTCGCACAGCCTTAGTAACAATAAGTGACCACCACTAGTTTCTTTGTTTTGATCTTATCATTTTCCCTCACTTTTCAGTTATCCTGGGGGCCCCTTGATTATCCTTCCATAATCTTGACATCTTGTGAGGGTTGAGGGAGTTCTGTTTCAACTCATCCTACTGCTTGCAGTCTTCCTTAGAGGAGTTTCCCTTAGCTGATACTGAGGCCATAAGCACTGACCATAGAAGATCCACAGCCTGCCTTAACAGGAAGTATGTATCCCATGGACCCTGACCCATCTCTCTCTTCCAAATACTGAGACCTGGTAGACATGTCTGACAAGAAAGGAGCAGAACAATTGCCCCACACTGCCATAATGATTACCTCATTGATCTGTGGCTAGGGGTATGCATATGCTGGACTGATGTATTTGTCTGGATGCTGTTTTAATTTTCTCTGATGATCCAACCCAGCATTCAAAACATGTGAGTCAGATTCTGCTCAGGCTCTGAGAAAACTGACTATATATTAAGGTAGAGATATGTGAGTTTGAAACAACCTCAATTAAATTATTGGGTTATATAATATCCATTAAGGGCCTAACAATAGATCCTCATAAAGTAACCACTGTCACCAAATTGTTTCTCTCATACCATGTTAAGGGAGTACAGTGGTTCCCAAGCTTTGATAATGTAACCTGGGTACACCCAAGGGGGTACCCTATTCCCTGTTGAATAGCATGGGTAGGCAAGAGGGGGTGCTGTGAGAGGGATGCCAGACTTTCAAGCAGATCCCTCTTTCCTCTATAGAGTTAGCCCAAGCCCAAAGTTCTTAACTATACACAATTTATTAAGTTATAATATACATAAACATAAAACTAAATATCATATATATATATATTTACACAGAGAACACTAACCAATAACTAAGGTCAAACCCTAAATAACACTATTTACATCACAATACAACATTTCAATTACAAAATAAAGGTGCAAACATGAACAATCTTAATAACATATATTCCTTAATATAGTCCCTGATTCATGGCAAGAGATAGTCCTCCTTCCAATGGGGTCCCTTGGGGAGTGTCCAGGAAGCACCAGTGGCCCTCCCCTTAGGATCTTGACTAGGCGGGGGGCTGCTCACCCAGCCTCTTCTCTGGGGTTGCCTGCCCCAAAATGTCTTTCCCCTGTGAGGCCCAAGGGCCCAATGACTCACGCTCTCTCAGGTGGCAGTGGTCAGGGTGCAGCTCAATGGGATCTCCTCTGCTGGAGTACTTCTCCAGGCCTCCCCTGTGCCACTGGGCTCCTCTCTACCCTGTGTCTTACTCTGGGCACCGAGGGCTCAGCTCCTCTCAGCTGCTGCACCACTGCTGCTGGCTCCTGGGTGCTGGGCCTCATGCTACATCACTACCATTTCTCTGTGCCCTGGCTCAGCACTGAGAGCTCTCTTAGCACAGGCCAGGCCCTTCAGGCTCTGGCTAGCTGTCCTCATGCCAGGTGGCTAACCCAAGCAGCCTTTACTGCTCCCTGGCTCCCAAGGCTCGGGCCCCATGTGCTGCCCTGTGCACTGTGGGACCTGGCCACTTGCCATGAGATGGGGCCTGAGCTGCCTCACTGCAGCCCCAAGGACTTTGCCTCATGTGCTGCCCCATGCACTGTGTGGCCTGCTGGCCCTGCTGGGTTTGCAGGCTGGAGCTGCTGCTTCTGACTCCCAAAGCCTGGGCTCTGCGCACTGAACCACACACTGTGATGGGCCCCAGCAGTCTCTCACTGCTCCCAGGGCCAGGTCTCCATGCACTGTTCCTGCTCACTGTCAACAGCCCAAGCGGTCTCGCACCGCTCCCAAGGCTGCTCCTCCAGTGGCAGCTTCGGAGCTTTAGGGCTATTACCTGCTGGGGGAGAGCTCCCCAGTTTTTCTTGGCTCTGCTCTTCTTGAGTCCCTAGCCACATCTGCCCCTCATACTGGGCATGCAGCTCCTTTTATACACTCCAGGGCTCTGCCCCTGAAGTCTTCTGGACTTGACTTGACTTGACTTGACTTGACAGTTTACAGTTTTCAGTCAGATCCGGGGAAGCTCTTCTCCCCCTTCCCTCAGGAAAGGGGCATGACTTTATTTCTCCTGCTGTCTCCTGATTGGTGGATGGGCTCCGCCAATCAAAACAGTAGGATCTCAAGCCTAGGACTCAACTCAAGCTCTGAAAGGTGAGCCTGCTACATTAATTTGTAGAGACATTTTATCAGGGGGGTTCTCATATCCAGTAGTTTTGCTGATCATCCTTCTTAAATGGTCTGCAGCTAATCACCCTTAAAATGGTCTCCAGAAGCCAAAATGGTTTCCAGAAGCCAAAATATCTTTCAAAATACTAAGAAGGCCTTTCACCTCTGTGCGCATCCTGGTGCACCCTGATCCCACAAAACCTATTATAGTAGAAGCTGATTCCTTGAGCAGCTACCCTGTTTCAGGCTTTAGGTACCCCAAACAAGTTGCAACCTTTTGCCTTTTTTCATGGACCCTGACTCCCCTGAAAAGAAGTATGTACTCTTCAATGTCTTCATCAGTGACTTGGATGTTTGTGTGAAGTGTACTCTGTCCAAGTTTGTGGATGATACTAAATTGTAGGGTGAAGTGAACACTCCAGAGTGTAGCGAATGATTGCAGGCAGACCTGGACAGGTTGGAAAAGGGGACAGAATACAATAGGATGCAGTGCAACAAGGACAAATGCAGAGTGCTGCACCTAGGGCATAAAAATAGCCAGTATACCTACTGGCTAGGAAATGACCCTCTCAGCAGCACAGAAGTGGAAAGGGATCTTGGAGTCATAGATGAACATGAGTTGGCAGTGTGATGAACTCATCAGCATTGATAACGACACTTTAGCATACATCAGCAGATGCATGACAAATAGAACCAAGGAGGTGATACTTCCTCTCTATATGGCATTGGTCAGACCTTAGTTGAAGTACTGTGTCCAGTTTTGGGTGCTGTATTTAAGAAAGATGTGGATAGCCTCAAGAGAGTCCAGTGGAGGGCCACTCTTATGGTTAAGGGTTTACAGGCCAAGCCCTACGAGGAGAGACTAAGTGACCTGGACCTCTTCAGCCTCCACAAGAGAAGGCTGAGAGGTGATCTTGTGGCCACCACCAAATTCATTAGGGGAGCACAGCAAGGGATTGGAGATGCTCTCTTCATCAGGGTGCTTCTTGGTGCAAAAAGGAACAATGGTCACAAACTGACAGAGAGCAGATTTAGGTTAGATATCAGGAAGAACTTCTTCATGGTAAGGATGGCCAAAATTTGGAATGGGGTTCCAAGGAGGTGGTGCTCTCCCCTACTTTGGGGGTCTTTAAGAGAAGGCTGGATAGGCATCTGGCTGGGGTCATCTGACC
>NW_005842246.1:1509908-1510821 GCF_000455745.1 Alligator sinensis
CTCTTTCCTGCTCGGGCAGGGGGTTGGACTCAATAATCTGTTGAAGTTCTTGCTGAACCAGAAGGCAGATGGACTATCTTCTAAGGGTGAACCCTTTGCACTAGACCTGTTACCACCTTCCACCATTCTTCAGCCCAAAAACTTCATTGAGGAAACTACTTGAAAAACCTTCTATCAGCCATCCAAATGGCCCTTGTACATGACCCCCTTGCCAAAAATCTGCATCAGCTGGTGGGGCCATCCTGACTCAATTTTCAGCAGCTTGGGGGGGGGGGGGGTCATTATTTTTTTGTGACATTATCTGTACATCCCAGATGGTCCTGTAAGATTAAGAATATTACAGCTCTGTCATGGCTCACCTCTTGCAGATCACTTTGGATGTACCAAGACTTAGCTTTAAGTTTCTCATGATTCTGATGGCCTTGAATGGGCCATGATGTTAAAAGGTATGTCTGTTCACGAATCATATGTGCCCAAGCCAAGTCACCTTGAACTGGACTGGGCGGTTTCCTCCAGCCATTACCCACCCTCACACTATCATGGTCAACACTTTCAGTGGATTAATTGTGGACCTCCCACACTCTGAGAACTGCCCCATGATCATGGTCATCATGGATGCATTAACTAAGATGGTCATTTTATCCCTACCCAGTCTGTCCCCACTGCCAGCAAAATGGCCAATCTATTTCTGAGGCATATATTTTTTCTATACAGTTGCCTATCTCAGGAGCTTTCCAATCATGCACCCCAGTTTATTTCACACTTCTTATACAAGTTATGTAATGCTCTGTGCATGGAACCTCTTCACTCCTCTGCATACCAACCTCAGACTAACAAACAAACACAGCACATAAATCATAGTTTCATAGTTTCATAGTTTTAGGGTCGGAAGGGACCCAATAGATCTTCCAGC
>NW_005842246.1:1512257-1541788 GCF_000455745.1 Alligator sinensis
TCCCTGCACAAGAAAACGGAGGTGAAGAATTGGTTAAAGAGGTCCGCTTTATCCTCTGATGCAACCACCATATTGCCCCGCATATCCTGCAGGGGCCCCACATTACCCAGCGCCTTCTTCATCCTCCCAATATATTTGAAAAAGGACTTTTTGTTATCCTTAATCCTGGACGCTAATCCGAGCTCTATATCCGCCTTGGCCTTCCTAACAGCCCGCCTGCAGGCCCGAGCAGAGAAGGTATACTCCTCTTTGGAGATTACACCCCCCTTCCACCGGGCGTACGCCGCCTTTTTGGCAATCAGGCATTCCCTGACACCCTTGGTGAGCCAGGGGGGCTTCCGGACACTCCTGCCCCCTTTGCTTTTTGTTGGGATGGACACCCCTTGGGCCCCGAGAATCATTTCCTTAAGGAACGACCACTCCTCTTGGACGCTGAGTTCCTCTGCCCTCAAGGACCCCAGTTCCTCTCCCACTAATCTCCTCATCTCACTGAAGTTGGCCCTCCTGAAGTCTAGGGCTACCACCTTGCTGCGGGCCCTTGACACTCTACGCTGGATGGTGAATTCCAGCACGCGATGATCACTATTGCCCAGGTGGTCAAGAACCTGGAGGCCTCTTACCAGGTCGTCGCCTGCGGCCAGGACCAGGTCCAGCAGGGCATCTCCTCTGGTGGGACTGTGCACCTCTCCATAAATCAGACTCTTAAACAACATACCAGGCACTTTTTCAATGTTCACAAAGATAATTGGGTAGCATAGGAGTGGGTAATAGCTGGAGGAGAACACTCAGCTCGGTTCAAGGTTTCTTGGTTTGGGCACATATGGTTCATTAACAAGATGCTTTGCTCCCTCTAGCAGAATTTACATACAACAATCCTGTCCATACATCCATAGACCCCCTTTTTCTCCAGCTATGGATTCTATCCTCAGTTCCACTAAGCAGTGCCTACCTTTCAATGGGTCCCTGTTGTGAACAACCTGGTATCTCACTTCTAACAGGTACAACAAGAATTAAAGACCCATTTCAATGCAGCCAAGTCATATATAGGCTGACCAAGACTGAAAGCTGGGCCCCACCATTTTTCTTAGCAACAATGTCTGGCTCTCTTCAAAAAATAACAAGGCCCCAAGACAATCAGCTAAACAGGATCACCATTATCTGGGCCCATATAAGATTGTGGAGCCAATAAGCCCTGTTGCATTCAAGCTCCAACTGCCAGAGACATTGAAAGAGTACCCCATTTTGCATGTATTCCTCATGTATACTCCCCTGTATACTCAAACTTTTAATTGAGAGCCCCTTTCCTACCTGTCTGAACCCCCCTTCTCTCCCCATTATAGTGGAAGGTCACAAAGAATGGTGGAAGGATTATATTGTTAAGCAGGTTTCAGAGTCTAAACATGTCTGAAGCAAGCTCCACTACTTGATTGATTGGGATGGTTACGACTCTGAAGAATGATTTTGGGAACTGGCCAACTATGTTCACATGCCCAAACCAGTCCAAGACTTCCATCAGAAGTACCAAGAAAATCTAAGTCCCAGGCCATTTGGGAGACTGTCCTCTAAGGGGGGAGGAGGGCTACTGTCAGGGCCTCTAATCATGAATGCTTGGCTGAGGCAAACACTTGGGTTATCACACCTGTCCCTGATTCCTGGCTAATGCAAATGCCCCAGTTCTCTGCAAATAGATTGGCTGGTAAAAGTACCTCTCATGCCTTTTAAGCACACATGGAACCTCAGGCTGCAGGCATGGTTTCACATAGCCCCAGTCTGTTCTGGCAAGCCTCCTGTTCACTGCTCTCTCCAGTTCTCCTGGCTCCTGACTCAGCTTTGGCTTTTTCTGACCCTGACCCCTGGAACTCAGTACTGGCTCTCTGACACCTGGTTTCTGATGTCAGTTTGCTTCTCAAACTATGTCTCTGGAATCTCCCCTTTGGCTCTCTTGGAAATTGGTCATGTTCTTTGCCAAGACCCTGACCCCAACTCGATGGGTAACTTTTGCTCCCTCCTTGCTGACCCTTTAGTCACTCCTAGTGGCCTACCACTGTCACAGCTCCCTATATCCCAGCCTTACTCTCACATGCTACTCTGGAACCCTGGTGTTGAATTCACAGAAAAAATATCAGTTTATTTTTTCTATTCAGTTGGATAAAAGTAATCTTGCTTATTTATAAAAGAATAATCATATGTTCTCTTCAATTAATGTTTATAATAAATGTTCTGAAAGCAAACAATACAATGGTTCTTCTTCATATTTAATTTGGATTCCATAATACATTTCTCAAGTTTTCATTATTATTATATTGTAATTGTCTGTGAAGCAGTAAAGGGTTTCTTAGGGGAGTTTATTTAGATAAAATAATAAAGATATGAAAGATAATGTTTATGGTTTGCACAAAACCTTCCTTGGCAATCACAGTGTGTGTGTGATACATTTCAAATCAATAGTCACTCTTCACTGATACCAGCAAATATTGAATAGCCATATACCTGTTACTGTGCTCTGCAGTAGCTTTCCATAATGTTGGCGGTACAGCTTTTCCTAAGACAATAGTTAAGAAACATTGTTATATGTAGAGGGAATAATTCTGATGCTATTATTCCTGTTGAATATCACCTTACTTTTTCAAGTAGACTGACTGAAGTATATGGGATTAATTTCAGGAGAGAAGTGTTATTTGAGGCTAAGAGGACAGATTTGGGATAAGAAATGTTACTTGAGAATGAAATGAATGCATCACTTAGATACCAAGGTAATAGGCACCTTTGATTGAAATTTTCCAGATCAGACTCATGATATTATTTGAGAGAGCCTAAGTGGTCTTGTTTTCATGAAGTGCTGAGCACCTACCCTTATAGTTTCATAGTTTCTAGGGTCGGAAGGGACCTGAACTGATCAAGTCTGACCTCCTGCCCTGGGCAGGAACAAGTGCTTGGATCATAATACCCCAGCCAGATATCTATCCAACCTCCTCTTGAAGACCTCAAGGTAGGGGAGAGCACCACCTCCCTTGGGAGCCCATTCCAGAGCCTGGCAGCCCTAACTGTAAAGTAATGCCTCTTGATATCAAGTCTGAACCTACTCTCAATCAATTTGTGGCCGTTATTCCTTGTTATCCCTGGTGGTGCCTGGGGGAACAGAGCCTCACCTATTTTCTGCTGGTCCCCCCTGGTGAGTTTATAGATGGCCACCAGATCCCCTCTCAGTCTTCTCTTGTCGGGGCTGAATAGATTCAGGCCCTTTAGTTTATCTTCATAGGGCCTGGCCTGCTGCTCCCTGACCATGCAAGTGGCCCTCCTCTGGACTCTCTCAAGGTTAGCCACATCCCTCTTGAAGTGCGGTGTCCAGAACTGGATGCAGTACTCCAACTGCGGTCTGACCAGCACTGCATAGAGGGGAAGGATCAGCTCCATGGACTAAGCCCTAGGGAACTCCACTGCCCACAGGTCCAAAAAGTCCCTGCCCCCCACCACTCTCTGGGTGTGACCATCAAGCCAATTTGCCACCCATCTGACTGTGTAGGCATCAATGTCGCAGTTGTCTATTTTTTTTTTTTATGAGAATGGGGTGAGAAACAGTGTCAAAGGCCTTCTTGAAGTCCAGGTAGATGACATCCACCTCAACACCTGCATCCAAGGACTTTGTGACCTGGTCATAAAAGGAAACAAGGTTAGTCAGGCAAGATCTGCTCACAAAAAAATCTGTTAGCCTGTTTGGCAGACAGATATATATTTAAAAGAGTATTCTGCTCTTTCATGAACAGTATCTTGGATTAACATAAAGAAAAAGGATCCAAGTAACAGAATCACCTATGACACTCAAACAAACAAGGTTAGGCACCTAGGTGGCCCAATACAGTTGATGGCACAAGTTAAGAGTCTGAATGGTTCAGACACTAGCCAGTAGGAAACATTAGCTTGAACTCTTGCCTGCCTCTTGAGCTGGAACACCTTTGTCAACTCAGGATTCAGTCCTGAAGGAGGGGGATTATGGAGAAGATGCTAAAGATTTCAAACTTCCATTTATCAGGAAAGTGTCCTAACCACTAAGGCATCTATCACCCTTACTGTTGAATGAATATGAAGTGTAATGCAAAAGTGAGGAAGCTAGAGAGAGATGGAACCTGCCTCTGTAGCCCAGAGTGCCCACCTGGATGTGGGAAGACATGGATGTTAGTTCCTGCTTCCAGGATTATTTCTGTTTTTCTCCAATGACTGTCTAATCTAAAGAGTCAAGGGAGCAGGGACCAAGATAGTTCCCTCCCAGGTGAGTGCTCTTATGACTTGGCTACTATGGCAGTGTTTTGTATGGGATTATGGCTTCATTTTTTGCAACTTGCCAACTTTGAGTTCATCTGCATCATCAGGCAACATTTTCATTTTTTTAACATAGAAAAATTCAATTAGTTAATAACATTTAGTGTCTTTCCACTTCCTTCTCATGACTAAATTCTGTGTTGAACTTGTCTTGGTTAATTCTGAAGTTTTCATGCTGAACAGTTTTGTTCTTTCCTGCTTAATGTTTTGTTAAATGATATATCTCAGCAGTTACTTCCCAAGCTAAAATGGTTCCATTCCATAATGTTCTTGATAATATGGGGTCTGTTAGTCAGAAAAAAGTATAATTCTCTATCTTGCCATGCATATTTTTCTGTGTCTACTTAGTTGGATTTTCTCTTTTATGGTCATTAAAGATCAAGCTACAGCAGAAAGCTATTAAATGGATAATTTGTTGGACTACAATGCCTCCCTTCAATAGGTCTGTTCAGCTAACAGGTATATATTTAAAAATGATTCTGCTCTTTCATGGACTTGGACTAGCATAAAGAAAAAGGATTCATGTAACAGATCATTTGTGAGGTCAGGTTTCCATTGCATTTTATCTTGTTGTGCAAGAGAATTTTATGTCTTGGAGAAGTTTATTTCCTGTTGTCATGTAACAATTTAGAAGTGTTTTGCTGCTTTTCTGTATAAGACAAGTCTGGAGATCATAAAAAACATTCTTTAAAAGTTCTGTTATTTTTTTTAATAGCTACAGTATTGATTTTTAGTAGTACTGACTCTGTTCATTATCCTAGCAGTTTATAGCCTGTCTAGAGACTTTTTTCTTATTCCATCCAGTTATTTCAACACAGCCCAACACCATCTATTTTCTTGTGTGGGGCTCCATTGTGCCTGGCATCTGAGTAGCTACACAAAAGAGCTGTTTACATCAACATGTTTCTTGATGTCAGGATGAAGTCAAACTGAGATCTTCAACATAAGCCTGTGCTGGTATTTTCTTCTTCCTGAATACTGTAGCATAACTAGGGCTGGGTCACTGGGGCACCAGCCCCAGGCACCCATTTAAATGAATGGTGGCCACCACCACCATTGGACTGGATGTGACTGCTGGTCCAACCAGCACTGCCATCCAAGGTGAAGAAATTGCTTGTTGCATCTCTGATTGACTACTTAATACTGAATGAAGTTGAGTATTCTCATTCCAATTCTGCAGGCAGAGGGGTTGACTGGCTGTGGAGGAGAGCATACTTCAATCTCAAGGAATTCAGCACTATGCATATCTTAATTTTTACCAATAGGATTCTTTTTGCCAGAGACCCCCAAGGATTGACATCGCCCCTCATCCAATATGGTATCAAGTAAACTTTATTAATAACCCCTAGGCAATATTACAGGTTTCTTCCCTGTAATACGACCTGACAAGCAGCTCTATACCAGCAACTTGTACTAGGCTTTGGATCTTTTGCTGGGTGCGTGATGTTTTGGATCCTCTGTAGTCAAGTGGAGGATATAACAGCTGTGTCTGTCTTCCCAGAACCACTGCATGCTTGCACATGTTGTTCTTTGTGTTAACTAATTGTATAGTTTTTCCTACCAAATTGTCCAATCCCTGGCACTGAGCCACACATTCCTCACATAGTACACCAATCCTAATCTACTTTTGGTTATCTTTCCTTTAAGGGAAAGTGCTATACATTGCTTCGATATAGTACTCGAATTACAGCACTTACTTCTTCCAATACCTTATAAGGAACTCTGTTAAATTTTATTGCTTAGTTATGGGAAGGCCTGGACTATCGCTAAAAGCCTTAGCATAACCCAGTTGCCTGCTATATTCCTGCCTTATAACCTGTAAACTTCAGGAAGCAGTGTGTAGGATGTTTCCCAGAGCTTTCCTAGGGAAAATGTTACCCCTTTCTGCTCCTAAACACAAGTCTATATTACCATATTTATTCACATACCATGAGCACCTTTCCCTGCAAAATCAGGCCTCCAAAATTGAGGGTGGTTTTATGTGCTGGATTGAAGAAATGTAAGCATAGATAGTAGCTATAACTGCTACCTTGTTTCTCTGCCTGCCAGCTGCAGAAATGTTTAGGGTCACTGTTCAGGGTCAGAGCTACGGTGTTAACCCTTTCAAATTGGAAGTAGCTTTTGTCTGAGCAGACAAAAATTGCTGCCAGTTATGCAGTGGCTATGAAATGGTTAAGATTGTAGTTTTGGATGATGCTGCAGAGTAGGGCTTTGAAAAATTTTGCCAAGTGTTTCATTCTGAAGCTGTTTTCGCATGTTTTGAGCTTGAAACAGCAAAATTGAAATGAAACAAAAAGCTTTGAAACAGTTCCAAAATGAAATTAGGGCACTCAAAATGTTCCAAAAGTTTCGAAATGTTTCGAGTTTCAAAGCAGCATGGTGGCAGAAGGCAGGGGAGAGCCAGGGCTGTGCTCCAAGTGGCTCCGCAGTCCATGGAGCTCAGCCCGGTGGCGAGAGGCGGAGTGCAGGCTTAACTTTCCCTGCCTCCCACCACAGAGCCGCGCTCCAAGAGGCTCTTCAGCCCCATGGAGCTGAGCCTGGTGGTGGGGTCGAAATGTTTCGAGTTTCAAAGCAGCATGGTGGCAGAAGGCAGGGGAGAGCCAGGGCTGTGCTCCAAGTGGCTCCGCAGTCCATGGAGCTCAGCCCGGTGGCGAGAGGCGGAGTGCAGGCTTAACTTTCCCTGCCTCCCACCACAGAGCCGCGCTCCAAGAGGCTCTTCAGCCCCATGGAGCTGAGCCTGGTGGTGGGGAGCAGAAGGCAGGGCTGCACTACAAGCATCCCTACAGCCCCATGAAGCTCAGCCAGTGGTGGGAGGCAGGCAGAGCCAGGGATGTGCTCTACCTCCTGCTGCTGGGCTGAGCTCCATGAGCAGAAGGCAGCCCTGGCTCTCCCCACCTCCTGCCACCAGGCTGCACTCTGAGCAGCCCTGCAGCCCCATGGAGTTCAGCCTGGTGGCAGGAGGCAGGGAGAGCTAGGGCTGTGCTCCACCTCCTGTTGGTGGGTTGAGCCCCATGGAGCACAGCCCAGCAGCAGGAGGGACTGTGGAGTCACTCAGAGTGCTCCCTGGTGGCAGGAGGCAGGGAGAGCTAGGGCTGTGCTCCACCTCCTGTTGGTGGGTTGAGCCCCATGGAGCACAGCCCAGCAGCAGGAGGTGGGCAGAGCCAGGGCTGTATTTTGCCTTCCATGGATAGGCTGAGATCCATGGGCTGCAGAGCCACTCAGAGGGCAGCCTGGCATCAGGAGGTGGGGAGAGTCAGGGCTGCGCTTCGCCTCCCACCACAGGGCTAAGCTCCATGGGGCGATGGAGCCACTCAGAGTGCAGCCCTGGCTTTCCCCTGCTTCTCACCACTGGGCCAGATGATAGGAGGCTGCCACTTCTGCCTGGGTTCAGCGGCAGCATCAGCCTTCCTTGGCACTGGGTACAGGCTGTGCCCAGCATCAGTCTCAGGCAGCAGCAAAATCCTCCTGTTAGCCAGTGCATATTCTGGGGTATGCACCCCCAGGAGGAGTCCAGCACAGCCCTGAAGCCCTCCCAGGGGTATTTTTTCTTTTTATAAGCTACTTCATATTTTATATTACAAAACAAGTTGGATACTCCAGTATCAGATATTTTAGTTTGTTAATAATGGAATTGTTTGTGGGGTTTTCTCCCCTCTTTTGGTAGGGTTTCATTTTGAGGTATTTCTAGACATGATAGCTGTCAGTCACCTGAGTTAAATTGTTTTGATCCATGGCAGATTAACACTGAGGGCATTATATTCCTCAATGAAAAGGGACAGTCCTTACTTGATTTATTTACAATTTAAAATGAAATACAGTCAGAGTCATAGAAAAGTAGAGATCAAAGGGATCTTAAGATATCTAGTTTAACCCTCTGCTCAAGGCTGGATCAGCCCTGATTATAACATCTCATTTTTTTTAATCTAGATTTTATTTTGCTTAGTACGTTGGGGTTTTGTTGGTTTACCTTGTTTTTAAAGCAGCTACAGTATGGCTAATATGTTTTAAAACAACACAGAATTATTTACATATAAACTTTAACTTTGATAAATCATTTTACCAGTGGTGGCTTATGATGTAAATATTTTCTTCATTAGTTTGAAAGATTGGATTCTACCACCAATGGATTAATAAATAGCAACTTTAGATGGATTCAAAAGCCAAAGCAGAGCAAGTCAGAATAAAATACAATGTAATTTTCATTAACACTCGAAGCTGAACTATTTCAGTTAGCAAAAACCTTATACTGTGCTGAGAGGTGCTCTATAAATACACAATCTAGTTGGAATCTTTCAATTTTCACCGTGTTGGCTAAACTGGTTTTACATCTAGGAACATGGTATTGTTGAGGTAGGTTTACATGAAGGTTGTGAATACATTTTATTATTTTCAAAAGAAATTGGATCAAATCAATGTTAATACTGTGCAAAGCAATCAGAATATACCATGAGGGTCAAATTATGTGAACGTTGCCTATTAAGCAACCGTCTCACTGTGGTTGATCAGATTGCTGTTATCAATAGGATTGTTCCTGTCAATGGAACTGCTATGATCTCAAACCATCAATTTTGAACGTTTAACAATTGTGATACTGAAAATATACGAGTATTATATCATATAGTAAATTATATCCTAGAATTACTTGTATTTTGTGTTTTGTTTTGTTTTATTTTATGCCAGTGTATTACTATTAAACTAGATTCAGGAGGTGTTTCTCTTCCAATTTAAGAATTAGAAAAATGAAAATTGGATTTATTCTACCTTAACATTAGAGATGGTTGGAACATTTTCAACTATCCTCTTGTCAAAATAGTTATTTCTTGTTGTTGAAGTCAAAGCTTTTGGCAGAGCTATATTAATTTCAATGAAATTTCCTAGAGGAAGATTTCAGAGGTCCATGGTGGACTTGAGAGTATCTTAGAGGTAAAGAGGGTGCATCCACCTGAGACTGCACATGTGTTTTCTGTGCTGCTGCTATTTGTCCCCGGGTACTCCCCTGTACATTTGCTCTGGAGTGAGGCAAATTGTCCTGGGTGAGGTAGGGGAGGCTGAGACTAACACTTGGGCTGGCCCCAGAAGCCTTACCTAGGGTTCTGGGGTCTCCTGGGGCAGCAACATCAGTGATCCAGGTGCTTGGCACCTGGCTGCCAGCCAGAGTATGGGTCTGGTTGGCCAGGCTCCCTTTCTCATGTTGCACACTGCTGCCATGCATGCCGGGATTTTTTTTTTCTGCACCATTTTTCTTTTTACCTCAGGATCTCGCAGTGTGGCAAATGTGTGCATCTATATCGCATATGGTTTGCACTGCCACAGAAAGACATGTGAGGCAAACCATACACATGTATTCTTGGGGATGCACCCAGAGAGATCATTAAGTGAAAAACCCACACTTCTGAAACATTTCTATTTTTTGACAAGTTTCAAGAGATGTTTGTATTTTAGTGGAATAAAACAAATGTTGAAAGTTGAAATTTGTGACTAAATGGAGTTGTCACTCTTTAACCAGCTCTACTTACTACGTATTGCCATTTGCTTGCACTTCTATATTAGAAATTCATGTAATCAGTGGTATTTCATGTTGAGGAAGTATGTTTGGGGGTTTGTTTGTTTTTTTTTCAAAGAGCATATCCAAAGTTTAAGCTCAACTATTTTGGGAAAGATGTTTCATTGATAAGAGGTATGCTAAATCTTTGCACTGTCTATCTCCACTTACAATACTAGACACTGATGTTGATATATTTCACTTATATTGAACTAGTACTCTGGGTTAAAATTTGTTTCCCTATGTCTTCCATATCTTGTGTTCTGTAAACAATCACATGTAAATGTTTTACTTTGTTCAAATGTAGTTTGTCAGCATGTCTATAAACAAGCTATTACTGCTGTGTGTTATTTTCATAGATTTCAATAATATAATGTACACCTAGTCCTGTGGATTTCTTTTGGGAAGGTATTATTTTCACATATACAATAGAGACTACTTTGAATTAGAGACTGGCCTGAAAACTCATGGACCCAAACATCCCTGAACTGATTTTTGTTCTAGTATTTGTACTACAATATTGTCTACTGATTCTGAAATAATTGGTCCCAGTTGGGCTAAGAGTAAAAAGCAGTCCTTACCCCAAAGATCTTCCTGTCTAAATTGATTAGGCAGACTGAACCAGGAATGGACCCCAGGTCTTCTGGATTCACTTTGCCCATTTCATTGAACTACATTTGAGGTCTTGGTAGAAATTTGTAGCCATGAGCTATTTATTTAAGGGGCATGTTTGTTTGCTTGTTTGCCTTCTGTTGTGATTTTGATGATTCAAAAAATCTGTATATCCTTCCCATAAAATATACGGAGGTTTCATCTAAAAACTACTATCTTCGGCATTCTACCTGCATTTCCTCAAATGCCTCCCCTTCAAGATAGGACAGGGATTATTTTATATTCATTTAAGGAATTTAGCACAGCTGGAGTCATACCAGAAACAAATAAGTCATCTAAATAGTTTTTAAACCTTTGTTACTATGTATTTAATTCCCCCCCCCAAATACAGAAATTGTTAAGAATGAATTGGACAGATGAAGAAGGCCTTGCTGTCTAATATTTCTGTTTAATGCTGAATCATTATTGCTAGTTTCAATGATTCATTTTTTTCAGTTTTATGAAAAAAAACAACAGATTACTTTAGAATGTGCATGTTTAATTAAGTTTGCTTTGAATACAGCCATCAGTGGCTCATTATCACTGGAAATGCTTGAGAGTCTTAGATGTTGACAACGAGCAACAAAATCACATCAAGCCTTGGGATGTGAGGAAACATACGGAAGATGCGAGTAGGAGTCTGTTTCCTGGTACTTATTACTGCCCATTCTTGAATCAGAGGCTGTCAGCAATTGAAATATGACTCAAGTTTTTTAAAGCCTTGAATACTATGGGGCAGAATATATAATGTTTACAAAAAAAAAATGCTTTAAAGTTTGGCATTAAACATGCAGAAAACCTCAGAGACTGATTGTGGTGGCATTTACACATGTGATTATTGAATAATAAAGTATGTTGATCCAGTTCATATGTCCTAAACAGGAAATCAATATGTCATGTAAAATTATTAATAGTACAGCTGAATATATAATTCACAACTATTAATGTATGCAGCATGGTCCTTTCCTCTTTTCCTCCTCCTTTTTCACAGGGGGGTATTGTAGGTAGATTAAAAAAATCAAATGACTTTATTTGACATTTTGTGCTGTGCATTATTAGAGAAGTCACAGTCAAACAAGTTTGCCTTGCACTGGAATATAAAGTAGTGAAGTTGCAGTGGTTCATAGGTTTAATGGGACCAGTTCCTGAGAACCTGCTGTCTTCTGTGCAAAAGAGCTTTATTTTCCCATACAATAGACATTTCCATTGCACTTGACTCTTTAGTCAAGACTGTATGCTCAGAAAACAGAGACAATCTTTGGCATTAATCACATTGAAAATAATTAATGATATCTTGAACATAACCTGGTATTCTAGGAGGAAAGAATGTATTAATATGTGAAATGTTAATGATTAACTTAGATCAGTCGTGCACAACCTTTTTGTCCAGCAGGCTGGATGGGCAGGGCTTGGTCCCTCTGCAAGCCAGATCCAGCCAATGGACCCTATCCAGAACCTGGGGTAGGTGCAGTCTGGCAACTAGTCTCAACTTTGCTTGGTGGGAGGAAAAGGGGCATGGCTTAGCCCTGTGGGTGGGTGTGTGGCCCAGACCCAACTTGGGTGGTCAGAGGGAAGAGGGAGTGGCCCAGATCCAACGGGGAAGAAGGGGGCATGGACCAGCACTG
The DNA here is from genome assembly GCF_000455745.1 of Alligator sinensis. NCBI lineage: Eukaryota > Metazoa > Chordata > Crocodylia > Alligatoridae > Alligator > Alligator sinensis. The sequence continues at coordinate 1,524,393 of NW_005842246.1, forward strand.
AAACAATTGTGCAAGTGGAGGGGGCATGGCTAGACTCTGATTGGTCTGGGAGGGAGGGAGGGTAATGGCCTGGTCCTACCCACTGAGTGGGGCTTTGGATTTTGCCAGGGGAGTGGCAGAATTAACTGCTACTTCTCTGGTGCTGACCGTTGTGGAGCCCCACAGGCTGGATTCCAAGGCTCGGCAAGCTGCATTGGGCCATGGTCTGCAGACTGAGCACCCCTGACCTAGAATGATCAAGCAGATTGCTAATTTTTTTATTAATTGTAGGTTCTCAGTGTTGAGCCCCAGCTCAAGTCTGGGATCGTGCCCAGTATGCAAAAGCCAATAAAGATACCTGGTCGTCACCCAGTCCGGGCAAAGTTATCTAAGGCAGTCCCATCTGGGGTGCCAAAAACTGTTGAGCCCCAGCTCAAGTCTGGGATCGTGCCCAGTATGCAAAAGCCAATAAAGATACCAGGGGTGAAAGTATAAAGATTTATTGCTAGCAATACAAGGTGCAAGCGGAATAATTTCACGTAACAAGCACACAGATTTTTAATTCTAAGCATCTTTTATACAGGAGTATTGGACCTTCATAAGCATTCTTGTTTGCTAATTGGTTATAAGGGAGTGACGCAAGGAGTTCTTTACTGAGCATGTCTCTATACCTGTGTTTTAGCTATGTATCTCATTTCCATACATGTATGTTTCATTAGCATACTTTCTCCCCACCCAGGGGTGTGATTCTCAATATTCAAATCAGCTCTTTGCCCTAGTCCTCTGATTCTGCTTTTGTTTTCAAGCCTCCTTTATCTAAGACTGTCTCCTCCTTATCATTGCAGATGGGCATTAGTTACATAACAGAGACTTTTGCTTGGGCTTTGTATAGTGGTTTCTAGGTCGAACCTGACATCAGGAGCTACATGTTTGATGTTAAGTAAACTGTACTTCTGCAATATATCTGGTGACAATTAAGTGATGTAGTTAGCTAGAACCATATTATTGTCTAAGAGGTTAGCTAGAGTTTCCTAAGCCAGTTGTAGAAGACAGAACATATTCATTATCTTCCTGGTTACCTGGCTATGCAAGAGTTTACCATTAGTGAGGAATCTAAGTATACACTAATCTGAACTGGTCTAGGACTGACCTAGTTGTGCTCATGCATCTTCATAAAAAGGAGAATGCATCATTGTTGTAGATTGTTATTAATGTTTTCCTCTGCTCATTGAAACAGCATCTCTGTTATTCTGGTTCAGTTTCAACTAACTTTTTTTATCCATGAACTCCTTTTCACAATACATTAACTTTGTGATAGTGACATGATTGTACAAAGGACAAATCAAGCCGTATGTCATCAGCAAACATCTTAGCATTTGAAACCATGGTGCCTCATCAGTTTTCCTACTTGTCATATACACCGGTGCCAGTAAGACTGGAAAGAAATAATTCTTGTGGGATGTGGTAGTAAATATGAATTCTCCATCCTTAGTTCTTTCTCTCCAGGGAAGACTCAAACTTTATTTCTTTTCTTTTCCCCTTTGGATTTCTATAGAAATAAAAGGAAAGAGTTCTTATCCAGAGTTCAAGGGCCCCTGACTCGATGTATAGAACCAAAGATGCATCAGTTAAGGCCTGGAAAACCAATAGAACTCAACTTCCTTAGAAAACTGCCCCCCTTGGGTGAAGGTTGTCTCATGATCAGGGTTTTCTCTGATAAGAAGTAATCTCCAATTTTCAGATTAAAAAAGTAACCCCAAATCCACATTTTTCTGTGATCTAAATGAACCACTACTAATATACAGAGCTATATATAGATATACAGAGCTATAGAGCTCTCTCTAATGGTGTTTCATTTTGATCACTGAAAAAAGTGGATTTGGGGTTACTTTGTTAATCTGATTTCATAGACATTATGGTTGGAAGGGACCTTGTGAGATCATTGGATCCAGCCAGCAAAAGATCATTAAAAATCAAGGGGATTTTTTTATCAGAGAGAACCAAGATCCTTGCTCACAATATATATATTGAATATCACAGGTAGATCATAGAATCAGAGAATCATAGAAAGTTAGGGTTGGAAGGGACCTCAGGAAGTCGTCTAGTCCAGCCCCCTGTTCAGACCAGGACCATCCCTAACTAGATCATCCCAACCAAAGCTTTGTCTAGCCAGGTTTTGAAAACCTCCAAGGACGGAGATTCCACCACCTCTCTAGGTAACCTGTTCCAGTGTTTTACTACCCCACAGCGAGAAAATTCTTCTTAATATCTAATATAAACTTCCCTTGCTGCAACTTGAGACCGTTGCTCCTTGTTCTGTCATCTGCCACCACTGAGAACAGTCCAGCTCCATCCTCTTTTGAACCCCCCTTCAGATAGCTGAAGGCTGCTATTAAATCCCCCCATAGTCTTCTCTTCTCTAGACATAATAAATCAGTGGTATGCGAGTGGTTCATAGTCCAAGTCACACGCTGATAGTTTAGCATCTGGAACATTGACTACAGTCAAGTGAGCTATAGAGGTTCTTCATGAGCTTGTTTTGGAATATTTTAAGGTTGATTCTGAATGGTAGGTAGCCAGGTCTAGTACATTCTGGATGGGTTTTGTCAGAGCTGATAGGACTACGACTTGTTTGAAGGAGGAGGAAATTATTCCTTTGGTGGATGAGAAATATCCATTACCAGACTGTAATATGCCCACCAAAATGTATTTAAAATCATGTGAAAAACAAGGATTTTTTGGGGGGGAGGTGTCTTTTATTGGACCAACTGCATGATTGGGTGCTCAAGCTACAGATGTTCTTTTTTTCTGGTGTTTGGTAGAGTACCTTATACATGAAATCTTAACTAAAAATCTCTCAGATTATTTGAAGTTATTCATTTTTTAGAAAACTTTTTTAAATACTCTGAAGCTTTTTTACAATCAATATTCAGTATTCTAGGCTGGAAAATCAAGACTTGTTCATTAAAGGTAATTAGTCAAAGAAACCAGATTATTATTGTTTTCTTCTTGACTGGTAGAGGCATTGATGAGCTGTGGCTTGAATTTTTCAGGGAGAAAGGATAGGTAGATACAGAAGATAAATAATACTGGGAATTCAGAGTGTTTTAATCCTTTTCCTTTCTTGACTTCAGAAGATTTGCCTAAGAAAAATTATAAGAAAAATTAGGCCACTGAAATCAGTGGTAGTAATATGACAATTAAAGTTTTTTTTTTTCTTGGTTTTTCTCATCCAAGATGGTCAAACTATTGACTGATTACAGAGTTTATTTTTTTTCTCAGCATATTTGTATGAGGTGTTCTGTAACGCTGGATAGGAAACACTCTATCTGTCCTACCAAACTTTTAGAGAGTTCAATATTTTTCCTGATCTTCCTGAGGGTAAAACTGAGAGAGACAGAGACAATGTCTGAAAGTCAGATGGTCAGGTTACTCACCCATTCCTAGGACTTGAATCTGGCTCCTTTAGATCCCCTACAAATGCACTGATCACCTGGGGTATCTTTATACATATTCTAGGATGGGGGGGAGGGCGTTTTAGTTATAGCAGATCTCAGGAGCTGCTCTGATTAAAACGCCCACAGTGTCTTGTGCATTCAGCTTCCCATGCCTCAAAACGGCAGTGGGGTGCTTTTAATTAAAGCTCATTTCATGAGTTTTACTTAAAGCATCCCTGCCACCATTTTGAAACATGGGGATGCTGAGAACATGTCACAATGAGGCTGCAGGAGTGTTCTAATTGGAATGCTTCAGCAGACTCGATTAATCTAATTGAATTAGAATGCATTGAAGCAGGCACTGTATATGTGCCCCTGGTTACTGGTTATCCCAAGATGGGGATATTGCTCTGGTTTTGAACAGATACTCTATCGTGGAGCTGAAAAACCTCTTCTAACCTTCTTGATTTTATTGGTGTGTTCCTGCGAAAAAGTTTGGTTTCGCAAATTGGCATATTCTGGTGGAAAAACTATTGCAGCAAAAAATTCCTGAATAAGCCTAGGGTTGTATTGCAGAAAATGCAGATAGGTACTTGTCTGGTTTGGCTAGTTGGCACTATCCTCACTCTCTTCCAAAGTACTGGGAAGATATTTTTCATATGGTTTTCATTTTTCATATATCTCATCCATATATAATATGCCAAGTGCATTTTTACATTGACAGGCCTGCAATTTCCTGTCAACTGACTAAATGTAACCAACTGTTCACGCATACTCTAAACTGTGAAGGGTGGGGTAAGACTTGCCTCAGGCTCTAGAAAATGGCTTGGAGAACTGTTGTCCATCTACTTTATCCAAGAGTGACATATGCTATATAAAATACACCTCACCCTCAGATATTCACATAAGAGATTTGCTAAAGATTTTGATCCCTTGAGCATATGTACAAATAAATCTTGACAACTTGAATGCCCAAGGAAAGTAAACACAAAAAGAGGCTTGGGTACAACTGGAACAAACACACTTTGATACTAAAATGAACACTGGGAGCTCTTTGCCACCCTAGCCAAACTCCTATTGCTCCCCTGCAGTCCCCCTTGATGTGGGCTTTCCATAACTAGGTGTCCCTCTATCCTAGGAATGAGGATGGCATCTAATATGATTCAAAGTGGAATCAAACCCATTGACAACCTGCTGTACATGCTGATACTGTGCACTAGTTGTTTTGGCATCTCCATGCTGAGTGATATGTAATGTCAGCTCAAGACGACAGGCTAAAATTCACTGAAAAGAGAAGCTCTAAGCAGGGATCCCATGACACACTAGCAGCACATTAGAGCCCTGACTTCTCTAACAAGGGGCTGACTGACTGAAAAGTCAGACAGGGTATCAATTACATTATTGCCAAACTTTTTAAAAAGAAAAAGGAGGGAGGTAGGAAGGGAAGCAGGAAGCACTCAGTGGGAGACATAACTCCTACCTGTCATCATTATGAGCTAGTTTCTGTGTTCTAGTCAATTTACTGAAATTCAGTGTTCTTAAAAGGCAAAGAATTATTTCATTTATAAATTTGGTATTACTTATTTTTTATTTCCTGTAGTGTTTTTTTTTACTTACTTTTCTTTTGCATTGTCCTTAATCTTAACCTCTTCCTAGATTTGTGAAGCATTTTAAAGTGTAAAATCTTGCCAAGTATATTTTCCTTAAAGTTCCAAAGATTTACCAAAAGAAAATCCAAATTCATAAGTGTTTTAGATTTAGTATATGATAGCTGAATCCATGGCTATTTATTATCCATAAGCACTTATCTATGACATAGTGGTTATTTATCCTGTAAAATCTTTGAAAGTTTTACACTTGGTGCAAAGTTCAACAGCTGACATACTGGTAGTTAAACAAATGCATTACACTTATTACTACAGCCCATTCAAATGTAAATTAAGATAATGGTTTAAATTAGTGTATATAAAATTACACATTCATGGCCTGATTTAATAAGAAGCCTCTGAGGTAAGTGTAAGTGCAACCATATACTTTTTTTTGTTAAGTTTGCATGGCCAAGGGCTGAATTAAATCATTTACACTGGTACACATAGGGAAATGCTCTATTTTTCCTAGTAGGAGTTGTCTATCTGTGGCTTGTGTATGGAAAGAGGTTCAAAAAGAAAATGTCTCAGGCTCACAAGTGAAAATAAATGCGTGCATCTATAATTACTTAGAGCAGTAGCTTATTAATATTTGATTGCATGTTTCAAATCCATTCCATTAGTACTGTCATATTGACTCCACATGATGTCATTGACGCACATAAAGGGGGACTTATATTTCAAATATTTCACAGAAATGTGGCAAACTATACAGATTCACTGAAGTAGAAATAACTCTGTGATGTTTGCCACTATGTAAATATTTATCTCTTACTTTTTGTGGCCCCTTTCAATGTATTAAGAAAGTCTAATGAACTATAGGAGATGGAATTTGGATTCACTACTTGTGTTCTGAAACTTATGACAGAATGTGGTTCAAGGGTAAAGTGTTTCCAAGAATTTTAGCAGCTGTACTTTACCATTTACTTTAGTCAGTAGTATGATCAAATAAATGCATATTGCTTTGACACTTTAAAGTGTTGTGAATCATCACCACTAACTTTGACTTAATTGGCATTCTAGACATGGATAAAAGCAGATAAGGTGAGCCTTTTGGTTTAGTGCATTAAGAACACTTTATGTAACAAAAACCCCCCAACCAGAATCTAATATGATGTTCAAATTCAAGGATGCACATGAGCAATTGACTCTTAATTCCTCCATAATATACCAAAATTGGGGTTCATGGTTATGGTTACTGGTGATGATATTTAAACAGGAAAGAATTCAGCTTTCAAAATAAATTTTCCATGAGAAATTCTAGTGTGCAAGTTTTAGTTTTTTAAAAATCTGCATGATACAGTTATGAAGATTTGACTACTCTGGCAGCGGTCTTTTCGGCTCTCTAGTTCCCCCCCCGCAAATCTTCAAAGTTCTTGGTTTTGTCCTAAGATGTAACAGGGTATGTGTAATATGTACTATAAATCTCAAAACTATTGGTGGAATGGGAATGCACTTTTCTGACCTCCTCTCAGTTACTATGACCAGCATTCTTATTTTCCCATTTCCTGGAACATGCAATGATGGAGTTGAAAGCTTGGCATTTTGACCACTATGACATTGAAACGAAAAAAAAAAGGTATTTCAAATCTTTTCATAGTTTGGAGCATATCTCACTAGTCTGAGTATCTTTTTGACATCTTCCTTCCTCTTCAGGGTAGTATAAATTGCCTTCCATTGGCAATCCACTTATATTTCTTTGGCAATTAAAATTGTTTTATTTGGGAAAACCAAAACTAGAAAAGTCCTAAATATATATTTGGCTATGATTTAATGAAATTTAGCAGGTGGAAACAGGGAGGAAGAGCTAATTCACTGACTGGTCAATCTATGGACTGTCAGAAAATGCTCCCCAGAATATTTTTAAACCTGGACTACAAGGTAGGGAACCAGATTGTAAAGTCATGAATTTTCTTTCCATTCTGGAGCAGTCTTGCTCCTGAGGCAAAGTGAAGAATATCCCTTGATTTATGAGTAAATTCTAGCCTTGCGTAGGATGTAGGTGCACTGTAACTAACAGAGGATATTGGTATGGAAGAACAAACATGTAGATGTGATATAGGGGCTCCAGTTTCTTTGATCTACCAATCTGCATGAAGCAGAGAAGAAATAGTCATTCATTAGAGGTGCATAGGTTTGTAAATGCACTTATACACCTCCCCTCCCAGACAATGTTCCCTCTAAGGAGTAGCGGTCCGTGAGCGTGCCGCTTCGGTCTGTAAGTGTGCCACTTTGGTCCTGCCTCCCCCTTTTGGCATGGTGCAGTTCACCAATAAGAGTCCCAAACTTAGTGTCCAGGTGAGAGTGGGCAGGGTTCAGCCACCACCCTTCTCCATGCTAACTGCTGCCCAGAGCAGCTCAGAGACAGTCCTCTTCCCTGCCTTGCCTCACCTCAGGGAGGAGCCACTGCCTGTCCCATGTGAGGCTCTGCTTGCTCCAAAGAACTGCTCCACAGGCTCTTCCAGCTCCGGGGAACTGCTGTGCCCCCAACTCCCTGGGACAATGCAGGGGAGCCGAGCAGTTCCCCGGAGCCAGCAGAGCCTGCGGAGCAGTTCCCTGGAGCCCGTGCCAGCTCCCAGCCCCAGCCCCTGTCCCCATCTCTGTCCCTGCCTCGCCTTGGGGAGGAGCCACTGCCTGCCCTGCCCTGCCCTGCATGAGGAGTGAGGAGCTTACCTTTGGTATGTGTCCTACACTGGCCCTGGTGCCTCTGCTGCACTCCGCACCCAGCTTCTCTCTGGGTGGGTGCATGGCCTTTAAAAGTTTGTGGGTGGTAAGATTTTTTTACTTGTGCATGGCTGCACATGCATGCACCTTTAGAGGGAACGCTGCCCCCAAAGCAATGGTGGAAGCAGAACTTTGGTCTCTAAGTACAGTCTTGTCCCTGTACTGATTTTGGGTCAATGCAGAGATGTAACTAAGGCAGGCAAGGTTCTTTGGGTAGATGTGATATCTTTTATTAGACCAACTAAGTATTTGGAAAAAAATGTTCTTTGCAAACTTTTGGGCACAAAATCCCTTCAGGCAGAGGGAGATTCTTCTGGTGTTAGGTGTTCTCGAAAATAGGAAAAAAAGCTAATTTGCAAAATGCAGGTCTGTGAAAATGCAAATGGGTGACAGTTTGGGAGACAATGGGTAGAGGTAGGAGGGGGGTGGTGGAAAGAGGGAAATGCGTGGAGGAATGTAGCTGGTCAGCTGCAGGCAGGTTACCTGGGGTTATCAGAAGGCAGGCAGATTACATTGTGCCATAAATCCAATGTCTTTATTTAGTTAAGGGGTGTAGGTTGTGTCCGTGTTGGTCTAAGGACATAGGCAGACAAGGTTTTTTGGGTGAATCTGATATCTTTTATTAGAACAACTTAAAAAGTTGTAAATTATTTTTTCTTAGCAAGCTTTCAGGCTTAAAAATCCTTCATGAGGCTGAGGAAGCCTCTGCTGTTGCTGTTAAGTAATTAAGAGGAAGAGCACACACCAAGGCATGGCAGAAGAGATAGGCGGGTGGTGTGCCCAGAGGCAGTGAGAGACCAGCCCTATGGCTGGCTGGGGATCTCCCACTTTCACCACACATGTATTAAAGGCCTTGCCTTCTTGCAGAGAGAGCCTGCAGTGGGGCCTGGGAGTAGCTAGGCAGGGAGAACCTAAGCCTGCCCTTATCATCTTATCTCCTCACACCTTGCTTATCTGCTCATACTTCCTTCCTTACTATTCATTCTATCCAGGAAGAGCACACACCAACTGCAGAGGCTTCCTCAGCCTGATGAAGGGTTTTTAAATCTGAAAGCTTGCTAAGAACATTTTTTTCCAACTACTTAAGTTGGTCTAATAAAAGGTGCCAAATTCACCCAAAGAACATTGTCTGCCTATATTTAGTTCATGATTTTTTGTATCCAGTAGATTTATTAAGTGAAATTTGTAGGTTCATCTATGAAAAGTGTTTTATAAATTCTCTTTGAGGATTAGAACTTTGAGGTGTAACTAATAATTTTTTGCACCCTGGGCATAGCATGGACTCTCCAAGGGCTGCCATTATGGTACCCCTTCTAAATCAGTGTCTGAGGCTGATGCCCCACTTATCCACTCCTAATTACATTACTGGGTTAGTTCAATGATTCATCATCATTAAAACAAGGACAGAAACAAAATCTAGATAGAAAAAGGAATGGCATTACTAAAACAAAATGGCTTCTGGTTCTACAGTCAGACTAGAGCCTTCTTCACTAATAACAGATATTGAAATTAAGTTTCTGAAGCAGAGGAACTTTTTTTTCCCACTAAAAAAAAATCACACAAACTGTGCATAGGCATGAATTTAATACTCCTAACATAATCTGTGCCAGATAAGTCTTTGTATTGCTCTTGCCACAGGCCTTTATTCTGCACTCCTCTCCAACAGACACGAGGGGGGTGTGTAATAGAGGACAGGCAAAGTCATACTTTAGTGCAAGCAGGGAAAACTCAGTAAGATAAGATATGTTATCAGTAACTAAATTATTTTTTTTCCACTTCAGGAACCAAACTGAGGCATAGATACAAGATTTAAAAATTTAGACAGCTTCAAATTTAATGACATCTTGCTCTGCTCAGTCCATGGAGACACCAGCTGGTGCCATCTTTAAAAAGGAATGTATTTAAATTGATAACAAGTTTACTCAAATTTATTGGTAAAACTACCTTTCCAGTATGCATAACCTCTACTGGATCTTCTTTACCATTTTCCATTTATTGTTTCTGTTGAAAAGAGTTAAAGCTATTATGCCTGGGAAGTGGCTCCATTTTTTTTTTTCCTTTCCTACCTTTCTAGCTGGAGTCAGGAATAGGTGGCTCCAGGATGTCATAAAATGGGGTACTGGAGCAGTGAGTGTCACTGGACTCTTAAAACTAGGGTGCATCTACACATTCATTAATGTGTTGTAGTTACTGTGCATTAAGTTTAGTACTTATATAATCAAGTACTAAATCAATGCACAGTAACCAGCATTACTGTGCAATAGAGCTGGTGCATGCCTCTTTAGTGATGCTACTGCACAGTAGCCTAATAATACTGCACAGTAGTGTATTAGCGCTGTTTGTGCTGTGACGTGGTACTGCACAGTACTATTAGTTTACTGTGCAGTTAGCAGCTGGTCAGCCCTGAGCTGGGGAAGGCAGACTATGCCATGACAGCAGCAGATGCAGACTTTTTTTAAAGTCCTTAAATCAGGTAAGAATCTCTTTTGCCCTGTTCCTGGAACCCTCTCAGTGTGCAGACACTTCCTTTTCCTGACTATTCCCAGCTTGCCTTTTTTACTTATGCTTCTGGGCTCTCACTCTCCTAGCTACTCCTTCTCTGTTCCAGCTGAGGCTGCTGTGAGTGACTACACATGGAATGTGGCTTGGCTGGGAATGGTGATGGTGATGCAGGAGGGGTTCCCCTTCCTCATGCATGTTCCTGAGCTGCTGGGAAACAAATGGGAAGGGCAGAGAGGGGAGTCCATCTACCACTGCTGATATTCCACTCACATTCTGGATGGAGAAGGGTAGGAGTGACTCTGGAACTCCCCACCTGAGGTCAGCCATAGGCAGTGCCAGCAGTGTGTGGGGGACGTGGGATATGAGAGGTGAGGGGAAGTACCACTGAACAGAAGGAAAGAGGAGGTGCCAAGAGCAGTGTGGGTTAGATTCTTACCTGCTTCAGAGGCGTATAAAAAGTCCCATGCTGCTGGTCTTGGAGCATAATCTGGAAATGGGGGCTGTAACCATACCACTGAAGCCCTTGTAGGTCTATCTCTGAATATTAGCCTGCTGTTGAAGGTGAAGAGGGTACAAAGGAGAAACGGAGAACAGGGCATAAAGCAGAAACAGAGAAGAAAAGATTGGGCCTCAAGAAAGTCTCTGGATAAGAGTGGGGAGTACCAAATGTGCTGAAACTTGTTAGCCATTACAATCAACTTTAGCAGAATCTATATCCAGATACAAAGAAGGTAAGACATTTCTTATATACTTTATGCCTACTCTACAAAATGAGCCCATTCAGCTAATGGGTTATGTCAGGTTAGAAAATATTTCTAACGTTAAAAATGCTAATTTTCCCCATCATATTTAATTGCACCTCAGATATCTCCCACAAAAAGCAAACCACTGCAATGTTAAGATTTATAAAAAATATAAATAAATACATTAAAAAATAAGCAAATACATTTCTTTTTTAGAAAAGTTTTTCTGAGTGCATTGATGCTAAGGTGAAATCTGGAAAGGGGGCTGACTACAAAATTTTTAATCAGCTAGCAAAACTTGGATTTGACATAGGTAATTGTAGACAGCCAGCATATAGCAATGGTGTAAATATTTTAGTCGGATACAAGGGTGTCCAAGCAGTCCTGATGGAAACAAATGAATTTTCTATATTCCTTCCATGCTCTGCTGACAGCAAGCATATCCATTACTGTGGTTTCTTTTCTCGATACTGTCCTATCCATTTTTAATTTCTTGTCTGGTTCAACTGATTGATGTCACCGATAATGCAAACTCTTCAAACTACCCTAAAAGGACATACAGATGCTTGATAGACTACAAAATATTGTATAAACTCAATTATAGAGGTTTACAGCATTTTATACAAGGAATGTGAAAACTCAAAAAACATAGACACAGTGGCTAGATACAGACATTCAAAAACTTTGAGGTGGAATTGATTTAAGTCACATGGTTTTTTGTATGTGGCATAGTTTAGATCAGTAGCAAACAGAACACAAATTGCCCTTTGGTTGCAGGGAGGAGGGGAATGCAAATCTTAGACTGGGATGCACCATTTTAAAACCAGTGTATGTGTGACGAACTTCTGTTTTGTTATGGGTGTAGACTGGTTTCCGATCACTTATACCAGTCAAAGTGTAATGTCTGTACCTGGTCATATGAACAAGACTTATCAGAGTGGTCGATTTCAACTCTCCCTGTTTTCTGAGCTTTTGGGATACAATTTTACAACTAGTAGATTGTGTGAATAAAAATGTATAGAATAAAAACATTTTTACTGTTAATGCCACAAAACTGCTAAATGGACTAAGAAGTTTTCTACAAAGTGTTCATGATGATGGTATATGTGATGTCCTAATGGATGCTAAAAAAACAGTTGAATAAATCATCACTAAGGTGTGTTTTGTTTTTTTTTCTGTGAAAAGAAAGAAGGGAAAGAAAATAGCTTCTGAAAATGCTTAAGGGAAGGGCACATGTTTATGCCTGAACACATTTCTATAGCTGAGAGAAATAATGTCATAGATACATTTCTGTCTCAGCTAAAATGGAGATTCAAGAAACTGAGATTCAAAGGACTTCAGCTGTCTTACTGGCTTCTGTTTGTTGACAATGAGTGTCAGCGACCTAAAAAAAATGAAGTGCTGCTGACCTATCTTTACACTACTCAAATGATTTGGATACTGTAGACACTGCAGAAGAAATAGAAACTTTTAAATTTTAAGATGCATCATTCAAGGAAGATTTTGAAAATGCTACAGCTCTTGATTGTGTGCAGCTCATTCAAAAATATTCTGTAAGAGAAATTTCTCCTAATATTGAAAGTGCCTTGAGGATTTTTTTTTTAAATTGCCCACAATTAATGCTACTGCCTTCAGTAAATTAAAATGAGTTAAAAACTATCTAAGGTCTTTGAAGGGACAAAAATGTTTATCCAGCCTAGAAATCCTATCAGTTGAGCAAGACACATTGAATTAACTGAACTACAATTCCCCATTTGGAAGCTTTACTACATTAAAGGGAAAAAAAAAATATTTAAAAAAGCTGCCTACTGGTCCTGGAGTTCCATCGATTCTGGAAAAATCTGAAATTTTGTATTTAACCCTAGGTTTTCTCAAACTCTGGAATTTATATTAATTTTGGGTTGTTTTAATAAATATCATTTTTAATTTGAAAAGTATCTTTTAAATAAATATTGGTTATGTATTTAAGATCAAGAATACTATTTTAGCTGGGAACATTCTAGTGCATCTTTTTGATCCTTTTTTTTTTTATATGGCATTTTGTGTTAATACAGGCAGCCGCTTGGCAAACATGTAATCCTATCTTTTTCTTTTCGATGGTAATTTGGGGCGTAATAATACTATTCCTGAGTGCCTGTGCTTGAAGGGTCTGTGCTCTTTTCTATTGTTATAATTTTCTTCTTGTTAATGTAGAAGTATTGACATAGGAAGAGAGCTAAATGCTTAAATAAAACACTTAACATGTCTTATTTTGTTTCATTATCATATAGCTATGCAGTTTTTGATGTACATCTATTTACGATAATCAGAATATGTGACATGTTGTCAGATCTGGAATTTTATTTTTAAAAGTCTGAAATTCTTATAATCTGATACTTGTTCCTTAGGCGATACCATGTAGAGAGATGTTTATAGTTCTATATTTAACTACTTACTGTTGACATACACTACAACAGATAGGTATCTTGTTTCTTCATTTGCTGTTTAACTTCTGTAAACATCTTGAAATAGTACCAACTTGTGCGGGCCGCCTCCTGGTCCCACCAATGTCGCCATGTGCGAGCCGGGAGCAATATGCGGACCCGTCTTTGCGCACGCGGGCTGTGGCCAGCAGCCCAGGCATGCGGGGTCAGAAGAGACCGTGGGGCGGTAAGGAACGCACGGGCTAGAATTAGTCAGAGAGGCTTAGTGGTTGATTCAAAGATTATTTACTTACACCCAAGATGGTCGCGGTGTAGGCTGGACAGTTTCCAGGTTCAGTTCCGCTTGAATCCTTGTTGGAGGACTACGACAAATTCGGTCCTTGGGCCCCGGAGTTGTTAAGGCTCTGCAGGTTCAGCAAGTCTTTCCCACGGAGTTGTCGAAGCTCTGTGGGATCTATTCGGTTCTCAGGCCCTGGAGTTGTTAAGGCTCCGTGGGTTCGAAAATTGAGTATATAGGATAGGGATACGTCTAGGATTATGCTCGGCGACGGGGAGAGGCCAGAGACTGTTTAGACCTCTGTTGCCTTCTTAAGAAATGCATTGGGTCCGCAAGGATCCGCAGTGCTTAGAGATCTTCACGCTCTCCCTCTCGAACTCTAATTGCTCTCTCTCTCTGACTTGGACTCCAATTGCTCTCTCTCCAACTTGGGCGGAAACCACCCAAGCTCTTTATATGGCTAGCAAGCCAATCGCTAGCTGCCACGTGTGCCTATATTAAGATTGGCCAATAATGTGGCGCGAATCTAAATACAAATGGCGGGAACTCCTTTGCACCGTGCATCACTATGATGCAAAAGAAATGCACCATGCAAAGAAGGCTACAAATGGCGGGAAATACTCTTTTGCATGCGGGTTCTCCTATTGCAGCAGAAAACTCCACCGTGCAAAGAAGCTGCAATTTGGCGGGGACATAATTTAGCGGTGCAGAAGCACACAAAAACAAAAACCCACAACTTTGGGTTGTGACATCCCCCCTTGCTGAGAGCATAGCTAAATTATGCTATACACTCATATCAAGAACCTTGTCGTGAGTCGTCACACGAGTAGATAAGCAACCAAACAAATAAACAAACATAAAATGCACTGTCCTGGAATTGAGTTACATAATTATCAAAAAACAATAATCAACACAAACACACAATCTGATTCATAACAAAATTGCACGATCAGGGCTTCAGTGGGTGCCATGGCAAAGTCGTACATCAGGCCCTCACTTCTTTCGGTGATGTCATCCATCTCAGGGCTTCTCTTCGCCACGCACTCTGGATTCCGGATCTGTAAACAGAGAACTCTCAAAAAAAAATAGGTTAATGAACTTATTTAACAAACTTAAACAATTTTTATGGCTCAATTGGATGAAATCGTTGAGGATCCATCATCTGGCTCTTTTAAATAACGAAAACCTAACTCATAAGCTAATTGCCATTGGCCTGAGTCTCCTAAAATCCGAAGCTGTCTTTTGTTAAGTCCGGAACGCTGTAGGAGAAATCCAAACATGTATCGCTCCTCTAGGGTTTCTCGGTGGCAGTGATGGAAGATCGGATTCACGATGTCTGGTGCCTTGAGGTCTGGTCAGGTGTTGACAATCCCGATCAAGAGACAATCCGGGCTCCATCAGGACACGCAGTCGTGACAAATGACAAAGAAGATTACTTACTAATCACATTTAAATTCCATGGCCATGAGATCTAGCCATGAAATTATAGCCTCATCAGATTGCATCTCAGATTCTTTGTATAGCTGTTGTAATTCTGTCCAAGCACGAATGCGACTGGTGACGACATCTTGCTCATCAGCTGCCTGGTTGACCATGGCTGTAGGGCAAGCCGCTTTTTCGGGAGTTGACGTTGTTATTGGATGAACTGCTGCCGCGGGAGTCACTGTTGCTGTTACTGTTTCAGGCAGGAGGGGCGGATGGACTCCTCCGCTTGACTCTGTGGTCGGTAGAGGCGTCGCTGCATTGCTAGGCAGGGTTGCCAGCGACAACGCTGCATCGATGGGCGGAGTCGCTGACCGAACTCTCGTGGGTTCTTCCAAAGCTCCACCCTTCTTTTCCAGTTCTTCCACGTGGTCTCCCTCTTGCTCGGCGCCATCTTGGACTGGCGTTTCAGGTTCCCTTCTCTCAGCCGCTTCTTTGACCGCTTGAACAGCCATCTGCAGCTGGGCTTTTAAACTTAAATTCTTGCACATTAGATTAGTAATCATACGAAAAGTTGCACTCAGTTCTCCCCCCTTGTCGTACCGCAAGGCCACTCTCTCATCTGTGGCACGTCTTTCTGTCTCTAGATCTTCACGGAGCTCGGATGGAAGCTCGCGACCCCTTAATCTAGCCGCCATGAGGGGAGGGAACTGGCCGATTGGCTCTGGTTCTTCACTCTCCTGAGCATATCTTAGGCATCGGGCACACTCCCGGGTGAAAGACTAATAACCGTGGGGTGGTAGAAAAATAAGGGAAAACTTCAATTAGGAGTTGAGGGGGATTGGAGCTACTGGGGCAAGGAGTATCTGTTAGATTGGAAGAGAAGTGAGGGAAAGGGCATTTGTGAGACAGTAGGAAGTTGGAGGATGTTACCTGGGAACAGGGATTTCAGTTGTTCTTCCCCCAGTATGGCCTGAATTGAAGATCCAGCAGTTGGCTGAGTAAGCAGGCTAGGACTGGAAACCAGTAGGTTGGGAAGCTGAAGATTAGGTAAGGGGTGTGGAGATGGATATATGGGAAAAGACACCTGTGGAGAGAGAGAGAGAGTGATTTCCACTATCTCTTATTTCCTGGTGAGATGGGAGGCCAGTAGAGGCTTCAACAAATGAGAGAGAAACATTAGATGAGGAGATAGAAGGAGTGAACTGGGAATTGCTAGAGAAAGAGATTGAAATGGGAATGAGAAGCATATGAAGTGGAGATTAACACTGGCTAAGAGAGGAGAAATGGGACTAGGATGTGGAGTTGTTGTGGGGAAGAGAAAGGAGTAAGACAAGGACAGGATGAAGGGGGTAGGGCAGGAAGGTTTATGTTTGTGCTCTAGGCTCTCTAGAGATTACTTCTCTTAAACCCTGGAATAAAATGTATAATTCCTGAGTGTCACCATTCCTTTGCTGTCAGCAAATGTCTGTGCAATTTACTGGCAAAGTATCCCACCCCCCATCTAATGCTGGACCACATAAAAGGCAATAACATATTACAATTGTCAGTGGTCTTGTTAGCTAAACAGGAGAAATTTGTGCTGTGGAATGAAAGGTTTCACTTCTGATAATGACCTAGGTAGGTGTTAATATATCACATGGAAAAACATATGTATCCTTGGTTGCTTTTTCAGAAGTCTAGGGCATTACAATGGAAAAAATGCTGTTTAAAAAAAAATATTGAAGTTGCAAAATCAGACACTCAAAATTAAGCTTGCTTATGCATTTCTTAATTTGGTGCATATGCCTACTAATATTGTGTTGATTTATGTACTCTTTGTTCCACAGCTCCCCTGCCCCATTCCTTGCAGAGAACAGATTCAGTCACACTCGAGTTCTTCATTTGTTGTAGAAGTTAAACAATACCTAATGAATGAAGCAGAAAGAAAAGGTAAGGCAGTTGAATGCTGCTCTAGAGACTTGAGCTGTCTGTACACGTGCTGGTTCACGTTCTAATTAGAATGCATCAGAGCAGACTCGATTAATTGAGTCTACTCTGTGTTCTAATTAGAACGGTCCAGCATGACCTCACCATCATGTGTATACGCCACTGCACTTTTGAAAATGACCATGGGGGTGCTTTATCTAAGCCTTGTTGAATGAGGTTTAGATAAAGCATCCTGCAGCCATTTTTAAGTGTGCGGGGCTTAACATGCATCACAGTGAGCCATTTTAATTATAGTGGCGCTCCAGGAACCGCTC
>NW_005842246.1:1541798-1542537 GCF_000455745.1 Alligator sinensis
CGCTCTAATTAAAATGCTCCCCTGGCACCCCTGAGCACATGTATAGGCAGCTTTGAGTTCTGTGCTTACCATGCAGACATCTTATGTGATGGAAGGCAAGTTGCTAATTCCTTATTTATTCAATTCTAAGACCATTTCAAATTTAAGATGACCCCCACAATAATTAGATTTGAAACGGGGTGGGGGGGAAACAATAAATTTGTTATATTTTTTCTTGTTTAGAATATAATTATTGGGGGTCATCTTAAATTTGTCCCTGCACTGCTGCAGCAGGAAAACAGCAGCTTGAGGGCGGACAATGAGAAAAGCAGAAGAAAGGAGCAGGTGGAGGTAAAGCAGAGGTAGGAGTAAGCAGGGGGGAAAGCAGACGTGAAGAGTAGGAGGCAAGGAAAACAGGGGAAGGGGAAAGTAGGGGTGTGGGAGCAAGCATCTTGCCTCTCATCCCTGGCCCCCTGGTGACAACTACCCCACCACTTGCCCCCTTCTGCTGCTGCTTTCCAAATCTTGGCACTGATGAACCCCCAGAGCCCCACACTGCAGGAAGCAGCTGTTCTGGAAGTCCCTCCCCCCCGCCCCCCCCCCACCTGGGGACAAGGCAATGAAGGAGAAATATGCAGGGTGATGAGCTGGCTTCCCAGCACACCTGCTTCCTGCAGTGTGGAAACAAAAGAAGCAGTAGCCTGAAGACTCTTCCTTCCCTACCAGCAAGGCATGGAGGAAAAGCAAGGAGAAGAACCCA
>NW_005842246.1:1542572-1554430 GCF_000455745.1 Alligator sinensis
GCTGCTCTGTACTACTGCTTTACACTGCTGATGCCATCCCTTCCCCTGTTGGGCTCCTTACACAGACATTTCTCTCAATTCCCAGTTGTAATACTTGATTTTAAGATGAGGTGTTGCTTTCCATGGTGAATTGTTTCCCACTTCTTTTTTTTAGGTGCCTGACTTGAGAGGGAGGTGTGGTTTACAGAAGTGCACAGCACTCAGCTGCCACTGAAATGAACTTCAAGGTGGCTTTGACTATACAAAGTGCTGAGCATTCTGCAAAAATCAGGTCCAAGGCGTATTAGATGAGGTAGCCACTGTTAGTGGATACATTTGACATAATCTCTCTCTGCCTCCATTTTTCATCTGGAAAATAGAGATAATGATCTTCTGTCACCTCTCAATGTTATGAGATCAAATTCATTCATATTTTTGTATCCCTCAAACTTTATAGCATGACACCAGAGAAGACTCCATGACAAAATGACTACTTTTTCTTCAGAGAACTTGTGAAAAATATAAAATCAATATTTTCCCTTGTGAACTGACTCATAATGACCCTTTATTTGGTCAAAAGAGTCACAACATCTTACCCATCTGATATGCCCACAGGTGTATGAGACAAACAATAGGGAGGAAGATCATGCAGAGTAGGTTCTTTAAACACTATGAAGTAAGGAAGACTTGGGACTACGTGTTGAAAAACAAGGAGAAAACAACCCATTGGGCAAATCTACACGTGGTGCTACGTTGCCATAGCAATGTACTATGGTGATGTAGTAACCATGAGTGTCTACACATGACCAGCAGCTACTGTGCTATAGTGGTGTGCTCCCTTGAATATAGCGCATTGCTATGGTGAAGTAGCGGCTCAAAATAAATGTGCGTCTGGTGTATGGCACAGTATGGGCTGCTACTGTGCTGTGCTTTACTACTTCCTTTTGGAAGCACTAAACCATGGCTCAGTAGCAACATCGCCATACAGGCACGTGTAGATGTGCCCATTGAGAAGCTGAGCAGCTATGCATTAGGTGGATAATGTCCATTCACTGCACTCAATGAAGCATCAGTCTTGTGGACCAAGTAATTAAAAACTACATGTCATACTCCATTTACACAAAGGGACTAAATTAAATTTGCAGCCTTACTTTTGGCATTTCCTGACTTTTGAGTAGAACTTAAAAAAATACGTTTCTATGGCTTCTCCCAGCTTTTGTCTGTTTTCTCCCTGCACGTTTGCTTGCCACAGTCAGTTTCTGATCTCTCTCACCTTCTCCTCTGCACCTAAATCTTCTGATTTACGCATTTCTCTTGCATTCATTTGCCTTTCATTTCCTGCTATGAGATGCTCCTTCTTGAACCCCATTTCATGTTTTTCATTCTGCTTCTCATAACATTCTTTCTCTCTCTCTCTTTTTCCCCTCACTGTTTCCTATTTACTTTCCAAATTATATCCTCCCAGAGGGATAATTTGTTGTCACCATCATTTAACAAAATGGAAGGTGGCAGATATTTATTAACATCCGCCTCAATGCCACTTGCAAAGAATGCAGGGAAATTATAGCCCAGAGGTAGCCATCATTTAATGGATGGCAGCACATTGCTCCAGTCCTGTTGAAAATTACAGGAGATTGCAGCCATTTTGATTATGGGCACAATCACTTGCAATTGCTGCATGTAGCTGTGTGACATTCATGAGAAAATCACGGCTTTGGAACTTTGTATTCTATTTATTCTATAACCTAATGAAGTGCTGTCTCTTAATTTTTTTTTAGTTATTTTACTGGAAAAAGCCAGAAGTTAGAGTTAAGCCAGAAATAAGTCTTTTCCCTTTCAATATTAAAAATACATTCACTTTTTCCCCTAAATATTCTGGTACCTGCCTAGTACTCCATGGCATTTTCAGAAAAGTTGATAGTCATTTAGTAAATTACTCAGTCCAGAAGACTGACCCTGCCTCAAATCAAAACAATGAAAGAAGGCATAAGGTTAATTTTCTTAGGATGCATATCCTTTGTGCCCTGCTGCTCTTTACTTGCCTTGAGATCTTCCTCCCACTTTTTCCAGACCAGAGGTATAGACACACAACTGGTTTACCTCAGAGTAAACAGAAAGCATTGATTTACTGTGTTTTACTTACTCTATAATAACTGCCTATATGCATGCTTTTACCCTGTGATAAGGGAAAGCTAAACTAGAGTGACTAGTTTCTGTTTCACAGTGGTCTAAGTGACTGCATGCTCTTGGGTGGTTATTATGGAGCAGCTAACTCCTCTTTTTACCCTACTGTAAATTGTTCATATGTTCATACCCTAAGGTATGTCTATCTAAGGTGATTTAAAAAAAATCTTCTAATATATATTTTCCCTATTGTTTTCCATTTTATCTATATTTTTCTTATCCCAGATATACATTGACCTTGTGGGGTATAACATAATAAATTAGTTATTAGGGTTGCATTTGTTTCCTTTCTCTCTTTGGAAAGGACTGCTAAAATAAATTACTTTTAAAGGTGGTTGTCTTAAGTGTTTTTCTGTCTCTTTCCTGCTGTGATGACAAATGTCTTATTAAATTGTTTAAAAAAAGAGATGCTTTAAATAGCTTTTCTCCTCCTTGAATATCCTGTGGAGCTACCAAATACACTAAATTTTTAGTGACTTTTAGAATGGCTGCTATCAACGTCAGTCATTTCTGTAAAATGGGATTTCTTCCAGGGGGTGTTTCTGAAGGATTCTTTCCCAATAATTAATTGTTTCAATGTCTTCATGAGTCCAGAACTCACATAAGTTATTACATTAATAAGGTAGGACTGTCACTTTGAAGTTGTACTACAAGGTATCCCCCGGTTCATGTAAGTGAAGGTGATTACAGAATGCTTAGGGAGATTAGAGAAGCTGCTGCTAATATGGGACAATCAATAATAATGGGGGACTTTCACTACCCTCATATAGACTAGGTAAACACTGCATCAGGGCAAGATGTTGAGAAAAAATTTCTGGATGTAATAAATAACTGCTTTCTAGAACGACTCATCTTGGAATGTACACGAGGAAGGGAAATTCCAGATCTAATTTTGAGTAATCCCATGTTCAATCAATCCTTCCTAGTAGATGGATCTGAAGATTTGTACCATATAGAAGTGACAACAGAAGAAGTTTTAGAACAAATTGATAAATTAAATATTAATAAGTCACTAGGGCTGGATGGCATTCTCTTGAGAGCTCTGAAGAAGCTCAAAGGTGAAACTCCTGGAAGTACCCAGATGCTCCTGTGACATCTTTCTCTGAGTTTGTAGGTCCCATGGTGTGCCTCTTGTAATGGGGAAAACCTGGGTTTCTCAGCTTGGAGAGACACACCTGGTGATTCTGACTCAGGGGTGCCTCTGTGAATGGGGGAATCTCTTCCAATTCCACCTACTGGTATATGTTGCTAATATAGAGCTCTCTTGATTGACCAGTTCATGAAGCCAGACATGTACAGAGTGAAGTCACTTCCTTTGTCCAGGCATTTTACTATTGAAAATATTGGGAAAGCTTTGTCTGTTGACCTATAAATTTGTGTGTGGTCTAATATCTGAGACCTTATTTGGGATACAAAAATAAGAGTACTTCCTTTCTTAAACATAAATTTTGCCTTTGATAAAATTGTAACCTGTGGTACTACTTTTCATATCATTTTAATAATCCTCTTTGTATAATTGTCTTTGCAGGGCTGTGTTTGTCCTTAATCCATCTTCTAATCTAATTTTAACCTGCAGTGGAATCAAATGCTGGCCTTGGGACAGCAAAATGATTTCCGTACTAACCATTATGAAGCCATTAAAATGGGATTTTGACTTCACTGCAGGGCTCAGATGATGATTTATGATGAGTAAGGCTGCATTTGCAATGGAAGTATTGTGATGCTTGATTTTCATCTTAGAAAGCAAAAGTTTGCCTGACTTTTGACAACTTGCATATAAGGGAGTAGATGCAAGGGTAAACAGCAGAACCAGTTTTCCTTAGCTTGAGAGATGCTGCCACGTTCAGTTTTAGGATTTATAGGAAGCTAATAGAAAGCTATACTTAAACAACAACAGTAGAGCAATACAAAAAAGTCGAGTGAATTCTCGTTGTCAACGTTAATTCCTCAAGGGTGAAGCGGTTTCTGTTCACTAAACTTCCATTAAAAGAAGAAAAAAATGTTTTGGTCTGCCAGGGTCAGCTTTGGTTTGGCAGTCCTTCTTAAAGCTTCGCTATGTACATTTCTAATCAATTATTATTTGTTTCAAAATAGACAAGCACAGTTATATGGCTCAATTTTCCAGTCTGATCCACCTAGATGGAACTGAAGGGGACTTAGCTGAGTCAACTGTGATTTCGTATGTGGCATAAGATGTGCTCAGGCAGATCAGAGTACAAGATCAGTGTTTTATATAATTTATTTTGTATTAAACCTGGATGAGTCCTCTGTCTGCTACTGTAATAAAAATGCCAGATAAGTAATAAAATGGGAAAATAAAGGAGTTTTATAGGGGAAAAGAGCGTCACAACCCATTGATACATCCTATTATTAAGACTCTTCTGATTTTTTTCACCATGACTATCCTGTGACTTTTGCAAGATGTCAGAATAAAACATAAGCCCATTAAGTTTTCAAATGCAAACCTCTTCAATAATTAGCACTAATAGCAACAGAAACTGAAAATTACAGGCAACATAAATTGCTTTTTGCTCAAAAGGCCTATTTTTCCAAGCTTGCACCAGTATGAAAGTTTCTCATTACAACCTAAATTATTTTTAATATGACATATTGAATTATAATTAATATAATTAGAAATAATAAAATAGTATTCAAAAACTGTTTATTCAATAGAACTTGTTCCCATAGAAACAAGGAGGCAAAAGATTCAATTTATTCATGTTTTACTGCAAATAAATATTCTGTGTGCAGTGCATATTTAATATTCCTACATCTCCATCTCACAAGAATGTCAGGAAAAATCAATAAGCAAGTATACACAGGATATTCTCTTTTGTTCTTTACAGGGGCATTTTATTCACATTTGTTGTAGAAAAGAGTAAATCTGTGTGCACACCAGCAAGAGTCACAGATGTTTTTTGGTATTGATCTTCAGCAATAATGATTTTTAAGCATTGAAGAAGTGCATATGGGGATGTTGTGTGAAGGCAAAAAAACCCCACATGGAAGAAATAGAAGGTTAGAGTTCCATCAAGACTGCCAGCAGCTAGCACAGCTTTCATCTTACACAAGTATTGTAGGCTCGTGTTTGCAAAAACTCATGATTTATTTAGAATTTTAATTAAAGAAAAGAAGTTATTGGAACAGCATCCTATCGGTACCTAGCATCTGCCAACTGTGGCTAATGATTTTTAAAACCTCATCTGCAAGCACTCCATTAAAGAACCTAACCATGACATGAGACACAACTGAAGCAAACCAATGAGGGAAAACAAATGTTGCCTGCAGCTATCACTAATACAAGAGACAGAGTAAGAGGCGAGGGGGCGGCACCCTCTATGTGCCGTGTCACGGCTTCAGGGCTCAATCTGATGTCCTTGGGAGGAAGGATCGTTACGTGCTGATGAGTGAGTGCCCCATTTTCGCCCCTAGCTATTCTTGTGACAGCTTTCTCAGAGTTTGTAGGTTCTTTGTTTCTGCAAAGACTAAACACATTTTAACACCTTTAACACTGAAAAGCATAAGGCCCTTGATCCCTCCCCCCTCCCCCCGCCCCTTTAATTATATATACTAGTTGGTAGCTCTATGTATACCTTTGCATTTTTAAGTAGTTTTTATGTTTGGCTGACAGATTTTTTCCTCACTGGGTCAGTTGAAGTTGTAAATAGAGAACAAAAAAGGGCTAAAGTATGTTGAGGTAGATTGTGGACAAGAGTAACTTACTTCTTTTACTACTAATAGATTTTAATTCTGTCAGTGTGTGCTAAAGCACACTATCCTGCTTTTTATAGTTCCAGAGATTTTTAGTATTTTATGTATTTAGTAATCTCTAAAATATTATAGCAAATTAGGGATCAAATCAAGATTCTTGAACCCCTCTCTGGGATTTGACATAACCATCAGCAAATATTAGCATTTGGCTTGGAAAAGAAAAGGGAAGTAATGCCTACAGTGTTGGCTGAAATATCTGTGATTCATTATATTCCTGTTGTATAGTTGTCAGAGATGGAGAAGGACTATTAGGTCATCTAGCATATCCTCTGCCAGTAGGGGATATATGTTCCAGTATAGTAATGCTACCTGTATTGTTACCTACAATATTTGTCTTCTTTAATAGGGGGCTATAGAAATTCTGCAGACTAACTGGTATATAAGGACAAGCAATATGTGTGACCCTATCAGGCTCCCATAGAGTTAGGGGTAGTATCAGTAACAACAGCTAGGATCCTTATTAATAAATGTGTAAAAAATAGCCATACATCCTATATATTTACAGTTCTGCAAGGCATAAGGAATTTTATTAGACTAACACAAAAACTTATTTGATACAGAACATTTTAATAGGCAGGTATTATGGATCATTGCTCACTTCAGCGTGGGCCTGTGTTTATGAGATGTTACATGCTAAAAAAGACCCCTCTGCTTCTGCCTACAACCATTCTATAGTTTGCTCTCCATAATGAAACTACTAAATTTGTGGGTTATGAGTGTCTGTGTGAAGAGTGCTGCAGCAAAGAAAAGAAACATGCAGAGTTTTTCCATCCTCTGTTCCTTTCCTGCAGTGGGAAAGTTTTTGATCATTGAAAATGACTTTATAGAAAAAAAAAACTACTTGCTTGCTCAGTCTCCTTGGGGAGCCAGGACTCTTTTCCTCGCAGCTTTGTTAGCCAGAAGTTAGAGTTAAGCCAGAAATAAGTCTTTTCCCTTTCAATATTAAAAATACATTCACTTTTTCCCCTAAATATTCTGGTACCTGCCTAGTACTCCATGGCATTTTCAGAAAAGTTGATAGTCATTTAGTAAATTACTCAGTCCAGAAGACTGACCCTGCCTCAAATCAAAACAATGAAAGAAGGCATAAGGTTAATTTTCTTAGGATGCATATCCTTTGTGCCCTGCTGCTCTTTACTTGCCTTGAGATCTTCC
Source organism: Alligator sinensis (assembly GCF_000455745.1). Lineage (NCBI taxonomy): Eukaryota > Metazoa > Chordata > Crocodylia > Alligatoridae > Alligator > Alligator sinensis. The sequence continues at coordinate 1,549,662 of NW_005842246.1, forward strand.
TCCCACTTTTTCCAGACCAGAGGTATAGACACACAACTGGTTTACCTCAGAGTAAACAGAAAGCATTGATTTACTGTGTTTTACTTACTCTATAATAACTGCCTATATGCATGCTTTTACCCTGTGATAAGGGAAAGCTAAACTAGAGTGACTAGTTTCTGTTTCACAGTGGTCTAAGTGACTGCATGCTCTTGGGTGGTTATTATGGAGCAGCTAACTCCTCTTTTTACCCTACTGTAAATTGTTCATATGTTCATACCCTAAGGTATGTCTATCTAAGGTGATTTAAAAAAAATCTTCTAATATATATTTTCCCTATTGTTTTCCATTTTATCTATATTTTTCTTATCCCAGATATACATTGACCTTGTGGGGTATAACATAATAAATTAGTTATTAGGGTTGCATTTGTTTCCTTTCTCTCTTTGGAAAGGACTGCTAAAATAAATTACTTTTAAAGGTGGTTGTCTTAAGTGTTTTTCTGTCTCTTTCCTGCTGTGATGACAAATGTCTTATTAAATTGTTTAAAAAAAGAGATGCTTTAAATAGCTTTTCTCCTCCTTGAATATCCTGTGGAGCTACCAAATACACTAAATTTTTAGTGACTTTTAGAATGGCTGCTATCAACGTCAGTCATTTCTGTAAAATGGGATTTCTTCCAGGGGGTGTTTCTGAAGGATTCTTTCCCAATAATTAATTGTTTCAATGTCTTCATGAGTCCAGAACTCACATAAGTTATTACATTAATAAGGTAGGACTGTCACTTTGAAGTTGTACTACAAGGTATCCCCCGGTTCATGTAAGTGAAGGTGATTACAGAATGCTTAGGGAGATTAGAGAAGCTGCTGCTAATATGGGACAATCAATAATAATGGGGGACTTTCACTACCCTCATATAGACTAGGTAAACACTGCATCAGGGCAAGATGTTGAGAAAAAATTTCTGGATGTAATAAATAACTGCTTTCTAGAACGACTCATCTTGGAATGTACACGAGGAAGGGAAATTCCAGATCTAATTTTGAGTAATCCCATGTTCAATCAATCCTTCCTAGTAGATGGATCTGAAGATTTGTACCATATAGAAGTGACAACAGAAGAAGTTTTAGAACAAATTGATAAATTAAATATTAATAAGTCACTAGGGCTGGATGGCATTCTCTTGAGAGCTCTGAAGAAGCTCAAAGGTGAAACTCCTGGAAGTACCCAGATGCTCCTGTGACATCTTTCTCTGAGTTTGTAGGTCCCATGGTGTGCCTCTTGTAATGGGGAAAACCTGGGTTTCTCAGCTTGGAGAGACACACCTGGTGATTCTGACTCAGGGGTGCCTCTGTGAATGGGGGAATCTCTTCCAATTCCACCTACTGGTATATGTTGCTAATATAGAGCTCTCTTGATTGACCAGTTCATGAAGCCAGACATGTACAGAGTGAAGTCACTTCCTTTGTCCAGGCATTTTACTATTGAAAATATTGGGAAAGCTTTGTCTGTTGACCTATAAATTTGTGTGTGGTCTAATATCTGAGACCTTATTTGGGATACAAAAATAAGAGTACTTCCTTTCTTAAACATAAATTTTGCCTTTGATAAAATTGTAACCTGTGGTACTACTTTTCATATCATTTTAATAATCCTCTTTGTATAATTGTCTTTGCAGGGCTGTGTTTGTCCTTAATCCATCTTCTAATCTAATTTTAACCTGCAGTGGAATCAAATGCTGGCCTTGGGACAGCAAAATGATTTCCGTACTAACCATTATGAAGCCATTAAAATGGGATTTTGACTTCACTGCAGGGCTCAGATGATGATTTATGATGAGTAAGGCTGCATTTGCAATGGAAGTATTGTGATGCTTGATTTTCATCTTAGAAAGCAAAAGTTTGCCTGACTTTTGACAACTTGCATATAAGGGAGTAGATGCAAGGGTAAACAGCAGAACCAGTTTTCCTTAGCTTGAGAGATGCTGCCACGTTCAGTTTTAGGATTTATAGGAAGCTAATAGAAAGCTATACTTAAACAACAACAGTAGAGCAATACAAAAAAGTCGAGTGAATTCTCGTTGTCAACGTTAATTCCTCAAGGGTGAAGCGGTTTCTGTTCACTAAACTTCCATTAAAAGAAGAAAAAAATGTTTTGGTCTGCCAGGGTCAGCTTTGGTTTGGCAGTCCTTCTTAAAGCTTCGCTATGTACATTTCTAATCAATTATTATTTGTTTCAAAATAGACAAGCACAGTTATATGGCTCAATTTTCCAGTCTGATCCACCTAGATGGAACTGAAGGGGACTTAGCTGAGTCAACTGTGATTTCGTATGTGGCATAAGATGTGCTCAGGCAGATCAGAGTACAAGATCAGTGTTTTATATAATTTATTTTGTATTAAACCTGGATGAGTCCTCTGTCTGCTACTGTAATAAAAATGCCAGATAAGTAATAAAATGGGAAAATAAAGGAGTTTTATAGGGGAAAAGAGCGTCACAACCCATTGATACATCCTATTATTAAGACTCTTCTGATTTTTTTCACCATGACTATCCTGTGACTTTTGCAAGATGTCAGAATAAAACATAAGCCCATTAAGTTTTCAAATGCAAACCTCTTCAATAATTAGCACTAATAGCAACAGAAACTGAAAATTACAGGCAACATAAATTGCTTTTTGCTCAAAAGGCCTATTTTTCCAAGCTTGCACCAGTATGAAAGTTTCTCATTACAACCTAAATTATTTTTAATATGACATATTGAATTATAATTAATATAATTAGAAATAATAAAATAGTATTCAAAAACTGTTTATTCAATAGAACTTGTTCCCATAGAAACAAGGAGGCAAAAGATTCAATTTATTCATGTTTTACTGCAAATAAATATTCTGTGTGCAGTGCATATTTAATATTCCTACATCTCCATCTCACAAGAATGTCAGGAAAAATCAATAAGCAAGTATACACAGGATATTCTCTTTTGTTCTTTACAGGGGCATTTTATTCACATTTGTTGTAGAAAAGAGTAAATCTGTGTGCACACCAGCAAGAGTCACAGATGTTTTTTGGTATTGATCTTCAGCAATAATGATTTTTAAGCATTGAAGAAGTGCATATGGGGATGTTGTGTGAAGGCAAAAAAACCCCACATGGAAGAAATAGAAGGTTAGAGTTCCATCAAGACTGCCAGCAGCTAGCACAGCTTTCATCTTACACAAGTATTGTAGGCTCGTGTTTGCAAAAACTCATGATTTATTTAGAATTTTAATTAAAGAAAAGAAGTTATTGGAACAGCATCCTATCGGTACCTAGCATCTGCCAACTGTGGCTAATGATTTTTAAAACCTCATCTGCAAGCACTCCATTAAAGAACCTAACCATGACATGAGACACAACTGAAGCAAACCAATGAGGGAAAACAAATGTTGCCTGCAGCTATCACTAATACAAGAGACAGAGTAAGAGGCGAGGGGGCGGCACCCTCTATGTGCCGTGTCACGGCTTCAGGGCTCAATCTGATGTCCTTGGGAGGAAGGATCGTTACGTGCTGATGAGTGAGTGCCCCATTTTCGCCCCTAGCTATTCTTGTGACAGCTTTCTCAGAGTTTGTAGGTTCTTTGTTTCTGCAAAGACTAAACACATTTTAACACCTTTAACACTGAAAAGCATAAGGCCCTTGATCCCTCCCCCCTCCCCCCGCCCCTTTAATTATATATACTAGTTGGTAGCTCTATGTATACCTTTGCATTTTTAAGTAGTTTTTATGTTTGGCTGACAGATTTTTTCCTCACTGGGTCAGTTGAAGTTGTAAATAGAGAACAAAAAAGGGCTAAAGTATGTTGAGGTAGATTGTGGACAAGAGTAACTTACTTCTTTTACTACTAATAGATTTTAATTCTGTCAGTGTGTGCTAAAGCACACTATCCTGCTTTTTATAGTTCCAGAGATTTTTAGTATTTTATGTATTTAGTAATCTCTAAAATATTATAGCAAATTAGGGATCAAATCAAGATTCTTGAACCCCTCTCTGGGATTTGACATAACCATCAGCAAATATTAGCATTTGGCTTGGAAAAGAAAAGGGAAGTAATGCCTACAGTGTTGGCTGAAATATCTGTGATTCATTATATTCCTGTTGTATAGTTGTCAGAGATGGAGAAGGACTATTAGGTCATCTAGCATATCCTCTGCCAGTAGGGGATATATGTTCCAGTATAGTAATGCTACCTGTATTGTTACCTACAATATTTGTCTTCTTTAATAGGGGGCTATAGAAATTCTGCAGACTAACTGGTATATAAGGACAAGCAATATGTGTGACCCTATCAGGCTCCCATAGAGTTAGGGGTAGTATCAGTAACAACAGCTAGGATCCTTATTAATAAATGTGTAAAAAATAGCCATACATCCTATATATTTACAGTTCTGCAAGGCATAAGGAATTTTATTAGACTAACACAAAAACTTATTTGATACAGAACATTTTAATAGGCAGGTATTATGGATCATTGCTCACTTCAGCGTGGGCCTGTGTTTATGAGATGTTACATGCTAAAAAAGACCCCTCTGCTTCTGCCTACAACCATTCTATAGTTTGCTCTCCATAATGAAACTACTAAATTTGTGGGTTATGAGTGTCTGTGTGAAGAGTGCTGCAGCAAAGAAAAGAAACATGCAGAGTTTTTCCATCCTCTGTTCCTTTCCTGCAGTGGGAAAGTTTTTGATCATTGAAAATGACTTTATAGAAAAAAAAAACTACTTGCTTGCTCAGTCTCCTTGGGGAGCCA